>NC_045446.1:56828355-56886070 GCF_002776525.5 Piliocolobus tephrosceles | reverse complement strand
AGGTGAGAGGCACAGGTGGAAAAGGCCTTTTGTCTCCCTGTAGTTGATGGCATCTTCAGGATGGCAAACAGAACTCGAGTGTAAGACAAGAGGATCAACAAGAAAGGAACCATAACAATCAAAATGGTGCCTGTGAAGGCAAAGATTTGAAATAAGAAGGTGTCTGCACATATAAGCTCTAATACTGCTGGGGTTTCACAAGACAGATGATTAATTTCATTGAGGCCACAAAACAGAAAACCAAATACTCAAGTGGTCTGCACAGTAGCCACCATGATCCCTGAGATCCATGAGAACATTACTAATTTCATAAAAACCCCTCTGTTCATAATCACTTGGTAGTTCAGAGGATGGCAAATTGCAGCAAATCGGTCGTAAGCCATTGCTCCCAGGAGAAAACATTCAGTCCCACCAAAAAGAAGGATGAAATACATCTGTGCAAAACAGCCCACAAAAGAAACCATAGTTTTCTCAGTAGAGACCACCACCAGCATTTCAGGCATAATGACTGCACTAAAACTTACCTCCACCACAGATAAGTTTAGGAGGAACAGGTACATGGGAACGTAGAGTCTCTGGTTTAAGGAGATGACGACTATAACAATGGCATTTCCCATCAGGGTCACCACATAAATAACCAGGAAAATCCGAAAAAGTCGCTCCTGGAGTTCAGGAAAGTTAGAAAAGCCCACAGAGATGAATTCAACCACAGAGCTTTGATTTTGTCTTTTCATTTTCAGTATTGGATCCCTATAATATTTTTCTGCTTGTAGTATATAAAGTATGAAGTCACAGTCCATAGCAGAGAGTTCCAGTCTGCCTTCACCCCAGAAATTCTTGGCAGAAGATGAGAAGAGGAGCCCATCTTGTCAGAAATTTATTTCAGCAATTTTGGAGAACGGCAAAATCTTGGAATAATAAATATTTTAAATATAAAGGGAGAAGTGATATTCTGGCTCAGAAATATCTGAAGAGAACTAAATAATACTACATTTCTATTTCATCTTGTATATTATATAGTTTGAAAATTAGACATAGCCTTAAAGCAAATACAAATATTTTATACCTTAGATTCTATTTTCATGACGTGTAGACGGCATCCATTTTTCTCAATTTTAAATAAATATGGAATTTCAAACCTCAAAAATTAAAATGTTAAAGAAAAGATAGACGGCAAAAAACACTCCAACAATTTTGGTAATGTCCAAAAAATTCAAAATTACTGCAGAATTGATATGTATTTATTAAAACTATTTATCATAAATATCAGGTTTAAATGTCTGTATGTGACTTGGTTAAAGGTGGCAGGACTCTGCAGAAACACACAAAGGGCACTGTGGTTTAGATGTATCTATCTTAAATGATCTGTAGACATGTGAATTTTGCCCAAGGCTCACTGATTTCTGCCCACCCTGGATTTGGACAATTATGTTCAAATTGGCCTGGATGGGAAATTTTTGAAGGCCACTTCTCCATGGCCCATACTTGTGACCATGATGACATAAGAAAATGCCCACCTTTTTGGTCACTGTGAATCTGTAACATAAAAGTTCACACCCTCTCCCTCTGTCTCCCTATTCTCTCTGTCCCCACTCATTTAATCATTAATTATGCAACAAGCACTGATTGAGCACCTGCCATTTTCTAGGCTCTGTGTGCCTAGGAACACAGTTGAGCCCAGCCCTCCACAGTGGGCTCACCACGCTACACAAAATAGCTTCTGACCTCTTAGCCAGTAAGTGCTCTCGAAGTCCTGCTTCTTATACCTTGTTCTACCTTTTTTCCATTATCACCAACTGAAATTAAATTTCCATATAATTCTAAATCTCTCACTAAAATATAAACCTGTGGAAGATAAAAGTTTACTTTGGTTCTTTGTTATATACACAATGCATACAAACATCCAAGGTTATTAATAGATGCTAAATCAGTATTTGTTGAATAAATGAATAAAGATATGAAGAAAATCACGATTCTACCTTTAAAAGAGTGTCTGAAAGAAAAGAACACAACATAATTGGGAAGCAGGAGTAATAACGAGTGCTTTAGAAATTTAAATGAGAGAAAGATTACCTCTGAAAAATAAGCAGGGGGAATAACCACAATCACTGGATGTCATGGGTGGAAGGCCATTAGGTGGAAACAGAAAGGCAGAAGAAGGAAGGCTGACTTGCCCAAGTTAAAAGGAACTTGACATCTTAGTACTAGAATGGAGGCCTACTAGCTTTGCCTGTTAGTTTGAAAACCAGAGAAAATTTACTGTGGGAAATGAGGAACCCAGAGGACAGAAGACACACCAGAAGACATGCAATGTTGTCCTCAGTGCAGATCTCTGCACGTTTGTAGGACATTTGCAGAAAGTAGAAAACAAGTTGATTTATTCATGAGTTTGACCATAGTCGTGTATTAAAATTAAATGCATGGATTAACCACAATAATTATATTTTGTATGTAAAAAAAGTCTAAAATTAGTAAAATAGGTTCTGTAGGATCAAATATTTCAAAGCCACTTATACTGGGGAATAAAAACCAATATGAATTCAGTTCCAAATATATAAAAGTAGGTGGGTTTTGAAAATTAGACAATTTAGAGTATCATATAAGCAATAGAAAACCTTAACACAACTGGTTAACAACATGAAATGGATCAAAAGTGTCATGAGTGCTGAAGAACAATTGACTGGCTGGGCACAGTGGCTCATGTCTGTACTCCCAGTACTTTGGGAGGCCAACGTGGGAGGATCGCTTGAGCTCAAGAGTTTGAGGTTGCAGTGAGCTATGATTGTACCATTGCATTCCAGCCCGGGTGACAGAGGAAGAGCATGTCTCTGAAAAAAAAAAAAAAAGAACAATTTAACATGAATGCTCCATCTTTTTTGTATACCTCAGAAGACTCTCACAGTGTCTTGGATAAGTCACTAACGAGAAATATTTATGCAGATCATTCCCTTCCCTAGGCTTCAGTCTGCCAATGGAAAGAGGTAAGTGTTGGACTTACAGACCAGTTCCCTTCCAGTTGAAAACTTCCAGGATTTGATGATTAGGGCATGCAAAGTACTTATTACCTCTATTTATTGCCTGAACTTTTCTCTGAAAAGAAAAAGAAATTGACTGGCATCAAACTAAAAACTCTACTGATTCAAATGTTTCAGCTGAGCCTAGGGACTCCTGAGCACTGAGCCATCACTTCAACAGCATCCTCAACTATCAGTGAGGACAACTATAAACAGAAGCCCCACCAAAACGCACAGGAGCAGAATCTGCACTTTCGTACCTGTTGACCCTGTCTCTTTAATTTTCATACTACTTTATCAGAAGATTCACCTGTACTCAAAAGTTACCTATTCATAAATACAACTAAGTGATTTAGAGAGCACTGATTCTATAACATTATATGGCATAGAATCATATGCCCTGGAGAATACCTGCCTGGTGAACATGAAATCACTTCATACAGTGGTTTTCTGCATTTTTGTGTGATAACTAAAGAGGCTTGAACTTGGCCCCTCAGGTGAGAAAGCTCAAGAGCACAAACGTGGAGCAGCACTCCTTCATATGTCTATGGGGAATGAGCACCTCTTCCCACAAGAGACTCAATTCCACTGTGACACCTCCCAGTAGGAGGCGAGAGCAGAGGCTGAATGAATGTTGTCAATAGGGAAAGAAGGGAGGGGTGGAGTGAAGGTGTGAGCAAAGGCAGGTGACCTAGGGCTAGAGGATTTGCATGGACACAATGCACAGTTTGTGCAACCATGGGAGACACGGCAAGTAGATTAAAGGTGCTTTGTAGAAAGCCTGGATGCTCCCCCCAACTCAAGAACTTTTTAACATGGAGTCAAAATGTCCTGACCGGCTTGTATGACTTTGATCACATCACTCAACTTTCTGGTTCCATTACTTTCTCTGTAAAATAAAGACAACTATATTAATCTCACAGGGTGTGTATGGGAATCAGAGGACTCAGGGTTTAGTCTAAACTGGCTTGAGCAATAAAGGAGGCCATAGGCTCTGTCCCAGGAGACTGTAGAGATGAATGAATCTGCAGGCTTGGCTTTATCCAGAAGGCAGATAATGTGCTCACACTGAGGCTCCACTTATCTTCTTCTCCTCTATATTTTTGTGGGGTAAGTTCTATTCTCAAGAAAGCTCTCTTCTCCTTGCAGCAATAAGGCTGGCAACAACATGTAGGGATATTCTCCCTATTCCGTTTCCAGTGGGAAATGTCCCAGTGATGCTGAGGAAAGGGGGTTCTCAAAAAAGCAGTCCAAGTACCCCTACCAAATTAGTCCCCATGATGGGATTACATGCCCGTCCATGAACTAGTCCGGTGCCCCAAAGATGGGAAAAGCTGCCTAACAGGTACTTTTCATAATTCTTACTCCATGACATCCCATGTGGGTGTCTGTTGTACTAATAGGTTCTATAACCTGATGTCAGTGACTGTATCACAGGTGATGTACAATTTGTGAGATGTCATCAAGATGTAGAGTCATGAATTGTAAACTTTACATATGTTAGATTTCAACAAAAAGTATATGAAAGCAACATTTCAGACACATATTTAAAAGGATAAGTGGGGAATAATAGTAATGTTAATCTCTAATTTAAAGCCAATATGTCATTGATATAATAATAATAATGTGGGGATTTTAACACATGTGGGGATTTGAGAGAGCAAACAGACAGCAAAAAATACAAAATTGAAAGATTTGAATATTAAAATGTTAATTTAACAGATGGTAATGAGAATAAATATGAGACAGAAGAACACTTTCACCTTATTAACTCTATATTTTTATCCCAAAATATCTATAGAATATTTACAAAAATTGACTACGTGTTTTGTCAAAAAAACTCAATAAATTCCAAAATATTGGCAGTTATATACATACAGCATTCCAATAAAACTGCAAAAAAATTCCAAAATAGAAAAGAGAAACTATTCTTAGAAACAAGCTAAAGATATACTTTAAAAAAAAAGATGTAAAATCTCTTATCCTCATTTTATAAAAATTATATACACATCAGTGTTTTTACATACATAGGAAGAATCAGAAAAAAATGAACATGAAATAATTTAGATTGACTACTTTTAGGAATGATGGAGTTGGGGGATGAGAATGGAGGTATTTTGAGAGACACTTCTGTATTTTTATTTTATACATCTACTGCTGGAATTTAAAAGGAATAAATTAATTTTGTAATAAATAAAAGCAAGGTTTTTAAAAATAGAAAATGAAGTTCAGTCATGAAGTGTTTGCCCATGCCTGTATCCTGAATGGTATTGCCTAGGTTTTCTTCTAGGGTTTTTATAGTTCTAGATATTACATTTAAGTCTCCAATCCATCTTGAGTTAATTTTTGTATAAGGTGTAAGGAGGGGGTCCAGTTTCAGTTTTCTGCACATGACTAGCCAGTTTTTCCAACACCATTTATTAAGTAGGGAATCCTTTCCCCATTGCTTGTTTTTGTCAGCTTTGTGAAAGGTCAGATGATTGTAGATGTGTGGCATTATTTCTGAGGCCCCTGTTCTGTTCCATTGATCTACATATCTGTTTTGGTACCAGTACCATGCTGCTTTGGTTACTGTAGCCTTGTACTATAGTTTGAAGTCAGATACCGTGATGCCACCAGCTTTGATCTTTTTGCTTAGGATTGTCTTGGCTATGAGAGCTCTTTCTTTGGTTCCATATGAAATTTAAAGTAGTTTTTTCTAATTCTGTGAAGAAAGTCATTGGTAGCTTGATGGAGGTAGCATGGAATCTATAAATTACTTTGGGCAGTTTGGCCATTTTCATGATATGGATTCTTCCTATCCATAAGCATGGAATGTTTTTCCATTTGTTTTTCTCCTCTCTTATTTCCTTGAGCAGTGGTTTGTAGTTTTCCTTGAAGATGTCCTTCACATCCCTTGTAAGTTGGATTCCTAGGTATTTTCTTCTCTTTGTAGCAATTGTGAATGGGAATTCACTCATGACTTGGCTCTCTATTTGTCTATTATTGGTGTATAGGAATGCTTGTGATTTTTGCACATTGATTTTGTATCCTGAGAATTTGCTGATGTTGCTTATCAGCCTAAGGAAACCTGGGGCTTAGACGATGGGTTTTTCTAAATATACAATCACGTCATCTGCAAACAGAGACAATTTGACTTCCTCTCTTCTTATTTGAATACCCTTTATTTCTTTCTCTTGCCTGATTTCCATAGCCAGAACTTCCAATACTATGTTGAATACGAGTGGTGAGAGAGGGTATCTTTGTCTTCTGCCAGTTTTCAAAGGGAATGGCTCCAGCTTTTGTACGTTCACTATGATATTGGCAGTGGGTTTGTCATAAATAGCTCTTATTATTTTGAGATACGTTCCATTAATACCTAGTTTATTGAGAATTTTTAGTATGAGGAAGTGTTGAATTTTATTGAAGACCTTTTCTGCCTCTATTGAGATAATTATGTGGTTTTTGTCATCAGTTTTGTTTATGTGATGGATTGCACTTATTGATTTGCATGTGTTGAACCAGCCTTGCATCCCAGGGATGAAGGTGACTTGATTGTGGTGGATAAGCTTTTTGATGTGCTGCTGGATTAGGTTTGTCAGTATTTTATTGAGGATTTTTGTATCAATATTCATCAGGGATATTGACCTGAAATTGTCTTTTTGTTTTTGTTGTTGTGTCTTTGCCAGGTTTTGGTATCCGTATGACACCAAAAGCAATGGCAACAAAAGCCAAAATTGACAAATGGAATCTAATTAAACTAAAAAGCTTCTGCAGAGCAAAATAAACTATCTTGAGAGTGAACAGGCAACCTACAGAATGGGAGAAAATTCTTGCAATCTATCCATCTGACAAAGGGCTAATATCCAGAATCTACAAGGAACTTAAACAAATTTACAAGAAAAAAACAAACAACCCCATCAAAAAGTGGGCAAAGGATGTGAACAGATACTTCTCAAAAGAAGACATTTATGCAGCCAACAGACACATGGAAAAAAGCTCATCATCACTGGTCATTGGAGAAATGCAAATCAAAACCACCATGAGATACCATCTCACGCCAGTTAGAGTGGAGATCATTAAAAAGTCAGGAAACAACAGATGCTGGAGAAATAGGAATGCTTTTACACTGTTGGTGGGAGTGTAAATTAGTTCAACTATTGTGGAAGACAGTCTGGCGATTCCTCAAGGATCTAGAACTAGAAATACCTTTTGACTCAGCAATTCCATTACTAGGTATATACCCAAAGGATTATAAATCATTCTACTATAAAGACACACATGCACACTTATGTTTATTGCAGCACTATTCACAATGGCAATGTCTTGGAACCAACCCAAATGCCCATCAATGATAGACTGGATAAAGAAAATGTGGTGCAAATATACCATGGAATACTATGCAGCCATTAAAAAGGATGAGTTCATGACCTTTGCAGGGACATGGATGAAGCTGGAAACCATCATTCTCAGCAAACTAACGCAGGAACAGAAAACCAAACACCACATGTTCTCACTCATAAGTGGGAGTTAAACAATGAGAACACATGGACACAGGGAGGGGAACATCACACACTGGGACCTGTGAGGGGTCAGGGGCTAGGGGAGGGATAGTATTAGGAGAAATACCTAATGTAGATGACAGGTTGATGGGTGCAGCAAACCACTATGGTATGTGTCTACCTATGTAACAAACCTGCACGTTCTGCACATGTATCCCAGAACTTGAAGTATAATTAAAAAAAAAAAAAAATGAAGTTCAGACTTTTAAATGGCAAGGTAAAGATGGCACTGTCCTTATATGAATTACCCCCCAGCTGTCCTTATAGAAATTACCTCAAACAAATATTAATAAGAAAAATAAACCTAAAATATTAATAAGAGAAATAAACCTAACCCATCTATATATGTATATTAATTTGTTTATTTGTTTTTTGTTTTTTTTTTTCTTTAGATGGAGTCTCACTCTGTCACCCAGACTGGAGTGTGGCAGCACAATCTCGGCTCACTGCAACCTCCACCTCCCAGGCTCAAGTGATTCTCCTGCCTCAGCCTCCTGAGTGGCTGGGATTACAGGGGCGCGCCACCATGCCTGGCTAATTTTTTTTTTTTTTTTTTTTTTGTATTTTTAGTAGAGACAGGGTTATGCCATGTTGGCCAGGCTGATCTTGAACTCCTGGCCTCAAGTAATTCAACCACCTTGGCCTCCCAAAGTGCTGGGATTACAGGCATGAGCCACCACTCCCTGCCCCAACCTTTATATTAAAAAAAAAAAAAATTGGACATATCTTAACCTAAGTTACAATATGGGAAAGGACTGCCAAATACAGTGAGGTCCAAAGAAAGTGTGTGTCCTGCAAAAGGAATGCTGCAGGGGCAGTTCAGATGAAGCAGAACAGCAAAGTTTTTCAGAGCTGTGGTTCCCAATGTGTGGTTCCTGGATCAAAAGTATCAGAACCACGAGGGAACTTGTTAAAAATGCAAATTATCAGAGTTTACAGCAGATCTACTGAAACAGATACTCTGTGTGTGGCTCCCAACAATCTGTGTTTTAGTATCAGTTCAGGTGATTATTGAAGCAGTTAAAATAGGCTACACTGACATAGTCACTATTTAAATTAAAGGCACTTGAAAGACAGCAGGTGCCAAGGAAATCACTGACCTTCTGCTGTTTCTTAAAACAAAACATGAAATTCCCATGTGGAAAATGCAACATTTTTATCCTCAAGGAGAAGTCAAGACCAGGAGAATTGCATACGGACTTTGTTCAAATAATTTACCTTTTAAACCTCCCCACATAAATGAATTCTTCTTCACAGTTTATTCCTCTTTGTCCAATTCAGTATATAAGGAAGTGACTCCGAGTCCCAGGGTCTTTATTTCTTTACGAAGCCTCACATGCCATGTCAAACCGTATTATACTTTTCTCTTGTTACCCTATCGTACATCAATTAAATTTTCAAGCTCGGGCAGGACCTTAAGAGAAAGGAGATGGAATTTATCCACCCCTACAATCTGATGCATGCTAAAATTTAAGAATCTCTGCAGTGGCACATCCTGAAGGTCAAAAACCATCATTTTCTTGTTTGCAACCATGACAATTTTCATCTACTCCATGGCAACTTTCCTTTAGTCAATATTCATTATACATTATTTGCTTTTCCTGTTCCTCTTTAGTTCCTATGTATTACTCTGATGTGGGATTTATTTTAATTATCTCTCATTTTAGAAAAAGGTGTGCTTTTTCTTGACAGGGTTTATGTAGGATTTCTGTTTGGAAAAGAGGCTGGTAGGAAGGGCTCCCCTGGACCTGTTGTCACACAATTAAGAAGCATGTAGGCATGGATGAACAATCACAGAAATATACCATAGTTTCAGGAAGTTATCTGTCAATAAGACAATATGGAGTAACGTGAACTCCACTTATCTGATGGCAAGGGAGCAGTAGAGGAAAAAATAACTCATCTTCAGTATAAAAATTGATGTTGTGTTATACAGCAGTGCTTCTCGAACTTTGAGTGCACCCAAATCAGCTGAAGATCTTATTTAAATGAAGATTGGAATTCATGAAATCTGTGTGACCCACATTAGAAAAGCAAGTTTGTAAAGAATGTTTCTGTTAACCATGGGTAATTCATGCTGACTTGAACCATGGCCTGGCCCCTTCTCCAAACAAACATCTTGTATAAAACCAGTCAAAAAAGAACACACGTTTTTCAAATACAGGAAATAAGCAAATAAAGTATAAAGAATATTCACTAAAAAAGTTGGCACAAAGCAGATGAAAATTGTCACCAAAAATATGGCTAAGGGCCAGGCCTCTGTGCCAACTTTTTTAGTAAATATTCTTTATACCTTATTTGCTTTTCTTTTTCCTCTTTAGTTTCTGTGTATTACTTGACAAGGGACCTTGTTTAATTATTTCCTGTGTTTGATCTCCTAACCTCATGATCCGCCTGCCTCAGCCTCCCAAAGTGCTGGGATTACAGGCGTGAGCCACCGTGCCCACCCTTGAATTTTTAAAAATCGTAAATATGATGTCCATACTGAAAGCATGGATAAAGAGAATAGACACTGCTCAAATATAGTCATTAAAGAGAGGACAGAATAGTTCAAACAAAATAAACGTAAATGAATAGAATTTAAAATAGCTAGGGCGAAAAATACAGACTTGGAAGGCTAACAAAAAGGATCCAGTACATGCATAATTGATGCACCTAAGGAATTAAAAACATTTCAAGAATTGATTCAACGGGCCAGGCATGGTGGCTCATGCCTGTGATCCCACCACTTTGGGAGGCTGAGGTGAGTGGATTACCCGAGTTTAGGAGTTTGAGTCCAGCCTGGCCAACCTGAAGAAACCTCATGTCTACTAAAAATACAAAAATTAGCTGGGTGTGGTGGCACACGCCTGTAATCCCAGCTACTTGGGAGGCTGAGGCACAAGAATGGCTTGAACACTGGAGGTGGAAGTTGCAGTGACCCGTTCCATACCAGCCACTGCACACCAGCCTGGGCAACAGAGCAAGACTCCATTAAAAAAAAAAAATTGATTCAAGGAATGAGGATATGAATAGTATCTATCTTTTAAACTTGTTATAGGATTAAATTAGAGAAACATGTAATGCTCTTGAAGCAAGGCCTAGCTTTTCATTATTGTAACTACTCTAATTATTACTACTAGCTGAACGTTATAGTAAAGTAACTGTAAGTGGAAGTAAGATGGCAGAACCATCTTCTAGTATTTGAAGTCAGGTTTATTCAACTCTTGCTGTATGTCCACTAAGCCATGCTGCCCATCACATCAGTTATATTTTATGCATATTCAATTAACAATAATGAGGAATGTAGACTTATATTTCTAATTTCTAACCCATTAACAACCTTTCCACTATATCCTGGATAAATGGTACTGGCATGCATCTAATATCAGTATAAGTTGTTTTGTTTCTGTCTGCTGTATTGGCAGACTAAATCCACTTTAAGAGGCATTGATTTCTTCCTTCCGGTGGAGTTTTGGGCTGTCATTCCAAATGTATACTTTTCCTCTCCCAATTGATTGTATCTGTACACCCAACTCTTTAGTTACATTGTGGCAGACATGGAGGTGCACTGCTCACATTCCTCTGTGAGAAAACACTTGCACAGTTGCAAAGGATGTGATTAGCTGACTGCTCTTAGCTCCTTCAAGGTCAGCCTCAGCTTTTGAGTCAAGGTCACTCTCTTCTTGGAGAGGCCCCAGTCAATGACTAAGCAAATATCTGGCATTTTTGACCTATGTAGGCTGCCTCTAATGGACAATCCAGAGCTCCCTTTTGGGCTCAAAGAAGACTATCGCAAGGCCTGCTTGGCAGTCAGAGGGCTCCTCCTGCCAGTGCTGTTTTGACCCCTTTCCTTTCCCAGGTCTTTGCACTCCTAATTCCATCTGAATGTCTGCTTCCTAGAGTCCCCAATAAGCACAGATGGTACTCAAATTTGTTGGTAAAAGCAGGCAGTAAAATAGGGCTTGGAGACTGAATCTTTGGGACCCAGCTGGTCATGAGGATTCCCATTCTGATTGGTGTGTGGAGTGCAGACAACTCCTGGCACAATACAGCAGTTGACTAACCAAAGCTTTCAGGAATGGTGATTTGGAATTCTCTACCCTGGAGGGAGATGCACTGGCCAGTGCAATTACTGAGCTATTGAAATGTCCAGAGGCAATGAGAGACTGCTAATCGTAATCATAGTTGAATTATATGGTTGTTACTTGCTGTAGTTTGGTTAGTTGATCCTCCAAACTTCATTGTGAAATTTGATCCCCAATGTTAAAGGTGGGGCCTAGTGGGAGATGTTTGGGTCATGGTGGTGGATCTCTCATTATAGATTGATTCCCTGGGGTGATGAGGGGAGTGAGTGAGTTCTTACTTTGTTAGTTCTGCTAGAGATGGTTGCAAAAAACAGCCTGACACCTTCCCCCTTTCCCTTTTTTTCACTTCCTCTCTCACTGTGTGATCTCTATACTCTGCTTCGTGTTCCCCTTCAGCCATAAGTGGAAGCAGCTTGAGGTCTTCATCAGATGCAGATGCTGGCACCATGCTTCTTGTATAGCCTGCAGAGCCATGAACTAAATAAATCTGTCTTCTTTGTAAATTACCCAGTCTCGGATATTTCTTTACAGCAATACAAACAGACTAAAACATTACTACATTGCATTGATCTTCAGATAGATAACAAAAGATGAGTCAATAGACAAACCATTGAAAACTAAATGTGAGAGCCAGAGTGTCAGTCACCCACAAAGAGGTCCTCATCTCTTGCAACAGGCAGGCAGAAAAAGATGAAGATCGTTTTCAGGGTTCAGTGGTCACAGTGGCTGAACTTCGATGATACCTGCATGCTTAATCAAGGTAGCTATGTTAAGCCAAATCTGGAGCCAGAGTTGGAAAAATCTAAGGCTTTGACACAGGGGATAAGAATTCTAGTTGGATGCCTCCAAAGATCTGGACTTCCAAGATATCACTAAGCTTTCTAATACTGCAGAAGTGACCAACCCCTCCCTATTCAGGGCAGGAAGACTATTGAAGAGGTGCACCATCAGAAGCTGCCTTCACCTCTTCTCCTCAACACCAGGCCTGTAAATATGGTTAAGTCACAGCACAATTCAGCCACGGAAATAAGGAAAGAATGGGACGATACCACAAAACAGCTGCAAGGTCTAACAGATCTTTGCCAACACAAGGAGAACCATGGTACTGGTTCTGAGAGTGCTGGACCAGGAGGCTGGTAGGCAAGACTGGATAAGCAAAAGTTTATTGACCTGATCTGGAAAGAAAAGATAGGGAGTTTGGCAGCAGGGAGGTCTAGGGTAGAAGCATATTCATAGACAAATGGAGTGGGCATAAAGTGTGAAGGTCTTTGTATCTTGTGTTAACACCAGGTCAATAGGTAAAATGACCCACCCAGTTGACAAATTAGCCTACTTCTGTCAGCAGCCACCCCAGTGCTGGCATGATGACCACAAGAACAAAGTGGCCGGCAGCAGAGATAAAGGCTATGCAAAAGCCCAAGCAACATGGAACTCATTTAACAAGACCAACCAGATTTACTAGTGTTGGTATGTATCTCCTCAAAAAAATTACAAATCAGTGCACAGACCACATACGAATATACCCATTCACATTTAGAATTAATATGATCTGATTTCATATTGTAATTCCTTAAACACAAATTCAATCAACTCTATATGAATTGAAATAATACCAATAAACAATTCAGATATTTATGTCAAATTTCATATGTAATAGAGACCATGTAAAAATCAGTAGAGATTTGTTTAACAATTATAAAACTAAAAACAGTTTAAATAGACACATAGATACATATATGTATATTGTTTATTCCCAAATAATATACACAAATTATAATGACTCCCTTTCATTTAGCAGAATATGTATACCTAATCTTAATTAACATCACAGTTTCAGTTTTATTCCAATTATTTTTAAAAACAATTGAGGGAGGTAACCTGGGAAGTAGTTGACCTGCTATCTTGTAGCTAATAGGAACGAAAGGAAAGGCAGTTTTTTTGCCTGAGTCAGTTTCCAGGCTTAACTTTTCCTTTTGGCATAATGAGTTTGGGGTCCCAAGATTTTACTTTCCTATCACAGACTACAAATGGAAACTTCATAAAAGTTTCTAAGTCAGTGGTCTGTAAATGAAAAAGATACTGATATTATCAAATGAATATTTGGGAAACTTCCCATGTAGCTCTCTGGTCACCAACATTGGATAAATATTTGGAAAGATACCAAAAGAAATCCAGTTTGGGATTATAATTTGTGTAAGTTCATGAAGTAGAACCATTTTGGGCCTCCAAAAATAGATGCACTTTCTTTTTTTTACTCATCCATGGAAAAAATTTTCAATCCAAAAATAAAAATCTCATCACTCTATTTGTTGGTCTCTTGAAGCTCTACCCTGTTATCAAAGCACAGTGAAACTTCAGGTCAGTCAAAGAACCATAATCATTTTGAAAAGTAATTCTGTAATAGCTAATAAAATTTGTAAACACAGATACTCCTTATCCTATCAGCCTCACTGTAGCAAATCTATCACACAGGTATAATGACATCAGTACATATAAGCATATGGAACAAGGCATTTATTGAAGCACTGTCTTTTTTTTTTTTTTTTTATACTTTAAGTTCTAGGGTACATGTGCATAATGTGCAGGTTTGTTACATATGTATACATGTGCCATGTTGGTGTGCTGCACCCATCAACTCGTCAGCACCCATCAATTCATCATTTATATCAGGTATAACTCCCCAGTGCAATCCCTCCCCCCTCCCCCCTCCCCATGATAGGCCCCAGTGTGTGATGTTCCCCTTCCCGAGTCCAAGTAAGCTCATTGTTCAGTTCCCACCTATGAGTGAGAACATGCGATGTTTGGTTTTCTCTTCTTGTGATAGTTTGCTAAGAATGATGGTTTCCAGCTGCATCCATGTCCCTACAAAGGACGCAAACTCATCCTTTTTTATGGCTGCATAGTATTCCATGGTGTATATGGAAGCACTGTCTTAATGTCAATAATCCAGTAGCTACTTCTACGTTCCCAATAGAGAAATGAATGAATAAACTGTTGTATCATATTATGAGAACATATGTATCTATTAAAAACAAGTGACAGCAGTTCTTTATTGAAGGAGATACATTTTCAAATGTTAAAAACTCAACAAATTTACATATTCATACAAAAAATGCAATCTGTTTTCACCCTTTATTAAATTTAAATAGAGTTCACTCAGGCAGTGGCCAAATCTTACTCAGCTTCTCAATACAATCAGACTGTGTGTAAAACCACTTTTCTTTGCCATAGTTTTATCAAAGTCCTCTTTATTTCACTGTTTCGTAAGCTGTAGATGAGTGGATTGAGCAGAGGAGTAAGCAATGTGTAAGCCAATGACATCAGTTTCTTGGTTTCTGGTGAGTAGCCAGATTTGGGTTGTAAATAAGTCATATTGGCTGTGCCAAAGAACAGGGTCACAGATGTGAGGTGAGAGGCACAGGTGGAAAAGGCCTTTTGTCTCCCTGTAGTTGACGGCATCTTCAGGATGGCAAACAGAACTCGAATGTAAGACAAAAGGATCCACAAGAAAGGAACCATAACAATCAAAATGGTGCCTGTGAAGGCATAGATTTCAAATAAGAAGGTGTCTGCACACACAAGCTCTAGTACTGGGGGAGTCTCACAGAACAGATGATTAATTTCATTGGGGCCACAAAACAGAAAACTAAATACCCAAGTGGTCTGCACAGTAGCCACCATGATCCCTGAGATCCATGAGAACATTACTAATTTCATAAAAACCCCTCTGTTCATAATCACTTGGTAGTTCAGAGGATGGCAAATTGCAGCAAATCGGTCGTAAGCCATTGCTCCCAGGAGAAAACATTCAGTCCCACCAAAAAGAAGGATGAAATACATCTGTGCAAAACAGCCCACAAAAGAAATCGTAGTTTTCTCAGTAGAGACCACCACCAGCATTTCAGGCATAATGACTGCACTGAAACTCACCTCCACCACAGATAAGTTTAGGAGGAACAGGTACATGGGAACGTGGAGTCTCTGGTTTAAGGAGATGACGACTATAATGATGGCATTTCCCATCAGGGTCACCACATAAATAACCAGGAAAATCCTAAAGAGCTGCACCTGGAGCTCAGGAAAGTTAGAAAAGCCCAGAAGGATGAATTCAAGCACACAGCTTTGATTTTGTCTTTTCATTTCAGTAGTTGAACCTTAATATTGTTTTTATGGACCTGGTATATCGAGTATGAAGTCACAATCCCATAGCTGTGAGTTTGAGTCTGGAATTCTTAACAGCAGATGTAATGACAAGCTCATTTTGACAGAACTTCAGGTTGGTTCTTATGAAGAATGGCCAATGGCTTGTAATAGTGAATCTTTAAAATACAAATAAAGAAGTGAAGTATTTTGGTTTAGAAATCTTGTTTTTAAAGTACAAAATAACAGTAAATGTTATCTGGCTACATCTTTGTTATGTAGGTTGCTCTCTCTCCCCTCTCTTAATGCCAGGTCCCCCTTTAAAAGCCCCTGCTTTCTCCCCAAAAAGTGAAGCCGTATTCTTAAAGGCAGGAGCCTATACCTCTTCCCTTAATTGGATTCTGCAAGCAAAGAGCAACTGAACCTGCGTTTTGGTTACACCTGGATTGCGAGCTAGTCTGGAACTTGACTGCAGTCCTAACTCTGCCACTGTCTCCAAGATGGGTCTCTGCCTCTCCTGCACTTGGGTTCCCATCTGTATGGGTTGGAAGCAGAAGAATGATCCCTTCTGGCTTGGACATAGGTGTTTCCCTCATTTGTTGATAGAAAACTACAGGCTGGAAACTGCAGGCTGCAAGGCCTCAACTCCAATCAGATGGGAGCTGGGCTGAAGGGAGCATAGAATAGTGGTGGGTGGGCACATAGCAGCACACATGCTGCCTGAGTCACTTTGGGCCTGCCAGTCCCGTACAGAGATGATCATTTTCTTCCCAATCCAACTGCACCTCCAGAACCCCTCTCAGGGCAAAGCAACTTCATTCTGTCTGCTCTCAACCAGATCAACAATCCTTGTCTCCCAGTATTCCCTTCACTGTCAGGGCCCACATGTCTTTAAAATCTGGAGTTCTCCTGGCTTCACGAGTCCATTCCCACTGACACTGCTCCACCTCACTGCCTCTTTTCCTCTCCCTTCACCTCCTCTACTATTAAACGGAAACTAACTGGTTATTCCATGTCTTATACCCCTTCTTCCAATCCGGACCTCAAATTTCTGACAAAATAATATCACCTTCCCTCCCAGAACCTTCAGGGTCTCCCCTTATCAGTAGAATATAATGCCCACTTCTCAGGCCGGCATTTAAGGGGACCGAGAGTGATAACAATTGCTTTAGGAATGTAAATGAGGGAAACATTACTTCTGAATGGACAGTGAGGGTGAGAAACCATAATCACAAGATGGCATGGGTGGAAGGTCCATTAGGCAGAGGAGAAAAAGCATAAGGAAGTCTTCCTTGCTCAAATAGAAGGTATTCAATGACATCTTAGTATTAGAATGGAGCTCTAGGCCGGGCGCGGTGGCTCAAGCCTGTAATCCCAGCACTTTGGGAGGCCGAGATGGGCGGATCACGAGGTCAGGAGATCGAGACCATCCTGGCTAACACGGTGAAACCCCGTCTCTACTAAAAAATACAAAAAACTAGCTGGGCGAGGTGGCGGGCGCCTGTAGTCCCAGCTACTCGGGAGGCTGAGGCAGGAGAATGGCGTAAACCCGGGAGGCGGAGCTTGCAGTGAGCTGAGATCCGGCCCCTGCACTCCAGCCTGGGCAACAGAGCGAGACTCTGTCTCAAAAAAAAAAAAAAAAAAAAAGAATGGAGCTCTAAACTGGCCTTCGTGTGATGCTTCGAAAACCAGCAGAATTTTACTATGGGACGAGAGGAAACCAGGAGGAGAGAAGGACACAGCAAGTTGAAGACGTCTTGATTTCATGTCATTAGGACATTAGCAGAGAGGAAAAGGCAATTAATTTACTGAGTCTGACCATAGTGATATTAAAAACCAAATATATGTATTAACTATAACAAAGTATTTCGGATATAAAAAATCTCCTAAAATAGACTTGGCAGGAAAAAAAAAAAACACCTAAGTATCATTTTAATAGACAAAACTACATTTTCAGCTCCAGGTCTGTAAAACCAAGTACATTTGTAAAATAAGAAAATTTAGAGTATCCTACTAAAAATAGACAACTTTTAAGGAGCTGATAAAGCACAGTTATAGAACAAATCTAAATTACTGCCTTTGTGAGTAATATTTTTAAGCTGAACTTAAATGCTCCATCTTTTCCCTTTAACATAAAACAACATAATGCTGATTTAGCTACTTCACTGACATGTTCTACTTGCTCTGGCATTAACTTTCTGTATGATCTTGGGAAAATAACTCCCTCATCAGGGTTTCATCTTTCTACTCAATTGGACTTATTTCTGACCACCTTCACCCCGCTCCCTCAACTACATACCTTTAAGAATTGATGATTTGTGCAAGCAAACCGTTTATAGATCTAATTACTGTCCAAACTTTTATGTGAATATGAAGGGCACAGCAATTGACTTTCTTACCTGAGCATTGAGTTATCACTTGATAAGTACCTCCAATTAACAGTGAGGTTAACTACAGATGGCAAACCCACCAACAAGTACCAAAGCAGAATCTTCGGATCCTTATCTATTCACTGTCCCTGATTTTCATCCCATTTATGTGTTACCTCTTCAATTAAAAAGCACTTCCATAAATACAACTTAGTGATTCAATGCATTGATTTTAGATTATACTGCATTAAATTGTATTCCCTGAGAGAAATCTTCTCTGGAGAACTTACACACAATTTATACAGACTCTCCTGTATGGGGATAAGGAAGCTCCACTGCACAAACTTGGAATATGACTCTTCCAGATTTCCATTGAGAATTAACGCCTCTTCACACAAGAGACCCAATTCCACCAAGACCTTCCCCATTAAGAAATGAAAGCAGGGACTGAATAAATGTTAACAAACAGGCAGAAATGGAGAAGAGAGAAAAGAATGTGAGTGTGAGTAAAGGCAGAGTGATTTGGACAGAGAATCTGATTGGACAAGATAGACAGCTTGCACAATGGTAGGAAATGTGTTATGGCAAGTAAATTGAAGTTGCTTTGTGGAAAGCCTGGAGATACCAAAACTTAAATTTTCTAGTAGTAATATAGAAATACTAAATTTTGGGGGAAAGTCTTTCAGATAATTTTATAGTTGAAACTTTTTAACTTGAAGTCAAAACATCTGAACTAATATGACTTTGAGCATCATGTCTCTTCTCTGGCTCTATTTTTTTATAAAATCAAGATAATGTTATTAACTTCACAAGGTATATGGAACAATCAGAGGACTCAGAGTTAAGTTCACACTGATTTGAGCAATCAATAAGACTATTAGCTCAGTTCCAGCGAAGTATAGGGATGAATGAATCTGCAGGCTTGGCTTTATCCAGAACTCAGATAATGTTGCCAGGACCTGGATTTCTTTATTTCTATATTTCTCATCTCTGCTTTCCTAGAGTAGGTTCTATTTTCAATGAATATTTTCCCCTTAGTGGCAATAAGGCTGCTAACAACACTTAGGGATAGATCTTCTCTGTATCCAGTGGGCAATGTACCAGTTATCCTGAGGAAAGGGTTTTCATTTGCAAAAACTAATCCAAGAACCCCTCCTATATCACTTACTATCACTTACATGAGTATCCACCTATAAACCAGACACTGTGTCTGTGAATGAGATGAGAAATGCTACCTAATAGGCAATTTTCATGGCATTCTATACTATAACCAGGTACAGCATCAATTCTAACTATGCATACCTGAAAATGTTTAATTAAAAAAAATTCCTCAAGGGAAAGGAAGGTACTGTTTATAGGAGAAGGAGGTCAAAGTATGATGGTGATTCAACACACAAATGCTCTATACATAAAGCATGCTATACTTTAAATTATTATATGAGCACAAGGAGGTGAGATGAAAGCTGAGAAACAATAAAGTTGCATTATTTATTTTTGCAAGATGGACTGGACAGAAGCAGAACTAGGATGTAATGAATGGAGCAAAATCATATATATTGTAGAGGATAAATAGTTATATATAGTCCTGGACATGAATGTGTCACATAAATAAGACAGGATTTCAAATGTTAGTGAAACAGAGGATGAATAAATAGAAACATGGACAGGGAAGTCCATAAATAAATCACTTCAAGGGCTTTGCATACCTTTGGAACTGATTCCTGAGTCCAAGAGTGAGGGGAAAAGGGATATACTTACCCTCTTAAAATAAGTCAAGGAGTAAATAGTCACACACTCTATTAATGAATAAGTCTTCTCAGAACTGACAATCCCTTCATTGAACAAGCTGAGAACCTGACTGTAAAGGCATTGTTATAAGCCTACACAGACGTCCCAGTCCCCTGAGTCACGCAAAAAAAAAAAAAAAAAAAAAAAAGAAAGAAAAAAATCCACTGAAACCCTTGAAGTGGGAAATGGAAAGTGTGATATACAGAAATTTCTTTTTTCCTATGAGTCTGTTACCTAAGAAGCAAAGCAACAGAGTAAGTGCCATCAGCAGGCAATGGGATCAGCAACAATTTGTCAGCAATTATTTGGTGGGGGGGAGGGGGAGGGTGTTATGATGGTGGTATTGTTGGACCTATCAATGTTTGTAGGATTCCCTTGAGCATTTCTTGAAAGGTCAGTCTAGTGGTGATGAATTCCCTCAGTTTTTGCTTGTCTGGTAAAACTTTATTTCTCCTTCACTTCTGAAGGATAGCTTTTCTTGGTAGAGTATTCTTGGCCACCAATTATTTTCTTTCAGCACTTTGAAAATATGACTGTCTCTTTGCTTGTAGAGTTTCTGCAGAGAAACCTGCTGTAAGTCTAATGAAGATTCCCTTATGTGTGACTTGATGCTTTTCTCTTGACGTTTTTATAATTCTCTTTTTATCTTTGACTTTTAACAGTTTGACTATAATGTGCCTCAGGAAGGATCTTTTGGGGTTAAATATGTTTGGGGAATTGAGCTTACTGGATCTGTAAGCTTCATATCTCTTCCCAAGACTTCAAAAGCTTTTAACTGTTATTTTGTTAAATAGGTTTTCTATGCATTTTCCCTTGCAGAACTCTCATAATATAAATGTCTGTTTGCTTAATGGTGTCACATAAGTCCTATAGGCCTTTTTCATTCTTTTTTATTTTTATTTTCACTCACTGAGTAATTTCAGATAATTGATCTTCGAGTTCAATATTCAATCTCCTGTTTGATCTAGTCTGGCTATTGAAGCTCTCTGTTGTACTTTTTATTTCATTCATTGAATCCATCAGCTGCAGGATTTCCGTTTGATTATTTTTTATGATATCTGTCACTGTGTTAAATTTCTCATTCATATCATGAATTGTTTTCTTGATTTTGTTGAATCTTCTATATGTATTCTCTTGTATTTCACTGAGTTTCCTTATGATCATTATTTTGAATTCCTTTCCTGGCAACTCATAGATCTTTTTTCCTGTGAGACCTGTTATTAAAGAGTTATCGTGTTCCTTTGGTGGTCTCATATTTCCTTATTTTTTCATGTCTTTTGTGTCTCTGCATTTATGTCTCTGCATCTGGTGGAAAAATTGCATCTTCCAAACTTTATAGAGGGGCTTTCATAGAAAAGGACTTTAACCTGCAGTTGTGTCTTTGTGTGGCTATTGAGAAAGGTGTGGTGACTCTGGTTCTGAGTAGATGTAGGTGGTGTAGTCTCTGTGCAATTTCTTCAACTGCAATCAACATCAGCAATAACTGTGGGTGCCTCAGTGATGTGGACTGTAGAAGCTTGTGACAGTGGCAATGGTGGCATGGGTTACTTACTTAAGCACTTAAGGTGCTCTGTATCAAGGGCTTTGGAGGGCCTCCTTTTCTCATTCTTCCCATAATGGGGAGAGGTAGCTGAGGTGTCTCCTCCTGGTGTCAGGTCTGACATCGCCTACAAGCAGCTGTAGCAGTGCTCGGTTCCAGTTGCATGTGCTCAGAGCATCTATGGAGCTGGAGTACTAAGCTCAGGGTCTCAGGAATCTATTGTGCGACCAACTCGAGTTTTGGTGTGCAGGTTCACCCTCTGTAGTGGGGTTGGATATAGACTACCAACAGTATCTGTGACTCTGAAGCACCCCCTAGCAGCTCAGGCCTAGAAAGCCAGGTTGTATCTATGACTCTGACTCTGGAGATTAGGACAAAACACTGGCTTAGTTCTGGGGAAGAAGGGGTGCTTCAGAGGTTTTGGCCCAGGGAGCAAGGTACAGCTGCAATTTGGGAACCAGAACCAATAAGGTTCAGTGGCAACTCAGGTCCCAGGGGATGAGAAATCATGCTGTGGTGATTCTAGACCTTGGAAAGGTGGGAGTATTCCAGACTCTGTGAGGCAGGTGTAGTGACAGCACAGACTCCACAATGGTGGATCACAGCTGTTGTATGGGACCTGGCAGATAGGGAGCAGCACAGTGATGACTCAACTTCCTGGGAATGAGGGGTGTCCCAGCAGCTCATGCCCCAGGAGGCTAGTCCAGCTCCAGGGAAGCAGGGTACTTGAGTTGTTTGGTCTCTAGAACATGGTGTCTAAGCTCAGACACTGCTCTGTTTCCCTGGGATGCAGGGTACTAATATAGCTAAGCCTTGATATGTACAGCTACTCAGCCTAGGCACCAATTCCCCAGGGGCAATGTGTCATTTCAACTAAGAAATGGGGGGTTTGACCACTCTGGGTGGTCCAGGCACCATTTCCCTGTGATGCAGGGCATGCCTCTGCTTAGGCTCCAGAGAGGCATGACTGCTCTGAGCAGTCAAGGTACTGTTTTTCCAGGAAGCAGGTTACTGCTTCAGCTCACACACAGAGGGGCAGAGCACAGCAGCAACTGGGAAGGGTATATGGGATGACTTCACCAAAGCACTGTTTCCCTGAGAGGTAGTACATAGCTTCAGCTCAAGTCCTGTGGAGCAGAGCATGACAGTAACTGGAGAGGTTTTTGGAGCAGCTCTGTAGAGGCAACGTTTCCTCAGGAGTGAGTGAGCAGCTTTAGCTCAGGCTCCTAGGGGGAAGGTGCAGCAGCGACTGGGAAGGGTAGATAGAGCAGGTCGGCCAAAGCACTGTTTCCATGGGAAGGAGTATGCAGCTTCCACTCCAGCCTGAAGGGGTGAGGTGCAGCAGCAAATGGGAAGGGTAGGTACAGCTGCTCCCCAGTTAGAGATGTTGGGCCACTGGGTAGGGGTAGTTTGGAACCCCAGAGGTTAATGGATGCTGTGGTCACTCACCCCCAAAACAAAACACACTCCAGCAGTATTCCCAGGTTCAAGACAGCATTGTAATGCGTAGCTGCATGGGCCACAGTCACGGGCTGAGACAGGGGCTGGGACCCAAGGCACAGTGTCAACTCCACTGGTGACAGAGGGGAGCACAGGTATAGCTATGGACTCCAGGCAGCTCTCTTAGCTGGGCTTAGTGCCTGTGAGGACTGCAGGGGTCTGCAACAGTGAGGACTATAGGTGTCCAAGGTGTTGATGTGGGCTTTTGAGGTGACCTTGCTTGCCTTTTCCCTGCAAGGAGAAGTCCTTACTGGTTCCAAGCTGATCCCAGCTGGCGAATGGGGTGATGGGGGCGAGGTGTTTCCTTCCGTTCTCTATGTGGCTCTCCTGAGTTTCTGTGCCCACTCAGGTTTTCTGTGGCTCCTTTGATAAACTTTGGTGCTCTCCTTTAGTTATTTTTATCAAAATATAGTGGTTTATAGTAGTTTAATTGTTGTTTTGGCTGTCTTTGTGGGGGATGGGAAGGACAAGCACTATGGACTTCTAGAGGGCTATCTTGCTGTCATCAACATCCAAATATATATAATATTTTTAAAAATAGCAATTGATGAAGTACTCTACCAGGAAGAGGCATACCCAATGCTCTTGCCTTTCAGGATTCCCTTCAGACACTGTAATATGATTTATACTTTGGAGAGCAGGATGGTAAGGGTCATCACAGGAGTAGTATAATACATAAACAGTTAATATTTTAGACATGAAAGTCTCTATAGTTCTACATGTCCTTTAAATATTTCCTATCCCCCAGGGTAGAGAAAGAAGCTTATGCTTTATATTCTCTGAAAGAGTCCCTCTTTTCTTTTGCATGGAAATATAAATATATCTATCACTGCCAAGAAGAATGTAAATTTCTGTTATAAAATCCTCCAGGAACATCACAATTGAGAGTCCCTAAGGTAGCATCCCTAAAACCATAGGCACCCTAAGGGGCCTCTCCCCAGAGAACCAACCCCCAGTGATCTCTAAGCGTCAGCCTGGTATTGTGAAACTTCATGCTTAGGGCAGAGTTTCTTTCATTCCTTCCTCAAATTTGTCTTTTAGGAACTTAACTGTGGAAGCAGTAGGGAGAATGGATTTGAGGAGGCTGTTAAAGTTAACCATGTGATCAGTGGGTAAGCTTCGGAAAAATTAAGTGGTATAGGCAATTGGATTGGTGATTGATGGAAATCTGGGAGAAGAGAATAAGGCAAGAGTGACAATGAAGTTTTGGCATAAGCAACTGAGCAAAATTTGAAAGACAAAATAGAGGATTGGATGATGAGTTCAATCTGAAACATGTGAGTTTGAGGTCAACCAAGTAGAAAAGTCCAGTAGGCAGCAGGATATACTACCCTCACAATTTTTATTCATCAATCACACCACAATAAAGCTGGAAAATAACAAAAAGAAAGGAAGAGAATAGATTGAGTAGGTATAAAGGGATAAGATCTGGAGCTCTTCTGTCTTGAACAGAAGTGCAAAGATCTCATCTGTGGTGACAGGAGAGAAGGCAGAGTAAAGCAGTACGTTTTGATGGTTCTAAGCTTGGTTCACCTTTGTATTCAGACCAGTCTGGGAATCACTGACAGCTGCTAGAGCTGATACATTCAGAAACAACTTATTTGAAGGACAGAGGAGACTTCAGGGGAAAAAGTAGTCCTGAAAGAAGAAAACAGAAGGCTAAAGCTTTGAAAATTGAGAATAGTGAGGAACCAGAAGATGTGGGAAGATGGGGACAGGGCCACGGCAGTAAGACTGAGATTCTGAGCATAATCTGTGTCCTCATCTTAAGGAGGCTTAATGGCAGAGTCTTAAGATAAGGGACTGCCTTCAAAGAACAGGCAAATCAATTTGTGAAGGAGAGGTCATCTCTAACATCCCTGGGGATGTAGAGTTTCTAAGAAAACCTCAGTTTGGTGACCTATGTGTTAAGCTGTCCAGATCTACCTTCAAGAATGAAGAATTTTCAGGAATGAAGATTTTGGGAGTGCTGTTGCCAGAAAGCCCTGAGCTGTCAGCCCCTAAAAGGACTGCTTCACCTGGGGCAGCTGTATCTACTAACTGATCAGTGGCAGAAGATACGGGCTTGGCCCCCACTCTGAAGGTCAGGACATCTCTGAAGGGTCATCCTCGCCTTCAATCCATTGAAACCTTCAGGGAGTCTGCCTCACAACTCAGCTTCTTTCTTTGCTAAATCCTGCCCTTCTTTCCTTCCCTTCCACAGATGTTGATCCCATTGCACACTAATCTCTATTGCAGTGTTTCCTGCAGAACCTAATCTACAACAGTTAAAAAATGTGAATTCTTGGCTCCCGGCAACACCAGCAGGCACTGAAGACCCTGCATAGGGGGTTTGTGGGACTCTGCACCTTTGCTTTAAACATAACCGCTGAAACCCCGGAAGCACCTCTCTCACCAAAGATAGCACCTTGAAGTATAGCTGAAGTTCCTGTGCCTCAGTTCCCTTGTCTACAAAAGCAGACAAATTAGATTAACACTCTTTAGGCTCGTATCCACTTCTAGAATGCTATTCTATTTCATTTTTCTGTTCATTATGATAATAACAAAAGAAAGAGAACAAGAGAGATAAAATAACATGAAGAAGAAAGGGCTTAATGCATTACAAAAACCAAAGATCAAAGAGTGAGGAAGAGTGGCAGAGGTGGTTAGGAAAGGTGTGTGTGCAAGCCTGGTAGGTTCATTAGGATTTTTTCCCCAATTATAATAGATTTTTAAATATTTTCCACAGATAAAACTGTCAGAGTTTTGTTTCAAAATTACTACTTTTTTTATTGTGCTAGGTGTTAAAATGAATTGATTTTGATTGAAATAAATGTCTCATAATTATCCCTATTCCTATGGAAATGATAATGTCATCTTCAAAATGAGGGAAAATTGACTTCAAACTGTTTCAACAAAAATGTGGGTGTAATGAGCAAAGGTGTGATTAGAGCCAATCTGGTCAAGAACACTATCCACCTGCCCAGGCAATCTGGCAAAGTCATAAATTCATTCCATTTGGACTGGCTACAAGACTGAATGGATCAATACACCTGTTAAATCATCCCATAGTCAAGCATATGTTGACAGCTCAAACTTATTTTTATCAGCCTGGTCTTAGATACAGGTAAAAGTAGATACATGTAAAACTTTGGATTCAGTGGCCATTTAGATCCTGTGATTACAACATACTGTGAGTCCCTCAAGGGCAGGGGTTATTCAGTTTTGAAGCCCCTGTGCCTATCTTGTGTTGGTGGAAGGTAATTAGGCAGTTAGTAGATTTATTAATTGAACAGAGATATAAATGAACAACAACAAAAAGCACAATTAATTGATGCAAATTAATTTGAGTCTATGTGACTTAGCTTCATGTGAAATGGATCTCCAGTGAGCATCCAGTGTATTGACAACAAAAAGATGTCCCATAAAATTTTCTTTTTTAACATATTCTCAGGTTATACAAAGCAAATTGAATTATTCCCTTAAATGGCTGAGTGTATTCCCATTTGGAGTTTAGAATCTGATGGTTCCCAGTTTGGCCCTCCCAAGTTTGAACCAATTTTCCCAACTCATCCATAGATAAGTTTTTAGCTACAGAAATGAAAATCCTGTGTCTCTATTTAGCAGTATCTGGGTGCTTTCCCAAGATGGTAGCATTGAGTATATCTTCAGGCTTATGTAAAGTAGAAACTTTTCAGAAAGTAATGTAGAATTATATATCTGTTAAAATTAATACTATATCTGTTAAAATTAAAAGTACATTTACTCCTTGATCCAGCACTCCCCCTTGGGACATATATGCATACAGCTGTTTATTGCATCATAGTTTGTTGTGGCAAAACAATTGAAACTGATAGCCAACAAATACTGTGTTATTGTATAGATAGTGTGATACCCAATATTACACAGTGACTTAAAAGGATGAATTAGACCAAATGAACTAACCTGGAGAAATGTCTATGATATATGGTATTGCCAAAATACACAGTCCTTTCTATCTTTACAAATTCAAATTGTGTGCAGTGGCCTACAACCAAATAACACCAGAGTGTGTGTAAAACCACTTTCTTCTCCAGTTTCCTAAGTACCCTTTAGATCTCAAGCTGTGGTTCAACAGATTCAGCAGAGATATGAGCAGAAAGTAGGCCAGAGATTTAAGTTTCTTATTTTCTAAGGAGTAGCCAGATTTCACTTGTAATAAGTGATATTGGTTGTACCCATATAAGACAATTATATGATAAGAATTTTAGCAAGAAAAAAAATCACAAGATTTAGAATGATGCCCATAAATGCAGATTTCATGTATATAAGCTCTAGCATTGGTGAGATTTCACAATAAGGACCATTAATTTCATTACAGCCACAATAGCAAAAATTAAGTTTGTATCCCCAAAATACAACACAGAAAGAACAAAGAAATTATTAGAAAAGAATGCAAAACTTAAAAACTAGAAGACTCAACAACTACATGCAATTTTTACCAAGAAATTCTAACTTATTGGAGCATGAGGTGTTTTTGTTTCTTCCAATAACTATTACCAACTAGATCATTAAAAAAATCCTTTTCCCATTGCATAGTATTTCTCTTGATGACATCTTGGGCAGACTTATGTATGTTTTCAGCTAGTTAGTTGTTAGACTAGTTTCATTCTACTATTAAGAATTTAATCTCTTTAAAATTCCAACCTTGACCAGGCACAGTGGTTCACGCCTGTAATCCCAGCACTTTGGGAGGTGGAGGTGGGCAGATCACGAGGTCAGGAGATCAAGACCATCCTGCTAACACGGTGAAACCTTGTCTCTACTCAAAATAGAAAAAAAATTAGCCAGGCGTGGTGGCACGTGCCTGTAATCCCAGCTTCTCGGGAGGCTGAGGCAGGAGAATGGCATGAACCTGGGAGGCGGAGCTTGCAGTGAGCTGAGATCACGCCACTGCACTCCAGCCTGGGTGACAGAGTAAGACTCCATCTCAAATTAAATTAAAAAAAGAAAATCCAACCTAATACCTTATTCCAATTCTTCTTCTTCCCACCCCAAATATATACTAGAGTGATGCAAGTTGGGATAGTGGAAGCAGAGTATGCTCCCTAGACACTTATCTTACCATCTTTTAGGAAAGATGTGGAACAACTAGATCTCTCATACATTTCTTTTTCATTTTAATTTTTATTTTAGATTCAGGAGAAATGCATGCAAATTTAAGAGTATATTGCGTGATGCTGAAGTTTCAGCTTCTGTTGATCCTGTCACCCAGATAGTGAGCATAGCACCTTATAGGAAGTTTTTCAGCCCTGGCCCCCCTCTCTCCTTTCGTCTTTTTGGAGTCCCAGTGTGTGTTGTTCCCATCTTTGTGTCCATGTGCATCCAGGGTTTAGCTCCCACTTATAAGTGAGAACATGCAATATTTGGTTTTCTGTTTCTGCATTAATTTAGTTAGGATAATGGCCTCTAGCTGCATTCATTTTGCTGCCAAAAACATGATTTTATTCTTTTTATGGCTGTGTAGTATTCCATGGTGTATATGTACCACATTTTCTTTACCAATGCATCATTGATGGGTACCTAGGTTGTTTCCATGTCTTGGTATTGGAATAGTGCTCCAATAAACATATGAGTGCAGGTGTCTTTTTCGTAGAATGATTTATTTTCCTTTGGGTACATACCCAGAAATGAGATTTCTGGGTGGAATGGTAGTTCATTTTTATTTCTTTGACAAATCTATAAATTGCTTTCCACTGGGGCTGAACCAATTTACATTCCCACCAACAGTATATACATGTTCCTTTTTCGTTACAGCCTTGCCAGCATCTGTTGTGTTTTAGCTTTTTAGTAATAGCCATTTATATGTATTAATATTTATAACTGTCACCCTAGGGCACAAGTAAAGATACATTGCAGTCCAAGGAATGGTAAAAGAAAAAATATCTTCTATCCCCTGGAATAGGGGAAGGAAAAAGTTCTGGGCCCAGGATCACATATCAATACTATTAGATGTCTCCTATTCTTAGGGCAGGGTCAAGGTAACCCCTACTCCTGAGACTCAGGGTGATAACACCTGCCTAAGACTAGTAGTGCATAAAAACAACCAAAAAGCCTTTTTCCCACCCCCAATCAGTCTAAGAAACACCAAGTAATAAGCAAAAGAAATCTGTTGGTAGGAGAGAAGTAAAACCACTGAAAAGGCCTCACTCCTGAGACTCGAAGTCATAGCACTCACCTAAGATTAAGAATTGTTAAGGACAAAAAAGAAGGCCCTCTTTCTTCTCACACTTCAATGTGCCTGTGAATCACCAGAGGATCTTTTGAAAATGAAGATTCAAATTCAGTAGATCTGGAGTGGGCCTTGAGAGTCTGCATTTTTAGCAGGCCCCCAGATGATGCCAGGGCGGCTGGGCCACAAACCACATATTGAGTAGCAAACTTCTAAAGAACTTTAGTGTTAACCAAGAGAATCCCTGCTGGTTTGAATGACCCTAGCCCTTCCTCCAGAAAACCTTTTTGCAAAAAAAGTACAGAAAGAACTTAACTTGTTCAAATGTGAGATATAATCAAAAGAGAAACAGCATGACATTGAAGCAGAAACTATAATAAAAAAAAAAGTTTCAGGGAGGAAATAGCATATTAAGAACAGTGACTATAAAAATGTTGCTATGAAGCCAACAAAAATTGTGGCCAAAAAAGAAAAGCCAATAATTTTAAATACTTATGAAGAAGCTGCTCCTCTAAAACAAGAGTACAAAGCACAAATATAAGCATTAAGGAAATATATAGTTTAAAAAATGAAAGTTATAAAATACTAGCTACCAGAGTTCATAAAGGATATTGAATAATAAATGAAATTATTACTACAATGCTGTCCCTATCAGAACCATTAAAGAGGAAAACATACTTTTTTTTAGAAGTCATTATGAAGTTATTATTTACACAATTGTTAAAGTACACAAATACAGGGGCGATACAAACGCACAACTCAGAGACTGGTCACCAATGCACAGGTTGAAACAGATGTCCTACCTATGTTTCCTGCATACTCCTCTTTAATGGTTCTAATAGGGACACCATTTTAGTAATAACTCCTCTTTGCCAAAACATAGCAACAAATAGAAAATAGAATCAAGAAAAATAAAACAGAAAATAAAAGGTTTAAATGACTACAAAAAAATTTTAGACTTGGAAAGCAAACCAAGAAAATCCAATGTATATAATTGATCTCTTTGAAGAAGAAATACAGAATTATATATGTATGTATACATTTATTTTTTAAAGACAGGCTCTTGCTATGTTGCCCAGGCTGTCTTCCAACTCCTAAACTCAGGTAATCCTCCCACTTTAGCCTCCAGAGTGCTAGGATTACAGGTGTGTGCCACCACACCCAGCAAAATCATTTTTTAAAATTCAAGAAGGCCGAGCGTGGTGGCTCACACCTGTAATCCCAGCATTTTGGGAGGCCAAGGCGGGTGGATCACCTGAACTCAGGAGTTCAAGACCAGCCTGACCAACATGGTGAAACCCCATCTCTTCTAAAAAATACAAAAATGAGCTGGGCATGGTGGCAGTTGCCTGTAATCCCAGCTACTCAGGAGGCTGAGGCAGGAGAATTGTTTGAACCTGGGAGGCAGAGGTTGCAGTGAGCCGAGATCACGCCACTGCACTCCAGCCTGGGTGACAAGAGCAAAACTCTGTCTCAAAAAAAAAAAAAAAATTCAAAAAAAGTCTAATGAAATAAGACCAGAATCTACAGATAAACAAAATTTGCACCAAAAATAAGTTAAAGGTACAGTGATTAGAAATGAAGAAATTAAACTGTCATTATTTGCAGACAACATAATGTGTCAATATAAGGTCCGAAAAGTCTGCTCTTAAACTATTAAAAAATAAGTAAATTTGGGAAAATGATGGTATACAAGATCAATGTACAAAAAAGTTAGATTGATAAAAAGCTAATTGTAAAAACAATTAGAAAATAAAAATTTAAGAATCATACTTAGAATTGTATTAAATACCATCGAAAGATATGAACTACAAAATATTGCTGTGAGACATCAAATATATATAAAAAGTAGAGCTATATGCAATCAATGTACATGGATTAGAAGGATCAATATTATAAAATTGTCCGTCCTCCCAAATTTGATCTATAGATTGCGTGCAATGTCAATCAAAACCCTAAAATCCTAATGTTTTTCTTAGAAATTGACAAATTGCTTCTAAAATTTAAGCATAGATGCAAAGGACCTAAAATAGCCACAAAAATCCAGAAGAAAAGTTGTTGTTCTTCCACTACCAGGTGGCAAGACTTATTACAAAGCTACCATAATAAAAACTGCATGGTGTTTGCTGTTGGGGTCCGCGTGTTTCCTGAACAAAGGAATGAACACACAAGACGACACAAGACAAGACAAACATGGCGGCCACCCCGAACGACACGCTCTGCTTTATTTTATACCGTCGTTTATGGAATGTTAGCAAGTCGCCAGACACATTGTTGTTTTTCTGACCTTGCCCTGACTTTCTGAATTTCCAAGATGTTTACATATAAACAAGCCCCCAGGGTCTGCTATTTGCAACTGAGGCCAGTCTTGTAGGCTCCTTTGTCCTCCCTGTTTGCAGAGGAGGAATGCCCAGCTTCGTTTGCAAGAGTGGGACTTATAATATTAATGGGGGAATGCCCTGCTTCGTTTGCGAGAGCAGGATTATAATATTAATGGGGGAATGGTCTGCTTCATTTGCAAAAGAGTCCTCTACAGTTTGCCATGAGAATCTACAGATAGATCAATGGAAAAGAATAGAGAGATCAGAAGAGATTTATGTACACTTGATTTATGATGAAGATGATACTGCAGATCTGTGGAGAAAGGTTGATCTCTTGAATAAATAGTATTAGGTCACCTGATTATCTTTACTGGGAAAAAATAAAACTTTATCTATCTCACATCATACACAAAAATTAATTCCTAGTGGTTTACGAGACTAAATAGGTTAAGTAAAGCAATAAAGTTTCTGGGAATTTATATTGGAGATTATTTTATATTCTCAGGATAGGAAATGTCTTAAATAGAAAATAAAATTATTAATCACAAAAGAAAAAATGAGTAAATTAAGAACTCCTTTATCGAAAGGCATCAAGAGACTGAAAAAACAAGCCAAAAAAATAAGAAGAGATATGTGTAACACATATTAACTGATAAATGACCTAATACCTAGAATATTTTTTAATATCCTATATATCAGTAAAGTTAACCACATTTTTATTAACTAAAGTCCATACTTTATTCCGATTGCCTTAGTTTGTTTTTTTTTTTTTTTTGAGACAGAGTTTCGCTCTGTCACCCAGGCTGGAGTGCCTTGGCGAGAACTTGGCTCACTGTAAGCTCCACCTCCTGGGTTCCCACCATTCTCCTGCCTCAGCCTCCCGAGTAGCTGGGACTACAGGCACCCGCCACCACACCCGGCTAATTTTTGTATTTTTAGTAGAGACGGGGTTTCACTGTGTTAGCCAGAATGGTCTCGATCTCCTGACCTCATGATCTGCCCGCCTTGGCCTCCCAAAGTGCTGGGATTACAGGCATGAGCCACCGCGCCCGCCCCAATTTCCTTAGTTTTTTAAGAGCAATTTAGGTTTAAAGAAAAATTGAGCAGAAAGTACAGAATTCCGACATATAGTCAACAGTGCTGTATTATGTGCTTAAAAATGTATAAAAGGGTAATTTTCTTATTTTGTTTTTAACACACAAAAAAAGAAAAAAGGACACGGGAAAATTTTTGGAGGTGATTGTTATGTCTTTTACCTTGACTGTAGTCATGGTTTCACAGATGTATGTGTATGTACAAATTCATCAGATTTTATGCATTAAATATGCACAATTTATTGTATTAAACCAATTATACTTCAATAAAACTTTTTTTTAGTACAGAAAGTTCCTTTATACCCTCTCCACCACCACCACTCCCTCACAAACTTTCTCTTATTAACATCTTGCATTAGTGTGACACATTTGTGATCATTGATGAACCAATTTGACACATTATTATTAACTACAAGTCATAGTCTACATTAGGTCTCATTCTTTGTATTGTACAGCTCTATGGGTTTTGAAAAATTTATGTCATGACTCCATCATTATAATATCACACAGAGTAGTTTTACTATCCTAAAGTGCCTGTGCCTCCACCTACTCATCTCTCCCTGACTCTCTTTGAACCCCTGGAAGCCACTGATTTTTTTATTGTCTCCATAGTTTTTCATTTTTCATATGATCATATATTTGGAATTATACAGTACATACATAGCCTTTTCAGACTGGCTTCTTTCACTTAGTAGTTGCATTTAGGGCTCCTCCATGTCTTTTCATGCCTTAATTGCTCATTTATTTTTTATCACTGAATACTATTCCATTATGTTCCTGTATCACAGTTTGCTTATCCATCACCTATTGAAGGACACCTTGGTTGCTTCCAAATTTGGGCAATTATGAATAAAGCTGCTATAAATATTCATCTGCAGGTTTTTATGTGGACATACATTTCCAACTCACTTGGGTAAATATCTAGGAGCATAATTGCTAGATCTTACATATGGTAAAACTATGTTTAGCTTTGTAGGAAACTGCCAAACTGTCTTTCAAAATGGCTGTACCATTTCGCATTCTGAGCAGCAATGAATAAAGCTCCCATTACTCCACATCCTAACAAGCATTTATTGTAGCCAGGATTTGGGATGTTAGCCATTCTAACAGGGGTGTCATGGTATCTTATCGTGGTTTTAGTTTGCAATTCCCTAATGACATATGATGTTGAGCATCTTTTCAAATATTTATTTGCCATCTGTGTATCTTCTTTAATAAGCTGTCTGTTCCAATCTTTTTACTCACTTTTTTTTTTTTCTTGAGACAGAGTCTCACTCTATTGCCAGGCTGGAGTGCAGTGGTGCAATCTTGGCTCACTGTAACCTCCGCCTCCTGGATTCAAGCAATTCTCCTGCCTCAGCCTCCCGAGTAGCTGGAACTACAGGTGTGCGCCACTACGCCTGGCTAATTTTTGTATTTTTAGTAACGGTGGGGTTTCACCATGTTGACCAGGATGGTCTCAATCTCTTGACCTCGTGATCCACCAGCCTCAGCCTCCTACTCACTTTTTAAGTAGACTGTTTATTAGTGAGTTTTAAGAGCTATTTGCATATTTTTTTACACAAGTCTTTTATCAGATATGTGTTTGCAAGTATTCTCTCCCAGTCTTTGGCTTATCTTTTCATTCTCTTAACAGTGTCTTTCGCAGAGCAAAAGTTTTTAATTTTAATGAAGCCAACTAATTCTTTTTTTAATGATTCATGCTTTTGGTGTTATATCTTAAAAGGCATCATCAAACCCAAGGTCACCTATATTTTCTCCTATATTGTTTTCTAGCAGTTTATATTAGTGCTTTTATATTTTACATCCAGATTCGTTTTTTTACATGTGGATGTCCAGTTGTTTCAGCCCCATTTGTTGAAAAGAGTAAACTTTCTCCATTAAATTGCTTTTGCTCCTTTGTCTAAGATCGATTGACTATTTTTGTGTAGGTTTGTTTCTGGTTCTCTATTCTACTCCACTGATTTCTCTATTATTTTAACAATACCATACTGTCTTGATTACTGTAGCTTTATAATAGGAAGAAGTTGGATAGCAGCACTCCTCCAACTTTCTTCTTCAATATTTTATTGGCTGTTCTAAGTCTTTTGCCTTTGCACATAAACATTAGAATCAGCTTATCAATGTCCACAAAGTTATTTGCTAGAATTTTGATTGGGATTGCATTGAATCTACAGATCAAGTTGGGGAAAACTGACATCTTAACAATATTAAGTCTTTCTATCCATGAACATGGAAAATCTTCCCATTCATTTACAGCTTCTTTAATTTCTTTCCTCAGAGTGTTGTCATTTTCCTCATAGATACCTTGCACATATTTAATTAGGTGTATATGTAAGTATTTTTTGGTGCTAAGGTAGATGGTGTTGTGTTCATTGCTGGTATATAAGAAAGCAATCGAATTTTGCATACTAGCCTTGTATCCTTCAGTCTTACTATAATTACTTATTAGTTCCAGAGGGTTTTAAAAAATAAATTCTTTGACATTTTCTACATAGGCAATTTTGTCGTCTGTGAACAAAGACAGATTATTTCTTCCCTCCCAATCACTATATCTTCTATTTCCTTTTCTTCTTTTTTTAACTTTTATTTTAAGTTCAGGGGCACATGTGCAGGTTTGTTACATAGGTAAACTTGTGTCGGGGGTTTGTTGTACACATTATTTCATCAGTCAGGTATTGAGCCTACTACCCATTAGTTATTTTTCCTGATCCTCCCACCCTTCAGCCTTCAATAGGCCCCAATGTGTATTGTTCCCCTCTATGTGTCCATGTGTTCTCATCATTTAACTCCCACTTATAAGTGAGAACATGTGGTATTTGGTTGCCTGTTCCTGCATTAATTTGCTACAGATAATGGCCTCCAGCTCTATTCATGTCCCTGCAAAGGACATGATCTCATTCTTTTTTATGGCTGCATCCTTTTCTTCTTTCATTGCATTGCTAGGATGTCCAGCACAAAGTTGAATAGGAGCAGTGAGAAAAGGCATCTTTGCCTTGTTCCCAATCTTATGGAGAAAGCATCTACCTTCTCACAATTAAGTATGATTTTAGCCATAGGGCTTTCGTAGATGTTGTTTATCAAACTGAAGAAGTTCCCCTCTATTCCTAATTTGTTGAGAATTTTTATCATAAATAGATGTTGGAAATGTTTTTCTGCATCTATTGATATGATCATATGATTTTACTTCTTTAGCCTGTTGATGTGATAAATTACATTAATTTTTAAATACTGATCTAGCCTTATATACCTGAAATAAATCTCACTTGGTCATAATATATAATTCTTTTTATACACTGTTGGATTCAATTTGCTTATATTTGGTTGAGGATTTTTGCATATATGCTCATGAGAGATATTGTTAACATTTTTAAATGAATAAAAAACATTAATAGTCATTTCACCAAAGGGTATATCTAAATAGCCAGTAAAGGTTTGTATAGACAACCTCATTACTCATAGGAAAAATGCAAATTAAAACCATGATTAGAGTCCATTACATAACCACAAGAATAGCTAAAATGAAAAGATTGACAATACTAAGTGTTGACAAGGATTTGGAATAGTGGTAACTCTTACACACTATTTATTAAAGAAGATTAATACAACCACTTTGAAAAATTGTTCACTTTTATCTTCTATAGCCAAAGACATACATATCCTTTGACCCAGAAATTCCAGTTCTAGGTATATCCAACACAAATGAATATATATGTGCAGAAAAAGACATTCAAAATGATTATGGAAACATTATATGTAACATATAAAAACTAGATGTTGAGAGAAAGAGGCCAAGACACAATAGAACATTTATGTACATTTTTAAAATGGGAGAAAGCTAAACTGTATGTGTATGTAAATGCTTGCCCAAAGCCTGGCACACAAGAAGAGCTCTAAAATGTGTTAACTTTTATTATCATCATTGTTTCTGCTACTCTAGTAGCAGTAGCAGTAGTAGGTCTAAACCTTATATTTTCCCAAATTATAAATATTACAATTCTTATTTTATAAATTTTTTAAAACTGATGCTTGGAAAAGATAAGTAATTGAGCAAAGGTATATAGCTGGAAAATGGCAGATCCAGTATTTAGATCCAATATTTAGAACCAGGTTTATTAGAACCAGTGTTCCTAATCTTTCCAGTAAAACACACTGATTTTCACATCAGTGATATTATATGCATATTCAACTAGCAATAATGACTATAAGTAATTTATATTTATTATTTCTATCCCATAAATGTTATATTATCTCTTGCATAATTTTGACATGCTTATAACACCAATATAAGTTCTTGTGTTACATTTGCTTTTGTTGCCTGTGAAATCCACAGTCAGGCACTATTTTCATCTGGTGGAGCCTTGGTATGTAACTCCAAATTTATCCTTTCCTTCTCCCAAATACCAACATCCATGTATCAAAATCTTTAATTATATAAACTTATCTTAATTTCAGATTAAGGACAAAGAGGTCCCTAGACATACGTTCAATAAACCTTTACTACACACTATTCTATGCCAGGATTTTGCACAGGTCTGGACACAGCATGATGAATTCAAAATGTATAATCCTTGCCTTTCTTACATGTCTGTATCCCTATAGCTTTAGGCTGTAAAAGCGATTCCTGGAAATGTTTTCAGAAGCCTTCTCTGAAATAAGCAGGAAATAGTTTATTGTCTAGGAAAGAGTCAAATGTCAGAATCAAATGCTTGGTCATTAACTTTAATATATAAGAAGAGCTATGGAAACGGTACTCTATACCGTAGGAAGTTATAGACAAGCCTCTGGGGAGGGTACTAGAGACCTTGGTGGTGCGTGGGGCTGTTCCTAAGGACTCATTACACATTTGCCCAGGTCCTATGTTTATATCTTCTGATCCTCTCAAATCTAATTCTCTTTTCTAATCATTCCTTTGTCCTTCACTCCTTCTAGTACCCATTAGTCTTGATTCTCTTCTCTCCATCCTTTTTAACTCTGTCTGTCTTTCCCCATCTTCATGTCTGTCCCTTCACCCCTTCATTCCTCCAATCCTTCAGCGTGATTGTCCCCATTTCTCTGCTTCCCATCCCACTGCACCTAACTTCCTCGTCTGTTTCCTCTGTCCCTCTGCCTTTTCCAGTAGAAGCCTCCTTGTGTGTTCCTGCTATGTTATCTTTGCCCTCCTTCTGTCCACGGACAGCAGGACATTTTTGCTCCTCCTTAGGTCCATGACTCAAGCTGCTTTTGACAGAAAATGAATTCTGGCTCTGGGATTTCTTTTCATTTGAATGTTTTATCTTGAACGATACATCCTTCATCTGAATACCTTTTACCAGATTCTTTATTTTAGCTTCATACAGGGAGAATTCCAAATCCCAGGTCCTGTTGTGCTTCATAGATTCCATCTGTTCTTTAAAATGCTTCAGATCCTGCGCTAAACAGGGAGAAATTCTGCAGCAGAACTTGAGCTCCAAGTTCAAGAAGCTGTCTTTTTTCGATATGTCCAACAAAAACTGCATAGTGAGGGTCATCTCATCATTCCCTTCCTGCTGCTTTGCCTCCAGCAGCCTTTGCACTTCTCTGCGGGACTCTTTCCCCAGCCGGCTTTGGTCCTCTTTCACCAGGTAGGACATGGCATGGAAAAAGTCCTGGAAGCTGATGTGGCGGAAGCTGTAGAACTTCTTGATGGCAAGTCCCAATTGGTAGTCGTTACTACTCAGGAAAGCGGCAAGCCTGGGGCCATCTAAATTATGTTTCCTGAGCTCAGCTTCTTCAAATAGGAACCTCTGGTTCTGAACCCCTTCAGCGGCCAGAGAGCACAGACTCCTCAGGACCCTGTGCCGGGAAAACTCGGAGCAGCCCCCATCATCAACGGGCGGCAGGAAGGTGGAGACGTAAGCCATGAAGATGTCAGTGCTGCTTCTAGGTGTCTCTAAGACAGCCTTGCCTCTCTCCATCTGCCCCTTCAGCCAGGAGCAGACCACCCAGCAAATGCCTGGAACCTGACACGCTTTGTAGAGAATGTCATTTTTCTGTACAATGTCGAAGGCACTGTCAGCTTTCTTCTCATCCGTGAAATAGGAGCTGAAGTACCTCGCCCTCTCCTCCTCAGAGAAGCCTAAGATATGGACATGGCGTGCTTGTTTCAGCAAGGGCTCCAGATTCCTCAAAGCCAGGGGCCGGGTGGTGATGAGAAGGGAGCATGTGGGGAGTGTACGTCTCCTAATTAGAAGGTGCAGCAGGCTCTCCTTGGGACTCAAACCCTTCTTCTTTAACTTTTCTTCAGAGGGCCTCTGCAGCTCATCAAAGCCATCCAGGATGAACAGGAGCCGCTCTGGCTGCCTCAGAATCTCTGTGACAGGGGCTTGATTGTCCCCGCAGCACCAGAAAAGGAGCTGCTCCAGTTTGCTCTCCAGCAGCAGGACCACTTCTTTGCAGCTTACATAAAAGACGTAATCAAACCGGCCTGGGTACAGACCACCAGTGGCCCAGTCCAACACCATTTTTCTGGCGAGAGTGGTCTTTCCAGTGCCAGCAGACCCCTGTAGCACAACTAAGGATGGGGCCAGGGAGGGCTTTTCCCCTGAATCAAATAGAGCTTCCACCATGACAGAGTCCAGCTCCTGCTCCGGGATAGGGTGAGCAGATGATTCTGGGCTCTCTGAGCTGGACTTGGCCACCAGGAGCACCTGATTGTATCTGCCATTGACTCCTGCTTCCTGCCACTCCTCTATGCAGCGCACGTGCTCTCGGTATATTTCTCTGTAATCTGAGCCAAACAAATGGGATGTTAGGTGGTGAAATGGGAATTTTAAAAGGCAAAATGGCCCCTCCAAACTGACTCTGCTCATTAGTCTTCTTCTATGTCTCCAACTTGGATCTCCCTGAGATTATAGTTCTGGCTTCATGGGGAAGGGCCACTGTATGTGTGCATGAGTGTGTGTGTGCAGGCATAGTATGCACATACACATCTGTATGAGTGTGCAAGGGTGTGTTCTGTGTGTAGATATTTGTGCATGAATGCTGGTATCCACATGTGCTCATGGAATGTGTTCATGGACCTTCCAGTACTGTTGTGCAAGGAAGGTATGTCAGTGTGCATCAGCAAGTGTGTGTTAGAATACATGTAAGTGCAAAATGCCTGTGTGAGAATGCGTCAATGTCTGAGTGTTCATGTGAAATGTCTCCATGTGAAGAGGTGAGGACAAAGAGAGGGGAAAGGAAAGGGATGTCTGAGGATGGTGAAGTGATAGGAGCCTTGATATAGTTTGGATGTTTGTCCCCTCCAAATTTCAGGTTGAAATGTGATCCCCAGTGTTGGAGGTAGGGCCTAGTGGGAGTTGTTTTTGTCATAGGGACAAATCCCTCATGAATGTCTTGGGGCTCTCCCCACAGTAATGAGTGAGTTCTTGCTCTATTAGCTACACAAGAGCTGGTGGTTTAAAAGGGCCTGGCACCTCCTCCCCTCTCTCTTCCTCCCTCTCTTGCCATGTGACACACCAGCTCTGATCTTGCCTTCTTCCACAACTGAAAGCTTCCTGAGGCCTCACCAGAAGCCAATGTTGACAATATGCCTCTTGTACCACCTGCCAAACCATGAGCCAAATAAATCTCTTTTCTTTATAAATTACCCAGTCTCATGTATTCCTTTATAGCAACACAAAAGGTACTAAAATAAGCCTGTTCTTGGGAAAGGACAAGCCAAATGCTAAAGATAAACCAGCTTCTCAGCAAGAGCCATGACTCTGGGTCCATGAAACCCTCCCATTTGTATGTAGCAGAGGAGCTTTCAGGCACGAAAGGAGCCTATGAGAGGGAGCACAGACACCAAAAGATCCCTCCCTCCCTCCAGGCACCCACAGGAAGAACCAGGAGGCCATGAGGTTCCACACCCACCCATTCTGTAGTGTGGTTCCTTGAGAGATCAGGGGCACAGAAGACTTAGAAGCAGCCTGAGCTGCCTGCCAGGAAGCAGCTAGGGACAGGTCTGACTCCTACATCCTGATGCTATTTCTTCTGGTTAGTGGAAATCCCTTTACCAACACCCTCCCAGTCTCCAAGCCCCTTTCTTCAGACTCTCCTTCTCTGCCACTGCAACTGGAGGTAGGAGGTGGGGAAGAAAGACTAGTATTTTCTTAAATCCCCAGCTTTGGCTCAATCCCCCTCCTGACAGTTGTTGGAACCCTCAGGTGGAGACCACCAAGGACTCTGGGGCACTGGGGACTAGAGGGCAAGGTGACAGAAGGCATAAGTTACAGGCTACAGGCAGCTCTGCAAATGCCATGGGGGGAGGGGAGTCCCAGTGCCGTCCTGCCCTCCCCTTACCCCGCTCCACACTCACCATGCAGACAAACGTGGCTGAGCTGGTCCACAAGTTCCAACAGGTTCATGACCCTCAAGACCTTGAGGGCAACTGTCACAGCCTCCTTTTCTCCATACTTTGAAATCAGTAATGCTGCCAGGTCCACCGGAATCAGGCCCTCCAACTCCCCTCTGGCCAGTGGGGGCTGGCCCTCAGACAGGGTCGTATCCCGTAAGTAGAACTTTAACTTCTTGAAATCATTCTCCTCAAGGTCACTCAAGGCCCAGAGCAATGCCTCCCGGGGGTTTCTGGCCTTGGTCATGGCCATGGTGATCTGGGGGAAGGATCAAGTCCAGACCAGCAGACCAGTCACCTGGAGAAGGAGGCAAAAGGAGAGGTCCACTGCTGAGAGGCCCACCCTGCTTTCTGGGGGCTTGGCAAGCTACAGAGCGGAGGCCAGGGAGAGACGAGATACATGTGCAAAGCCCCAAGAAGGACAAGCAGATGAAAGAGCACGGGAATTTTCCTAGTCATTCCCCACTGCCTCTTCGTCAGGTGACACGTGACTGTGTTGGCAAATGGGTAGGAAGGTATGTGGGTGTGTTAATCTCTCAATCTCTCTCTCTCTCTCTTTCTCAGACTCTCTGTCTCTCTCTCTCTCTGTCCCGGCTCCCTTCCTCTTTCCCTCTCACACACATTCTTTATTAGGCTCTGTATGCCTCCTTAGATAGATGGATTAAGAAAAAAAACTTTAAATTTTTATTTATTTTATTTTTTTGGAGACAGAGTCTCCCTCTGTTGCCCAGGCTAGGGAGCAGTGACATGACCTCGGCTCACTGCAACCTCCATATCCCGCGTTCAAGCAATTCTCCTGCCTCAGGCTCCCAAGTAGCTGGAATTACAGGCGCCCGCCACCACGCCCAGCTCATTTTTATAGTTTTAGTAGAGATGGGGTTTCACCATGTGGGCCAGGCTAGTCTCAAACTCCTGACCTCAGGTGATCCACCCACCTTGGATGAGCTACTGTGCCCGGCCAAGTTTTAAGTTTTAAAAGTGAGCCTGTCCCTGGCTGTGTGAATCTATAGAAAGCTGGAGCACATTTGCTGGAACTGCTGTGGTATGGCAAGAAGGTAAAAAAAATCTACACTCAATGGCTCAAAGGCTCACATGTCAGCCTGCTGGCCTCAGTCACACATGGATTGCAAAGCTAAAAGTCTCCTAATTCAGATAAGGAAACAAATCCAGCTAATGATACGAAGAGGAACCGTCACATGTAAATCACTTTGTGCCAGGTGATTTACATATCCTTTTTGATCATCTCAGAAATCGTCTCGGGTACTATTCCACATGAGAAATTTGGCAGTCAGAGAAAAATGTATTTTCAGAGTTTTCCAGAGCTAGGCCACTGGGCAAAGAGGCAGGATTTAAACTGTGGTCTATGCCCTGGGTGGAAGAGAGAGACAGAAAAAACTCAAAAGATAAAGACATAGAAGACAGACTCAGGAACCAGGAAGTTAGGCTAAATGTTACCAGAAACTGGAGACATATGTAAATACTAAAGTAGCAGGGAAGGGCCAGCAGGATTTTGAGTTGTGTTTCTAATGCAGAACTAAAATGTAGTCCAGGTGGCAGTCTTTGGAAAAGAAAAGCAACAATTAATAGAAAGCCTTCAGAATCCAGAAATACACCTGTGACCTAAGGCCAATAGTGAACCCATCTCAGTAGTACAATGTCACGTTCATCATTGAGAGTGTTCAAAAGAGAATTTGGGAACACAGAGAGTTGCTGCGATTCAAATACCAACATTTTGACTACATTCCGACAGAGAAAGAAAATGTTTGGAACATGTTAGGATACATGGGACTTTGGTTGTCATAGGCCAGTTTGGAAAAGCAGGCCTGTGAAAGCAGTATCAATTTACAGCAAAGCTTCAGGCTGCATGGGAAGACTCAGGGCTTCCCTACAAATTTCTGATGTTGGTAAAGCTATTTAATAATTCAGGAAAGAAAAGACAACACTAGACCTGCCAAGAAGATGACTAGTCTAGGCTGCTCACCACAGTTCAGACTTGGGGAGCTGGAGGTGAGGCAGGGAGAACTCAGCTCCCTGATCCAGGAGCCCAGTAAACAAAGCCTGGGGACTGAGATGAAACAGATCCCCTTTCCTGGTCAGACAGCTCTACAGGTCCAAGTCTGGGCTCTCTTAACCCATACTCACTAGTTAACTTCTGTTTGGTGGTGCTGGTACCTACCAGCTACAGCTCGATACCTAACAGTTCCTAGTATATGTAGGCCTGGAACAGAAGGGCCCCTCCCCACCTGCCCCAAGCTTCTGTGAAGCAGAACCACCCAGTGACTGTCAGTGGGATGACTGTCAATGGGACGTGCAATTGCTCACCAGTGGAAAACTTGGCCTCATTTTTTCAAATGTTGAAGTTGAGAAACAAGGGAGAGGTGGAAGGCATGAACTATTCTGTCACCAAGAGAAAAAGAGCCCAGGAGACTTCCCACGTCCCTCCCTGAAACCCACACCCTAGGCTGGTGCAGTTTGACTAGAGAGACGAAAGAATTGAAGCACTGTCACCATTTCTCTAAGTTGTTGAAATCATTGGAGAATGAAAAAGGAAGAAGATAGGAGCTCCATGAAATAGGAATTCAAACAAGGAGAAAAACAAGCCAGGCACGGTGACTCATGCCTGTAATCCCAGCACTTTCGGAGGCTGAGGTAGGTGGATCATTTGATGTCAGGAGTTTGAGACCAGCTTGATCAACGTGGTGAAACCCTGTCTCTACTAAAAATACACAATTAGCTGTGAATCATGATGCACGCCTGTAATCTCAGCTACTCGAGAAGGTGAGGCAGGAGAATTGCTTGAACCCAGGAGGCAGAGGTTGCACTGAGCTGAGATTGCACCACTGCACTCCAACCTGGGGCAACAAAGTGAGACTTCGTCTCAAAAAAAAAAAAAAAAGAAAAGGAGAAAAACAAATTCCCAGAAAGCAGCTGGTCCTCTGACCTAGAGAGCTGAGGATCCCCGAAAGCCCTGGCAGAAAGAGAATGGGTTTATCCAAAAACAGTATCTCCAAGAAAAAAGAAAAAAGAAAAAAGACTTGCTAGATTAGCTGATGCTATTGGCTTTCTAAAAGAGCCTACTTGGAGGCTATTAGAAGGTGGAAAAAGCTAGCAGTAACTTCCAAGAAAACCAGAAAAATGAAAGTAAAATAAGGAAATTGCTAGCAAGAGGAGAAACAAAAAATAAAATTGGAAATATAATAGTAAACTACAATACTCAAGTGTGAATAATGTTTGCATGGAAATCATAGTGTAATCACTGAACATTGCTCCAACTAAAATTTAAAATATAATTATATTGAAAGGATGGTGGTCCATGGAATGTACTAGAAGAGGAAGTCAATAGATAATGCCTAAAATGTTGAATCAAAATGTAGTTATATACAGTACACATATTACTTCAAAATGAAGAGATATAAGAAGAAATAGTCAAAATCTAATGTATTAATAATTGTTTCAGGGAAAAGAGACTGGGCATCAGGAGAGAAATGGACTACTGTTCCAGGGCATAAGCTTTTTAATGCCTATTGATTTTAGAAACCATAATCATGTATTACTTTGACAAGATAAAAATTAACTTAGCAAAGAAACAGTAAGAAGTAAAGAAATGGAGTTAACATGTATGGACAAATCTCTCTGGAAGCTTGGCAACAAAAGTGATGAGAAAGGTCCTGAGGTAATATGGAAAATGAGAAGTCCAGAGAAGGTTTTGTTTGCTTTAACATGGGAAAGGGTGGAATGTACCTGGATGCTGACACAAAGCCTCCCATAGAGCGGTCAGGTTAGAGATGCAAAAGAGAAAGTCAAGCACCAGAGGAGGGAATGGAGAATGGGGATTGGGGCAGGATTTGAAGCAAAGGCAAAAGATTGGCCTTTGACAGGAGGCTGGAAGGAACAACATCCATTCATTCCTGAGGAAAGTGGGAGAGGTTGTTTGGCAGAGAAAGCCAGGTGTGTGGGTTTTGTGGTCAGAAGATAAGCATGGTCATGTCTGTGTCTCAGTATGCTCTGTGAAGTACGTGTAAGAGCATCTCCCGTGAGTGAGAGGGCAGGGGTGGTTGAGGAGGGGAGACGCCTTGAGGAGGCCCCTGCAAGCCTTCCTTCCTGGGCACCTCTCCTCCTCCTCCAAGGCCTCCTGTGCCCATTGCTCAGGGAGTACCCCAGAGTCCAGGGGAACAGGCAGGAATGGGACTGGCCTTTCCCAGTGCCTTGACCAAGCTAAGGCTAGCGACAAAAACAAGACTGCCAAGAACCAGGACCAGAGACAAAGATGGGAAGATAAAAGAGTGAGACACAGTTATGTAGCAGGGGTGACAGAGAGCAGAAAGGCCACTTACTGCGAAGGCACCAGGTCTGGAGACCACTGTGCCAGATTCAGAATCACACCTGAAGGAAGAAGGAATGAGATGCATGGAACCAACTATAACTGGAGGGTGGAGACAAGAAATGAAATGAGTCCTCCCGGCCTGTCCACCCTGGCCTGGCTGCAGGCAACACTGACAATTGCAACTGAGCAACTGAGTCCCAAAAAAGGGAAGGGGAGGAGACGAAAAAAAGAGAAACCAAGGGTGGGAATAGCAAGAGATCAAAAGAGTAAAGAGTCAGAGAAGAGATACAGAGAGATATCAGAAAAATGAGCCAACAAAATAGAAAGTCAGAGAGAGTGAGAGAGAGAGATGAAGGCAGCTGGTAGGCATGAGTCTCTCTCTTTCTCATACACACACACTCTATACACAGTGCTTCTTCACAACAAACTCTTAGAAACAAGGGCAATGAGAAAAACGTGTGAAGCAATTGGAGTTTCTCAATCAAGCTGCAGTGTTCCCACATTCATTACACTCTTTCCCTAGCTATGGAGGCAGGTCCCAAGGCAAAGTTGAACACACGGCTTCATCCTCTTGCTTCCAGACCTTCATGAAATCCTCTTCAAGGGGGAGAAACCTGGCCTCCTGAGGGAAGTATAAATTATAACACCATCTTACAGCTAGACCTCTTTTGTAGGAAAGAAGTCAAATGGAGTGAAGTGCCATATGTACAAACTTTCTTTTCATTAAGACACAACTTGCAAGTATGTAAAAAGTGTGATTTATGCCCTACAGGAAGCCCTCAGAGTCTACCTCCCTACCCCAGTGCCCCCTGACTCCTTCCCCAACTAATAAGGACCCCCCTTCAATCCATTCAGTCCAAAAGGAGATAGACCAAGGGATAAACAATGAACCAAAGAGCGCCAATATTCCCTGATTATGCCCCCTCCAAGCAGTGGGAGGAGGAGAATTTGGCCCAGTCAGAGTGCATGTACCATTTTCTCTCTCAGACTTAAAACAAATTAAAATAGACCTAGGTAAATTCTCAGATAACCCTGATGGACTCCTTTCCTTCCTAGGCATGGTTAGGTACTTCCACCTTTGGATACCTACTTTTACCATCCCGACTAAACCATTATGTAAACTCACAATAGCAAACCTAGCTGATCCCATAGATCCTAAATCCTTCCCCTACTCCTCTTTCCGTTCCTTAAAAACAGCCCTAGAAGCTGCCCCCACACTAGCTCTCCCTAACTCACCCCAACCCTTTTCATTACACACAGCCAAAGTGCAGGGCTGTGCAGTCGGAATTCTTACACAAGAGCCAGGACCGCGCCCTGTAGTCTTTCTGTCTAAACAACTTGACCTTACTGTTTTAGCCTAGCCTTTATGTCTGCGTGTGGTGGTTGCTGCCACCCTAATACTTTTAGAGGCCCTCAAAATCACAAACTATGCTCAACTCACTCTCTACAGTTCTTGTAACTTCCAAAATCTATTTTCTTCCTCACAACTGACATATACTTTCTGCTCCCCAGCTCCTTCGGCTATACTCACTCTTTGTTGAGTCTTCCACAGTTACCATTGTTCCTGGCCCAGACTTCCGTCCGGCCTCCCACATTATTCCAGATACCACACCTGACCCCCATGACTGTTTCTCTCTGATTCACCTGACATTCACTCTATTTCCCCATATTTCCTTCTTTCCTGTTCCTCACCCTTTTCACACTTGGTTTATTGATGGCAGTTCCATCAGGCCTAATCGCCACACACCAGCAAAGGCAGGCTATGCTACAGTATCTTCCACATCTATCATTGAGGCTACTGCACTGCCCCCCTCCACTACCTCTCAGCAAGCCGAACTCATTGCCTTAATTCAGGCCCTCACTCTTGTAAAGGGACTATGCGTCAATATTTATACTGACCCCATATCCTGCACACCATGCTGTTTTATGAGCTGAAAGCTTTCCTCACCACACAAGCGTCCTCCATCATTAATGCCTCTTTAATAAAACTCTTCTCAAAGCCGCTTTACTTCCAAAGAAAGTTGGAATCATTCACTGCAAGAGCCATCAAAAGGCATCAGATCCCATCGGTCAGGACAATGTTTATGCTGATAAGGTAGCTTAAAAAGCAGCTAGCATTCCAACTTCTATCTCTCATGGCCAGTTTTTCTCCTTCTCATCCGTCACTCCCGCTTACTCTTCCACTGAAACTTCTACCTATCAATCTCTTCCCACACAAGGCAAATGGTTCTTGGACCAAGGAAAATATCTCCTTCCAGCCTCACAGGCCCATTCTATTCTATTGTCATTTCATAACCTCTTCCATGTAGGTTACAAGCTGCTAGCCCACCTCTTAGAACCTCTCATTTCCTTTCCATTGTGGAAATCTATCCTTAAGGAAATCACTTCTCAGTGTTCCATCTGCTATTCTACTACTCCTCGGGGATTGTTCAGGACCCCTCCCTTCCCTACACATCAAGCTTGGAGATTTGCCCCTGTCCAGGACTGGCAAATCAACTTTACTTACATGCCTCAGTCAGGAAACATGTCTGGGTAGACACTTTCACCGGAAGGGTAGAGACCTTTCCCACGGGGTCTGAAAAGGCCACCGCGGTCATTTCTTCCCTTCTGTCAGACATAATTCCTCAGTTTGGCCTTCCCATCTCTATACAGTCTGATAATGGACCAGCCTTTATTAGTCAAATCACCCAAGCAGTTTCTCAGGCTCTTGGTATTTAGTGGCTCCTGGTTTTACCTCAAAATGCCACCCTTAAGTCTCTCTTTAAGTGGATAGAAGATCTTCAGTGACAAAGTACACTCCAATACTTTCACCCTGATGAAGTCCTATTCTTTACTTTTATATTTACTCTTATTCTCGTTCCCTCTACCTCTCCCCAGCTATCTCCACCACACTATCAATCTCACTCACTCTCTCCTAGCCATTTCTAATCCTTCTTTAACAAACAATTGCTGGCTTTGCATTTCTCTTTCCTCCAAATTCAAGGAGGCCCTGACTTACTCTCTGCTTAAAAAAAAAAAAAGAAAAGAAAAAGAAAAAAAAAGAGGGGGGAGGAATCTGTTTATTTTTAAATAAAGAATGTTGTTTTTACCTAAATCAATCTGGCCAGGTATACGACAACATAAAAAAAAACTCAAGGATAGAGCCCAAAAACTCACCAACCAAGTAAATAATTACACTGAACCCACTTTGACACATTGGATGTCCTGGGTACTCCCAATTCTTAGTCCTTTAATACCTGTTTTTCTCCTTCTCTTATTCAGACCTTGTGTCTTTCATTTAGTTTCTCAATTCATACAAAACTGCATCCAGGCCATCACCAATAATTCTATATGAAAAATCTTCCTTCTAACAACCCCACAATATCACCCAAATCTTTCTTCAGTTGAATCTCTCCCACTCTAGGTTCCCACACTGCCCCTAATCCCACTCGAAGCAGCCCTGAGAAACATCGCCCATTATCTCTCCACACCACCCCCAAAAATTTTTGCTGCCCCAACACTTTACCACTATTTTGTTTTATTTTTCTTATTAAGATAAGAAGACAGGAATGTCAGGCCTCTGTGCCCAAGCTAAGCCGTCATATCCCCAGTGACTGCATGTATACATCCAGATGGCCTGAAGCAAATGAAGATCCACAAAAGTGAAAATAGCCTTAACTGATGACATTCCACCATTGTGATTTGTCTCTGCCCTGCTCTAACTGATCAATGTACTTTGTAATCTCCCCCACCCTTAAAAAGGTTCTTTATAATTCTCCCCACCCTTGAGAATGTACTTTGTGTGATCCATCCCCTGCCCCCAAAACATTGCTCTTAACTTCACCGCCTATCCCAAAACCTATAAGAACCAATGACAATCCCACCACCCTTTGCTGCCTCCTTTTTCGGGCTCAGCCCACCTGCACCCAAGTGAAATAAACAGCCATGTTGCTCACACAAAGCCTGTTTGGTGATCTCTTCACATGGATATGTGAAACAAGCAGGTTGTAAAGTCACACATCCTACAAAGAGAAAATAGGGGGAGGAAGGAAGAAAAACAACAACAAACAGTGAAGAACAATCCTCAAAAATTGATATAGGCCATATTACTCTGAAGGCCATACATCAGTAAGCAGGTATGAAAGTGGTTTAGGTATGTAAATAGGCTGCCATTATTTTCTTCTGAAGTTGTTCACAGAGCTCTAAGAAAGCACAGCTTAATTTTCAGTGATTAAAATCAGGAAAAATGGGGGGAAAGGGGAAAAAAAGGAGAAAAAATATTGAAAACATAGTTTTGGAGACTTGTAGCCAGGAAAATTTTAAAATTCAGTCCAAACTGTAGAAAATAATAAAAATCAAAAAAAAGTTAGGTAAGACTAGACTCTAACGGGTGTACTATATTTTATTTTGAAACAATTTTTCTCTCTCCAGTCCTATTTTCACTAAAGACAAGTTGTAAGACAAATTCATTTGCAAAATAAGTTTTAATCTTATCACACTTGGCTGGGGTATTTTCATAAAGTCAGAAAGACTAATTATTTGCCACATAGGTTCCTCTTTTTTTAATTGGCATTGCTGGAACTTTATTCCATAAGGAATATCAGATTTGACTTTAATGCCTTAAGTCTAGCCTCTGCCTGCAAATACCTGTATTAATTGGGTGAATTCCTCACCTTGAGTTCCCAAGAAAACCTGGGGCTCCTGGGACTATCAGAAAGTGATATTCTTTACTTACCACAGTATAACTGCCTGAGGGGTTCTTCCTGCCCACTGTATAAAGAAAGACCATGACACTGTAGTAAAAAAAGAGTTTAACAGACACAAGGCCAGCCGCACCAGGTGGGAGATGAAGTTTGTACTCAAATCATCTCATTTAAAGCTTGTAAGGTTACAGGTTTTTCAAAAGCAGTTTTGGAGAAGGGATGGGGGTGGCCAGGTAACAGGTACTTGCTGCTGATTTGTTGGGGTGGAGACGAAATCACAAGGGGTCAAAGCTGTCCTCCTGCCCGCCAAATTGCTTCTGGGTGCAGCCACAGGAGTGACCTTGTTGGTCCAGGTGGAGCCATGGTTATCAGACATGCAAAAAAATCTGGAAACGTATCTCAAAAGGCCAATCTACAATAATGATGTTATCTGCAGCAGTAATTGGAGAAGTAGCGTATCTTATAACTTCCAGAATAATGGCTAACAATCATTTATGTTTGCACCTTAGCAGGACTTAGGTTCCTCTCCTTCTCCCAGCCTGATGGCATCTCATTAGTGTTACAAAAGCAGTTGAGTTTGGGGCAAGGCCTATTACCATTTAACTATAGCCTAAATGTCTTCCAAAGTTAGCTTGGCCCAATAGCCCAGGAATAATTAAGGAAAAAGTAAGATGGGGGTTGGGTTAGCTTAGCTTACCGTTATACTTTTCTCACAGATACAACTTTTGCAAAGGTGGTTTCAAAAGGTTATGAACCTGTACAGGGACTGTGTAGACAAGGTATGGGGCCAGTTTCCCAAGGGGCTCTCATTGGCTCTGTAAGTCAACTTTGATTCCTTAAAGGCATCTGTATCTGAAAGCATACCATTCCAGTCAAAACCTTGGTAAAATAACCTGTGTCTCCAATTTTGTCCTGTTACAAAAGAAAACAGGTTCTTATTGCACTTACGCAAATGACTATATTGCCATAAGTTAAAAATATTCACAAGTAGTTTCAAAATTTTTGAGAAATCAGGTAGAGACAAATATGTCCAAATTTTGTTTATAGGAGTTTACTTAATTGTTAAAAGCTGTAAAAAGCACAAAAGAAAAGTTTCTTGGTGCTGAAAAACAAAGAATCAGCAATGTTTTAAACAAAATGTCATAAAAGGATTATTTTAGTCTCCTATTAGTTCAGCCCATGGAGTTAACTCCTATTCTGTTTGATACTCATGAACATTTAAGCTCTCCATGGGAGTCTTGGAAGTTTTTCCTCTATTCTAGTGTCATGGTCTCCAAAGTTATTGGAAATATATTTATATAAACATGTTATTAGTATGTGTTCCTGAATTGTATGAAATTCCTGTGATTCTGATATGTCTTAGCATACATTATCAGTAGTAATTATGATTATTATGTAAAATTGTTGCATGCCACCAAAGCAACCAAATTTCCTTGTCAATTGTGTCTTTATGACTGTTCTAAGACTTGTCATCCACAGTTGTTTTACTTTTATCCTTTTCAAAAGATGTTTTTTATAATCAGCTATAGGACTCTGACAGGTGTTCTTGAATGCAGTTTTCTAATAACTTTATTTTCCTTTCACACCTTCAAGAAGAAGGAAGCCTTCAAACTCCCCCAGTGGCATAGCTAGTGCTAGCGAGATGGCAGTAAGGAGAACAGGTAGACTAGCAAAGCACATGAAAAAATTACAGTGGTCATCTGGACAGTTCTGATGGCTGCTTTCTATAGCATGTCCCTGAGTCCCTGGGGTGAAAGATAAGGCTTCGGCCCTCAGATCCATCTCGGTGTTCAGGCTGGAGGGTGGTGCTGTGGCCTGCTTGGGACTGCTTGTCTAGGGCTTGATCACACGACTGAGGGAAATTTGATGAGGGTGCAGCCTGCACTGCAATAAAAGGGCCTATGGTGAGATGAAACCAGCGAGGGATTACCCAGAGAAGCCAAATAGAGGAAGAGGAGCATGAAATCTGGTCAGAGGTTGGAAGTTAGAGCAAGATTCTGACATGAAAGGCAACATCTATAAATGAGAAATGGAATTGAAGTTGGAGGAAAAGAAGTCAGCTTCCCCAGGGATAGAAAGCAGAGATTAGGAAGTGTTGGCCAGGATCCATCAGAGCCACATTGTGATGTAAGGTTGTAAGTGAATGGTTTATTGCATCCAAGTGCACAGTACACATGAGCAAGAAGCCCCGTGGTAATTAAATCTTGGGGGCTGGCCCAGCAGGAGAGAGAGATAAAGGAATACTATACAGCACTGTGATTCCAGACACCGTATCATCTCTCCAGCCCAGCATTCTCCTTGTGGCAATCATGGCAAAAGCCATCATTCTCTAAACTTTTTTTATTTTTTTACCTTGTAGGGAAAGGAAAACTCCTCTGCCCTCTTAGGGAATTGACAAAAAACATATTAACAGGAGAAATCATACAAATTTTCTTTGATGTTAACAATTTTACATAGCATCAAGGACTTCACAGACAAGAAGTGAAAACTCCAAAGAAGTGGTTAGACCCAAAGGCTTATATACCATTTTAACCAAGGTCTGTAAATGTTTGGAGAAGTGACAAGGCAAAGGAAAAGGTGTGGAATTCTAGGGGTAGCAAGTTGTGGGAAACTAACTAGCGAGTATATGGGGAAAACTAATGAAAAATAAGGGTTACTTCAGGAAGGATTGCTTGGCAAACATATCTCAGCATTGACTTCCCATCTCCAGTGATAAGAATGTTCTCTACTTCCTAGGAAAACTTTTCTCATGGGAAATTTATGCCCTGTTTTTAGGTAGAAATGGGAAGAGCAGACAACCCTTTCTGAATCTGCTGTTTTTCAGTTCCCTTCAGATCAAAGTAATCAGCATGCTTAAGTGGCATATTTTGGTGTGGCATGTTCAGATGCCTTTCAATCTCAAGAATGAGTTCTATACGGAACTCTCATTCACTTTTGGTGAGAATGTAAAAATATGACAACCAGTTTATTATTATTATTATTATTATTATTATTATTATTATTATTTTAGAGACAGAGTCTTGTTCTGTTGCCCGGGGTGGAGTGCAGTGGTGCAACCACAGCTCACGGCAGCTTCCAGCTCCTGAGCTCAAGCCATATTCCTGCTTCAGCTTCCCAAGTAGCTGAAACTACAGGCATGCACCATTACACTGAGCTAACTGATCTGACAGTTTCTTGCAAAGTTAAGCACTCCCTATCCTATGACTTAGCCATTCCACTCTTAGGTATTCACCTCAGGAGAAAGAAAACACATGTCTTCACAAAGACTTCTACACAAATGTTCCAAAGAACTTTATTCACAATAGTCAAAAATCTGAAACAAATCAAGTATCCATCAACAAGTGACTGGATAAACAAGTTACAGTACATTCATACAATAAAATATTACTCAGCGATGAACAATTGATAGACACAATGCATTGATAAATTTTACAATTGTACTGTGTGAAAGGAGCAGACACAAAGAATTCAAGTTGTTTCTTAGCTGCTGGTTGTAAAAAAAAAAAAGAATTCAAATTTTGTTATTCCATTTATATGGAATTCTACGATACGAAAACTAGTCTGTCATAATGCAGAGCAGTGGTTGCCCATGGCCAGATATGACATGGAGTACTACAAAGGGGCCCATGGCACTTTTGAAGTGAGGAAATGTTCCATGTCTTGACTGTGGTGGTGGATACATAGGCCAAGACTTTCTCAAAACTCACTAAACATACACTTTTTTTCTTTTTTTTTTTTTTTTGAGACAAAGTCTCACTCTGTCACCCAAGTTGGAGTGCAATGGCACAATCTCGGCTCACTGCAACCTTCGCCTCCCAGGTTCAAGTGATTCTCCTGCCTCAGCCTCCCAAGTAGCTAGAATTATGGGCATGTGCCACCACACCCGACTAATTTTTGTATTTTTAGTAGAGACAGGGTTTCACCATGTTGGTCAGGCTGGTCTCAAATTCCTGACCTCAGGTAATCTGCCTGCCTTGGCCTCCCAAAGTGCTGGGATTACAGGCGTAAACCCATCACACCCGGCCTAAATTATATACTTTAAATGGAGGCAGTTTGTTGTATTATAAATTGTACCTCAGTAATGTTGATTAATTAAAAAAAGAATGAGCTCTGATAACTAAACTGCTAATCTTACAAATCTAAGAGAAGTCTGCAAGGACCACTTACTCCAGCAACTAAACATTGTGAGCTAGTCCCGGAATGTCCAAGGCCAGTAGGGAGGAGGCACACCTCTTCATGGATAGGAATCAGGGAGGGACCACAAAGGAGCCTGGGAAGGAATGTCATTGCCAGGGTGAGGTGGCCAGGAGCTGAGCCTGCAGAGGGGGCACCTGGGGGCTGAAAAATGGGTAGCAGGCAGCCAGCTTTGCAGGGAGGGAAGAAGGGAGAGAAGAGGTGCGCCTGAGGCCAGAGTTCTCTAATGTGAGTATCAGAACTTCAGAACTGCAGAGAGGTGGTAAACCTAAGCATGACCACCCTTTCTTAGACAAAGTCTTCTAAAAAGTCTAAAGTGATTCCATCCAAGAGAAGAAAGAGAAGCAAACTGTCTCTGGGGGAAAGCCTCCCCAATTTAGGCCTCAACAACTACCACTCATAACCAAGAAATGAACTCATAGCCTTGAAAAGCTGAGTAAAAATAAATAAAAACAAGAAACATAGATTCAGGCCAGGCAAGGTGGCTCATGCCTGTAATCCCAGCACTTTGGGGGGCCAAAGCAGGTGGATTGCTTAAGCCCAGGAGTTCAAGACCAGCCTGGGCAACATGGTGAAGCCTCATCTCTACAAAAATTAGCCAGGCGTGATGACACATGCCTGTAGTCTCAGCTACACGGGAGGCTGAGGTGAGAAGATCACTTGAGCCTGGGAGGTTCAGGCTACAGTGACCTGAGATCATGCCACTGCACTCCAGCCTGGGCAAGAGTGAAACCCTGTCTCAAAAAAAAAAAAAAAGAAAGAAAGAAAGAAGAGACACAGATTCAGACCACTAAGAATTATAGATGTTACATGAAAATGTTTTTAAAATTTAAGGATGTAATTACAAAAATAAGTTTATAAGAAACAAGAAAAAATAGAAAGATTTGTTTTAAAAATCCTTTTATATAAAAACAAAAAACATAAAATAGAACTTCTACAGATGAAGAATATAATTATTGAAATCTAAAATTGAATATACAGAATAGATAGCAGCTGAAGTCAGAATTAGAGAGCTAAAGCTATGGCCAAAGAATTTATCCAGACAGCAGCATAAACGGATAGGAGATTGAAAAAATGAAAGCTTAAAAGACATGGAGAATAAGGACAGGACAGGCAATATTAAGAGCAAATGGGCCGGGTGCAATGGCTGATGCCTGTAATCCTAGCACTCTGGGAGGTCAAGGTGGGCAGATCACCCGAGGTCAGAAGTTCGAGACCAGCTTGGCCAACATGGCTAAACCCTGTCTCTACTAAAAGTGCAAAAATTAGCCAGGCATGGTGGTGCATGTCTGTAATCCCAGCTACTCGGGAGACTGAGGTGGGAGACTAGCTTGAACCCAGGGGGCGGAGGTTGCAGTGAGCTGTGATCGCACCACTGTACTCCAGCCTGGGCAACAGAAACTGTCTCACACACACACACAAGAAAAACAAAACCCACAAACCTACAGATCCAGAAAGAACAATTTATCACAAGCAGAAGACATAGAAAGAAAGCCACCTTAAAATACATCACAATGGAACTGCAGACTCTAAAGAACAAGAGATCTTGAAGCATCCAGAAAGAAAGGACCACCAAGAAACAACAAGGCAAAAAAGAAGCCAGAGATGGTAGAATGTTTTGAAAGTACTAAGATATTACAACTGCTAATTTAGAATTGTACATCCAGGAAAACTATTTTTCAAAAATGAAATCAAGCGAACCCGGGGAAAGATGGCTGAATAGGAACAGCTCCAGTCTCCAACTCCCAGTGCAAACGACACAGAAGACCGGTGATTTCTGCATTTTCAACTGAGGTACTGGGGTCATCTCACTAGGGAGTGCCAGACAATCAGTGCTGGTCAGCTGCTGCAACCTGACCAGCGAGAGCTGAAGCAGGGCGAGGCATCGCCTCACCTGGGAAGCGCAAGGGGGAGGGGAATCCCTTTTCCTAGCCAGGGGAACTGAGACACACAACACCTGGAAACTCGGGTAACTCCCACCCCAATACTGCGCTTTAAGCAAACGGGCACACGAGGAGAATATATCCCACACCTGGCCAGGAGGGTCCCACGCTCACGGAGCCTCCCTCATTGCTAACACAGCAGTCTGCGATCTAACCGCAAGGCAGCCGCGAGGCTGGGGGAGGGGCGCCCGCCATTGCTGAGGCTTAAGTAGGTAAACAAAGCCGCTGGGAAGCTCGAACTGGGTGGAGCTCACAGCAGCTCAAGGAAACCTGCCTGTCTCTGTAGATTCCACCTCTGGGGAAAGGGCACAGCTAAATAACAACAAAAAAAAAAAGCAGCAGAAACCTGTGCAGACACAAACGACTCTGTATGACAGCTTTGAAGAGAGCAGTGGATCTCCCAACACGGAGGTTGAGATCTGAGAATGGACAGACTGCCTGCTCAAGTGGGTCCCTGACCCCTGAGTAGCCGAACTGGGAGACATCCCCCACTAGGGGCAGTCTGACACCCCACACCTCACAGGGTGGAGTACACCCCTGAGAGGAAGCTTCCAAAGTAAGAATCAGACAGGTACACTCGCTGTTCAGGAATATTCTATCTTCTGCAACCTCTGCTGCTGATACCCAGGCAAACAGGGTCTGGAGTGGACCTCAAGCATTCTCCAACAGACCTACAGCTGAGGGTCCTGACTGTTAGAAGGAAAACTATCAAACAGAAAGGACACCTATACCAAAACCCCATCAGTACATCACCATCATCAAAGACCAGAGACAGATAAAACCACAAAGATGGGGAAAAAGCAGGGCAGAAAAGCTGGAAATTCAAAAAATAAGAGCACATCTCCCCCTGCAAAGGAGCACAGCCCATTGCCAGCAATGGATCAAAGCTGGTCAGAGAATAACTTTGACGAGATGAGAGAAGAAGGCTTCAGTCAATCAAACTTCTCAGAGCTAAAGGAGGAATTACGTACCCAGCACAAAGAAACTAAAAATCTTGAAAAAAGAGTGGAAGAATTGACAGCTAGACTAATTAATGCAGAGAAGGTCATAAACGAAATGACAGAGATGAAAACCATGACACGAGAAATATGTGACAAATCCACAAGCTTCAGTAACCAACTTGATCAACTGGAAGAAAGAGTATCAGCGATTGAAGATCAAATGAATGAAATGAAGCGAGAAGAGAAACCAAAAGAAAAAAGAAGAAAAAGAAATGGACAAAGCCTGCAAGAAGTATGGGATTATGTAAAAAGACCAAATCTACGTCTGATTGGGGTGCCTGAAAGTGAGGGGGGAAATGGAACCAAGTTGGAAAACACTCTTCAGGATATCATCCAGGAGAACTTCCCCAACCTAGTAGGGCAGGCCAACATTCAAATTCAGGAAATACAGAGAAGGCCACAAAGACACTCCTCGAGAAGAGCAACTCCAAGACACATAATTACCAGACTCACCAAAGTTGAAATGAAGGAAAAAATCTTAAGGGCAGCCAGAGAGAAAGGTCGGGTTACTCACAAAGGGAAGCCCATCACACTAACAGCAGATCTCTCAGCAGAAACTCTACAAGCCAGAAGAGAGTGGGGGCCAATATTCAACATTCTTAAAGAAAGAATTTTAAACCCAGAATTTCATATCCAGCCAAACTAAGTTTC
>NC_045446.1:56554837-56823355 GCF_002776525.5 Piliocolobus tephrosceles | reverse complement strand
ATCAAGCCAGGCACATTAGCATGTGCCTGCAATTCCAGCTACTCAGGAGGCTGGGGTGGAAAGTTCCCTTGAGCCCAGGCAATACAGCAAAAACTTGTCCTTAAAAAAAAAAACAAAACTGAATGAATGAATGAAAGCAAACCACATTCACAGTTTTTAAAAAATGTGGACTACCAAGGGAACTGCTCTAAAAGAAATACAAAAAGCTGTACTTCAAGTAGGTGAAAACATTTCAGAAGAAAGTCTTAGAACAGGCCGTAAGTGGTGGCTCACAACTGTAATCCCAGCACTTTGGGAGGCTGAGGTGGGCAGATCGTGAGGTCGGGAGATTGAGACTATCCTGGTCAACATGGTGAAACCCCGTCTCTACTAAAATAATTTTAAAAAACAAATTAGCTGAGCATGGTGGTGTGCACCTGTAGTCCCAGTTACTCAGGAGGCTGAGGCATGAGAATGGCTTGAACCCAGAAGACTGAGGTTGCAGTGAGCCGAGATCACACCACTCCACTCCAGCCTAGTGACAGGGTGAGACTCCATCTCAAAAAAAAAAAAAAAAAAAAAAAAAAGTCTTAGAATAAAGTCTTGTCCTAGAAAGACAAGAAGAAATAGTGTACAGAGAAAGTGGTAAACATGTAAGCAGATTGAAACATACTGGGTGTTAGCCTTATAAAATGAATAGTAATAGTGTTTACATCATGTGGCTAGTTCCTCCACCCAGGGGAAATAATGAACAACAGTGTATAAATCAGAATGGGAAATACCAAAGTGAAAGCATTTTAAAGTCCTTGTAACATCATTGGTGCAGTTCTTTAAACAGAGTTAATGCATTAAAAATGCATAATAACTTCTGCACCTGCATGCAGCTGGTGCAATAGCAATGCCTATCCGTCTGGAAAGAATTTGTAGAGGATGATGCAACACCGTGACTATTATAGCTTCCAGTGCCTTGATGAAACCTCAAGGTTTTTGGCCTTTTGGCCAAGCATCTGCCATTTCATATTGTTGCAGCATTTGTTGTGTCCTAGGAGTTGCAACTATCTATAAGTTTGTTGTGGCTAAACGATGAAATAAGGCATAAACAGATTTCTGCAGAAATTGTAATTCTACGAACGATTTTGAAGAGATGAAAAAGGCTGGTATCTTTCAGAATGCAAAGTGATATTGGAATGTAAAGAATTTCTGTGGATTGTGTTCCATGGGAGTTTGTCACTAGCCTATGTTCCTGAACTGTGAAACATGAATATGTGGGCAATGAATAGTTTGTTCTGACAAATAAACAATTAACAAATATGAAAAAATACATGATACAGTCAAGAGCTATAATTAAAACACTAAAATCGGAATATGTGCTTCCTAAGTAGTAAACAGGAAGAACAAGAAAATGCAATGAACCAATAACCCCATTTAAAGGCCAAATATAAGGAATGAAGACAACACAAAGGCTGTACACAGTGGCTCACATCTGGAATCCCAGCATTTTGGGAGGCCAAGTTGGGTGGATCACATGAGGTCGGGAGTTCAAGACCAGCCTGGACAACATGGTGAAACCATGTCTCTACTAAAAATACAAAAATAAAAAATAAGAGAGAACACAGAAAAGTGAACCAAATAAAAATCAAAAATTAAATGAGTGAGTTTCTCTGGCTGGGCACGATGGCTCACGCCTGTAATCCTAGCACTTTGGGAGGCCGAGACGGGCAGATCACGAGGTCAGGAGATCGAGACCATCCTGGCTAACACGGTGAAACCCCATGTCTATTAAAACTACAAAAAATTAGCTGGGTGTGGTGGTGGGCACCTGTAGTCCCAGCTACTTGGGAGGCTGAGCCAGGAGAATGGCGTGAACCTGGGAGGCAGAGCTTGCAGTGAGCCGAGATCACGCCACTACACTCCAGCCTGGGCTACAGATCGAGACTCTGTCTCAAAAAAAAAAAAAAATTAAATGTAAGAAATTAGTCCAAATACTGAACATAGAAAATGCTAATGGACTAGACTTGCCAAAGCAAAGAGAGAAACAGATCAAATAGTTTAAATATTTAGTTATATGTGTTTATAAGAGTTACACCTCAAGCATAAAAATATGGAATGGTTGAAAGCAAAAACATGAGGAAAATATATGTAAGGAAATTCTAATCAAGGGGAATCTAGTGTAGCTATATTTTTTTATTTATTTATTTTTAAATAAATAAACTATGAGGTAGGTACTAGAAGGTCAAATATGAAAACAATGTGATCCTTGCCTGAAAAGATGTAGAATTCAGCAAGGATAACAAACAAAGAAACAGATCATTTATCCCACTTTAGAAGCAGACAAAAGAGGAAATGCACATTTTAGGAAGAAAGTATAGTCCTGAAATATAACCAGTCTATTTTTATTTATTTTTCAAGACAGGCTAACCCTATTGCCCAGGCTGGAGTGCAGTGGTGCAATCATAGCTCACTACAGCCTCAAACACCTAGGCTCAAGCCCTCCTTCCACCTCAGCCTCTGAGTAGCTGGGTCTAGAGGTACATACCACTACATGTGACTATGATGTAGCTATATTAATTTCAGCAAAATAGACTTTAAAAGTATCAGCCGGGAGCAATGGCTCATGCCTGTAATCCCAGCATTTTGGGAGGCCGAGGCTGGGCAGATCATGAGGTCAGGAGATCGAGACCATCCTGGCTAACACGGTGAAACCCCATCTCTACTAAAAAGACAAAAAATTGCCAGGCGTGGTGGCACATGCCTGTAATCCCAGCTTGAATCCGAGAGGCAGACGTTGCAGTGAGCCGAGATCGTGCCACTGCACTCCAGCCTGGGTGATGGAGCAAGACTCCCTCTCCAAAAAGAAAAAGACAAAAGCATCATTAGGGTTGAAGACAATCAATATGTAATGGTAAAGGTCCAATTCACTAGAAAATTTTAACAATTCTACGCATATAATAACCTAATTAGATTCAAAGTACTCAATATGTGGTTAAAAAAAACAAATTGACAAAGTTACAGAGAGAAACTAACAACTCCATCATTACATTGAGAAGATACTAACCTTCCTCTCTCAATTGTTGCTAGGTCAAACAAATAAAAAAGATCAATTATATATAGGCTAAAGATCAGAATTAGCAAGCTTTACATAACAGACTTATAGAGTTCTGTGTCCTAAATTTAAATGATAAACATTCTGCTAAGTTACACCTGGACCACTTGATAACACACTTGGCTATAAAGTAAGACTCAATTAATTTTTAAAAATAGGTATTGTATAGATATATTATCTGAAAAAAAACACATTAAATTGGAAGTTATTAATAAAAAGATAAAGAAAGATGAATTATAGCTTTTGTTTATGAATAGAAAACTGAGTATCACAAAAATATCAGTTCAGCTCAGTAAGTCTTTAGCGTCAATGCAATCTAATCCATCAGGTTTCACAAACCTATCCTAAAATATACAGGAAAGAGCAAAGGGTCAAGAATAACCAAGACTTTTTTTTTTTTTTTGAGACAGAATCTCACTCTGTCATCCAGGCTGGAGTGCAGTGGCACGATCTCAGCTCACCACAAGCTCCTCCTCCCGGGTTCAGGCCATTCTCCTGCCTCAGCCTCCTGAGTAGCTGGGACTACAGGCGCCTGCCACCACGCCCAGCTAATTTTTTGTATTTTTAGTAGAGACAGGGTTTCACTGTGTTAGCCAGGATGGTCTCTATCTCCTGACCTCGTGATCCACCCCCCCTTGGCCTCCGAAAGTGCTGGGATTACAGGCGTGAGCCACCGCGCCTGGCCTAACCAAAACACTTGAAGAAAAAGATGGCAGACAAAAGGGAGAGGCTGACCTGGATATATTCTAAAACTAAAGTAATTAAGATAACATAATATTGGACCTGCTCTACCGGGTTTCAAAACTAATTCTAAAACTAGAGATGGCAATACATTCTGAGATATTGGTTGTTAGATAATTTTGTTGATGTGTGAACATCATAGAGTACTTTCGCAAACCTAGATGGTATAGCCTACCACACACCTAGACTTTATGGCATATAGCCTATTGCTGCCATGCTACAAACCTGTACGGCATGTTACTGTACTGAATACTGTAGGCAATTATAACACAATGGTATTTGTGTACCTAAACATAGAAAAGGTACAATAAAAACATGGTATAAAAGTTTTTTAAAATGGTGCAAATGTATAGGGCACTTACCATGAATGAAGCTTGCAGGACTAGAAGTTGCTCTGGGTGAGTCAGTGAGTGAGTGGTGAGTGATTGTAAAGGCCTGGGACATTACTATATGCTACTGTAGACTTTATAAACACTGGTCACTTAGGCCACACTATTTTTGTTTCTTCAATAATAAATTAGGTTTTAGCTTACTGTAACTTTTTTACTTTATAAACTTTTTAATAATTTTTTTAACTTTTTGACTCTTTCATAAAAACACCTAGCTTAAAACACATGATGTACAACTATACAAAAATATTTTCTTTATCTCCTTATTCGATAAGCTCTTTTCTATTTTTAAATTTCTAATTTCTTTTTTTAACTTTTTAAACTTTTTGGTTTAAGACACAAACACATTAACCTAGGCCTACTCAGGGTTAGGATCCTTAATATCACTGCCTTCCACCTCCACATTCTGTCCCTCTGGAAGGTCCTCAGGGCAGTAACGTGCATGGAGCTGTCATCTCCTTGGATAACAATCCCATCTTCTGGAACACCTCCTGAAGGACCTGCCTGAGGCTGTTTTACAGTTAAATTTATTATATATAAGTAAAAGGCATATTCTGTAAAAAATAATGATAAAAAGTATAGTAGAGTAAATACATAAACTAGAAACATAGTTGTTTATTATTATTATCAAGTATTATGTACTATACCTAACTGGATGTGCTATGCTTTTATGCAACTCACAGCACAGTACATTTGTTTACACCAGCATCACCACGAACATGTGAGTAATGTATTGCATCACGATGTTACCATGACTACAACACCACTGGGAAATAGGAATTTTTCAGCTCCAGTATAATCTTATGGGACCACTGTCTATATGTGGTCCATCATTGACCTAAACATCACTATGTGGTGAACAATTGTATTTCTCTTTTAATGGCACAGTAGATGAATAGGGAAAAGAAAGACAATCCAAAAAACAGAATTTAAAAATCCCACATAGATCGAAGGATTAAAACTTTAAAAAACATCAAAAATACATAGACAAAATGCCTGTCTCTGATATTCAAATAGGAAGAATTTCTTAAACCAGACTCAAAAAAGTCCTAGCCATAAGATAAAGTATTGATAAATTTAACTACATTAAAATTAAGATCTGTTCTTCAAAAGACACCTTAAGGAATGTGAAAGGAAAAGCTGAAAAGTTAGAGGATATATTTGTAACATTTATGACTGATAAGGGATTAGTATAAAAATATGTACTGAAGTCCTTTTAAAAAAAAATAAAGAATTCCCTCTCAAAAATAAATAATAAATAGAAAACAACCTATAGAACCTAGTAGAAAACAACCTAATAGTAAAGCATAGAGAGATTTTTTTAATAGGATTCAAATATATATGGCCACTAAACATACGAAGAGATTTCAACCTAATTAGTAATCAGGAAAACAGAAATTAAACACACAAATAGATACCATTAACTATCCATCCATTTTTCCCAGTTGAGGGAAAAACTAAAACAAGACAGTTTATTCATCAATGGGAACTTTTATATACTGTTAGAAAAACATGTAAATTGGAACAGCCTCTTTGGAAAACAAGTTTGCATTATCTTGTAAGTATGAATATTCACATATCTTACCACCCAGCTGTCTTAGTCTGTTCAGACCCACACATTGAAATGAGACACAAAATATCACTGACTGGGTGGTTTAAACAACAGAAGTTTACTTTCCCACAGTTCTGGAAGTTGGAAGTCTGACAGCAGGTAACAGCATGGTCAGGTTCGGTGAGGGCTCTGTTCCTGCCTTGCACATGGACACCTTCTCATTGTGTCCTCACATGAGACACAGAGACTCTTTGCATAAGGCCACAGGCTTATTGGATTAGGGCCCCACTCTTAACAACCTCATTTAACCTTAATTACCTCCTAAGACCCTATCTCAGATATAGTCATATTGAGGGTTAGAACTCAACACAGAATTTTGAGGAGACAAAATTCAGCCCATACCACTAACTCCCAGGTGCCCAAGAACACATACATAAAAGGCATGTTTTATGTTTAAAGCACCAATTTTCATAATATCAACAAATTTAAGCAAGCCACATGTCCACCAACAATAAAATAGAAAATAAATTTTGGTATACTTATACAAAATACTATTATACATCAATGAAAATGAAGAATGAGCTGCAGTTCTATGCAACAACATGAATACACATCAGTAAGTTCAAAAGATTACTACTTTCAGTATGATATGCTTTTTATTGAGCTCAAAAACTAGCAAAATTCAACAATGTATTGTTTAGTCATACATATATATTTGAAATAAAACTATCACTTTATGCAAATGATAGATACAAAATTCAAGTGAGTACTTATTTCTAAGGGTGGGGCAGTAAGGCAGTGAAATATTGGTGGTTATAACTCATATTGTCTCAAAACCCAATTGTTAAATTTTTAGGACTTTTGAGAATCCATTGTTAAACCACTGGTAGCTTGAAATCAGCTATGGTGGGAGTATTTAACCATGGAAATTGGCGAATACTGGAACCAAGAGGCTGGTTGTTAAACATTTACTAGCTTACCACTGAATGTACGCTGTTGCTAGTGTTCTAGTTCTTGGTTTGGGTAGTAGGTTCTGTTCATTATTTTTTAAATGAACAAGGGTTATAGTTCTTAGTTTAGTTAGTAATATATGTTCATCATATCATTTTAAAAGAGTGAATGAATGAAAACAAAGAGGTTCATGAGTGGACCCAAAAAGTGAGCATATCGTGAACCAAGGTGTATGATTGTTACAATTGTGTGCACCTATGGTAGGAAAAAAACAAAGGAGCATTAAGTTCCCTCCATCTGGGGGATATCAAGTGTCAAAAGAATCTCTACTGATAAATGAGGTTAGTATATACCTGGAAGGTACTATCCCACTCTCTGAGAGCAACACACCAGCTTCCAGGAATGAGAGGTTGGGCCCATCCAGTCCCATGGAGGTGAGTCTCCTTGGCTCCCTCACCAAGCAAGCCTCTCGATGATCAAGCTCTAGGCCAGAAAAAGTGGATGGTATGACCCATGCGACAGGCACAGAAGGAGCTGGGGCCACACTATCAGCACCCACCATGTGGTTGTGGTTCTTGAGCCAAACTGGGTCCAGCCTCTAAAGTAGCTCAGGCAAGAAGGGCAGCTAACACCAGTAACTCACATTGTTTTCCACCCCACCTTGGCATAACATCAAGAAGGTTGGCCAGGCCTGCTGCTGTTAGAATGGAAGGAACCTGAAGGGGAAGGAGTTAGGGATGGACTAAGGTTAGCAAGCCAGAGAAAGAAGCAGCACTGACTACCAAAACAAGGGAAAAGGAGGAAAGGCTAGAGGTGGGTGTAGAAATGAAGATGTGGAAGTCAGAAATCAGAGAGCTGAGAGAAGGGAATCTCATGCCAAGTCAGCCAGAATGACAGTGGTCTTGGGGATCCTGGCCCTTGGGAGCCCTGGAGACAGACAGATGCTACATGTGACTCACCTGGTCAGGTTGGCTCCCTCAAAAGGTGTGTCGGACAGGGTGGCCAACTAGTTGGTGGGGCCAGGTTCCCTTGATAACATATACCATGCAGAAAGCAGGTCTGAAGTTTGAGGTCTGCGACGCTATTGCTTTCAAGCTGTGTGGCAGCGTTCCTTACCACCCCAGTCTGAAAGAGCCTCCAGGCAGAGGGGCCTTAATTGTGCTAAAGTCCACATAGAAAAGGAATGAGACTCACAAAGCCTAAGTAAGTTGCTCAGCTTCCTGTAAACAGCTGACATTGGCAGAGAGAAACTGTGGAAGGCAGCCCACAAGCCTGCCCACGCCAGGCCATCTGCAGAAGGATGGGGTGGCAGCATCACAGGGCATGGGCCAGCTCCACCCCGAGGGAAGCCTTAGTAAGTCCCAATTGACACTTGCTGCAGAGTTGTGGTAGTGTGGGCTCCCCCTGGTGGTCCCCCCACAGTTTAAGCTGTAGTTGAGCTCCTTTCATGCCAGATGGTCACCGAGGAGGTGGGATGGATATATCAAACTACAGGTCCTAACTTTAATATGGCCCTGGCACATACGGCCCTGGTCTTTTCAGGCAGGACTGCCAATCATGTTGCCAGGACAGCCAGGAACCCACATGTGATGGTTAATCCTATGGGTCAATTTGACTGGGCCACGGGGTGCCCAGACATTTAGTCAAACATTATTCTGGGATTGTGAGGGTATTTGGAGATGAGATTCACATTTGAATGAGTAGACTGGGTAAAGCGATTGCCTTCCCTAAGAGTGGGTTCATCCAATCAGTTCAGAACCTGAATAGAACAAAAAGGCTGACACTCCTGTGAATAACAGAGACCTCCTCTTGCCTAACTGCTTCAAACTAGGACACAGGTCTTTTCCAGCCTTTTGATTTGAATGGCAACATCAGCTCTTCTTGGGGTCTCAAGCCTGTCAGCTTTCAGTCTGGAACTTATACCACTGGCTCTCCTGGGTCTCCAGATTGCTCACTGCAGATCTTGAGACTTCTTCCATAATTACAAAAGCCAATTCCTTATAATAAATCTCTTTCTATATATATCCTGTTCTGTTTTTCTGTAGAACCCTAATACACTCGTACAATACATTGCCCATCTACATGGGGACAGTCTATTTTCTCTCTTCCCATACCTCTGCCCTTTTCCTGATGAACCCAGGCCCCAGAGATCTCTCAGCCAGCCACTGAAAAGCCAGCATTTGGGATATACGCACTCTCATCCTCGCCAGTCAGCCTCCCAGAAAGACCACACCAACCATCTGTACTCTCCTGCTCCTGGGCTATGTTGCTGGAGAAAAATCACAAGAGCGGGCCAGATTCTCGAGCTCTCCAGGCTCAGTGGGTGCTCCCATAATTGATCAATGCCTTCAATAGCTCACTCTCAGACCCTCCTCCAAACACTGTCCATTCCCCCAAGGCTTATCCCTGCCCTTGCACTGCCATTTGCGGCAAGATCACCTTGCCTCAACTTACCTGAGAAAAACGTTATTTGCAGGAGGTTCTGCAACTTCCCTCCTCTCCCCAACTCAATTTGTCTCTGCTTCTTCAACCATCCCCTTCTCTTTCCTCCCAGAGAGAAAGGTCTTTAAGACATCGGTTTTGTTTCATGTGTCCGTGTGAAGAGACCACCACACAGGCTTTGTGTGAGCAACATGGCTGTTTATTTCACCTGGGTGCAGGTGGGCTGAGTCCGAAAAGAGAGTCAGCAAAGGGTGGTGGATTATCATTAGTTCTTATAGGTTTTGGGATAGGCGGTGGGGTTAAGAGCAATGTTTTGGGGGCAGGGAGTGGATCTCACAAAGTACATTCTCAAGGGTGGGGAAAACTTTAAAGAAACTTCTTAAGGGTGGGGGAGATTACAAAGTACATTGATCAGTTAGGGTGGGGCAGAGACAAATCACAATGGTGGAATATCAGTTAAGGCTATTTTCACTTTTGTGGATCTTCAGTTGCTTCAGGCCATCTGGATGGCCTGACGTGCAGGTCACTGGGGATATGATGGCTTAGCTTGGGCTCAGAGGCCTGAGAGATATAAAGGCAAAGTTCTTGAAGGCAAAGTGTCCACACCAACCCAGATCAACACATAGATAGGATGTCTCAAAGGTGTGCATGGTCAGTTAGAGGCAGCAATACTTCTTCAACTGGGTTCTGTCCTCTGGCCTTTTTCCCACGAGATGGACTGTCCTTGACTCAGGCACACCCCTACTAAGCACCCAGAAGGGAGGCCAGGCCCAGGGCAGTCTCTCTAGCGTGCCCCTCAGCCTGTGCAAGACCATCTAGGCTTCTCAATGTGGATCCACCTTTTGCCCTGTTTCATTAGATATTTTTTCACACTTGTATATTTAATATTTCTTTCTCCTCTATATCCTTATCCTCAGTCTAAAATATACTTGAAACGCTTCCATCCTAAATTGTCTGCCTCTCAATCCTGCTGTTTCCCTGGCTATTTCCTTAAATGTCTCCTTTCCTTCCCAGACAACTTGCTGAAAGAAAAGCTGGCACTTGTTGCTTTCAGCTCAGACTGGCCATTCTCTCACACCAGATTTCTAGTTTCTGTGCCCACCCCACCCTCAGTGCCACTGACGTTGCTCTACTAGGGTTGCTAAAACTCCAGGTCATCAAATCCAAGAGTTACTTTTCAATCTTCTTCTGATTGGCTGTTCACCTGTGTTTTGGGGAACTAAAAGAAAGAATGCATGTCTACGCAGAGCATTTACAGGGGAGCAGGATCATGTGAATTCTAAGAATGGACGATTTCTCCAAGGATAAATCAGCTTTTGGGCATAGAATCAGGGATAAGAAGTTCAACCTCACCCATCCATTTGCCAGCTGGACACTAGGACTTGACCTAATTAAGGGAGTCAATGGTTTTGGGTTTTTTGTTTGTTTGTTTTGTTTTGTTTTGTTTTTTGTTTTGTCTTTACAGGCAGATGTTATCATCCCCATTATACCAAGAAGGAAATTGAGGCTCAGAAAAAAACTTGTAGATTGCCCCAAGTTACACAGTAGGTTACAGTCAGAGCTCCCTCCATCACACAGTGATAATAGCTATGACTTAAAAACTACCGTATATCAGGCATGTGCTGAGAGCTTTACAAGGCAGTACCTCATATAATCCTCTCCTAAAGTACAGACTGGTTTACACAACTTATACAACTCCACTTGACTGTCTAATGGACATCTCAAAGGTGACACATCCAGAAATGAAATCAGGATATTTTCCCCCAAACCTGCTCTAGCTACAGCTTTTGCTATCTCAATTGATAGTGACTTCATCGCTCAGTACAAAATCGCTCAGTACAAAAAAAAATTGCAGTCCTCCATGACTCCTTTCTTTCACATCTCATATACAATTTCTCAGGAAACCCTATTGAAACTACCTTCAAAATATATCCATAATCTTCCCACTTCTCAGAACTTCTACTGCTACCAGCCTGATCCCAGCGACCATCATCTCTCATTTAGATTACCTAGTGGCCTCCCAGCAGGTCTCCCTGCTTTTCCCTCTCTCACCTCCCTCTCCTCACCTCTCCCCATCCTCCAGACTATTCTCAAAGCAGCAGGAGAAATCCAGCTAAGTTCTCCTTCTCGCTCATTGCAGCCTCGAGCTCCTGGGCTCAAACGATCCTTCCTCCTCCATCTCCCAAAGTGCTGAGATTACAGGCGTGAGCCACGCCCAGCCTTAAAATCCTTTTTAAAGGCACTCTGACATCCATTATCTCATTTAAGTCTAAAACGCGAATTTCAACCTTCGCGCTGCTTTCTGGTTCCACCTGGCGGCAGCTGCACAAAGTGTTTCTCTTCGAACGCCCTCCCAAGTTTATCCGGAACTACTTAAGCCCAGGGCTTCCTCAGTGCTCCTCGGGCCAAAAGCAGAGAGCACAAATTCCGGAAGAAATGACCAACAGCGGGACCATTTCAGTTCTCCGGCAAGTATCACCAGTAACCAATAAGCAAAAAGCTCTAGCTCACGTGGTGTTTATTCAGCCTATCAAGCTCCTGATATTCATGAACGCTGTCATTTCCGCTCCTGCCTCCTTTCTCGACAAGATGGCGACACCGGTGTTATCAGCAAGTGCTCCTCCGGCCACGCCAGCCGCAGCCCCGGTGGCGGCACCAGCATCGGCCTCAGTCTCAGTCCCAGCGCCAACGCCAGCACCGGCTGCGGCTCAGGTTCCCGCTGCGGTTCCAGCCGCATCCTCAGACCCTGCGGCAGCAGCGGCTACAACTGCCGCTCCTGGCCAGACCCCGGCCTCGGCGCAAGCTCCAGCGCAGACCCCAGCGCCCGCTCTGCCTGGTCCTGCTCTCCCAGGGCCCTTCCCCGGCGGCCGCGTGGTCAGGCTACACCCAGTCATTTTGGCCTCCATTGTGGACAGCTACGAGAGACGCAATGAGGGTGCTGCCCGAGTTATCGGGACCCTGTTGGGTGAGTGGTCAGAGAAATTAACATTCTTTTCTTTCTCCCACTTCTCATTTATCTCACTCCCCTGTCTCATTAATTCTTTAATTCCTGGCGTCCTACCGTCCTTTCCTCCCATCCCCATGACCTCTTGATCTATATCTCCATCCTGTCTTCTGCTATGACTTACTTCTCAAGCACTTGCACCTCTCCTCTCTTCTCCTGCCGGATTGCTGTCACTTTGAGCGACAAAATACACAAGGAGTAGTTGTGTCATTTACTGAGTATTTTATGCCGGTGGTTTACATTTTTTAATGTTCCCGACAGCAGTTTACGGCAAGTATGATGAGCCCCATCTGCCAGAGATGAGTTCGCACGCCGAGTGGGAAGTCAGGAACCTTTGACTCCCTATCCCAGTGACCACATATTTCTCCCTTATCCACTGACTAAGTGTCATTGTTTTCCAGGTATTGACAGAGTTTTCTAACCAGTTGGCAAAGGAGTGGGGACGTTTGTAAAAAGACATTCCTCCCAACAAGTAAACCGATTTGGCTGGAACCCACTTGGGATTTTATAGTATTCTTCTGTCCTAAAGGTCTGAGCCTGATCATTCTCTGTCCCTCGGTGTCCTCTAATGTTAGTACCTAATGTGAGAAATCCCGTTCCCCCATTTTCCATTTGGACGAAAAACAGTTGTATTATCTGTTTATATTTCTGCCCTTAACCTTGGAATATCCATTCCATCTTAGTGCCAGATTTTAAATAGCTTTGTGAATCCACTTTATTTACAAGCATCCTTTCTCTTTCATACTCTTGAACATGTACTCGTTCTTACACCATAGAAGACAATCGTATATTGCAAAGCAGACAAGATTTGTAAGCAGACTTCACAAAACATTTGCCATGTGACTTGGAGCAAATTGTCTAAAATCTGTTCTGTCAGGAACTACTTTAGACTTAGTCTTTGTGAGAGCTGAATTAAAAACTTCGGACTATGCTAGCACACATTAGGTACATCAGGCCTGGACCACCCCAATGCTTACCGACACACATTCTCTCTCCTTTATCTTTGACAGTATAGCATTTACAGAAACTTAAATTCATATCTTCTGAACATTGCTTGTCTTTTCTCAGACCAAGCTTTTGCGTTTTGTTTGCCACAATTGTTTTCCCTGCTGTCCTTCGTTTGTTTAAGCTTTACCTATCTTCCAGGTTCCCAGCAACAACATTAAGTGCCACTCCATCCCATACCCGGACCCTCACTCCATTCTTAACCTTACACAGCATGATGGTGTTCTGTAACTGTGCCCTACTCTGAGCTTCTGTAATAAATTATTTTTGCATCACTGACCTGGCACTCAGCAGATACATACTTTTTTGGCTGCACTTCCTAATTTTCCAAGCTTGCTAGAGCTATTTAATGAAACAATTCGTTACCCATGATTTATGCTTTAGTGCCCCAAATATTCCAGTGATCCAATCAGACCAGGTATAATCTAATCTACATCCTCAGATCCTCTTCCAGACTGGAATCATGGTACAGTGCTATAGGTGTTATGGAGGCAGTACTTACAGAAGAATAAAGAATAGATTCTGCTTGCTATGAACTTATTTCCTTAGATATTCACAAAACATTTCATTTGTCTAAATGAAGTCATTGGTGCTTTTTTTGTACCATAAAACAGTTAGGAATTTAGAATTCAAAGTGTAATAAAGTGAACTCTCCTGTAACGTTAAAATTCAAGATAGAAATATACTCTTAAATGCAAATAATTAGAATGTAATATAATAAATGTTCTAATAGAATGGTGGCATGGAAATACAGAAGACTTAACTGTTTCAGAAGGTTGGGGAAAAGTTCACAAAGATGACGTTTGAGCTGGGCATTAAAGCAACTACAAGAAGTATAAAAAAGTGGTAAATCCACTATCTGAAACATTCAGTATTACAGGAATGTAGCTGACAGGAGGTAGAGCAGGAAATGAAGCTAGCAGAGGGCAGAGCCATAAGAAGTATTAAATAATTACAAGTGTAAAGTTCTGCGAAGGGAATTACCTGGATCCCTGAGAAGACAAAATGGAACTCTAACCTCATTTGAAGCTCTCTGGGGAAGCTCCTGAGCATTTCGGCTAACACTGAATAGGAATTAAAAATCACTCTGTAGTGAGTGAGTTGAGAGATAGGAAATAGAGTTGATATGACTTGGTGTGATCAGAAATAAGGGATTAGAAGAAAATATCAAGGATGACTTCTACATCTCTGGTTAAGTGTCGAAGAAGAAAGGGAAGGTAGGAGTTGACTTCAGTATAGGTTGTATTCGTTTTGAGATGCCCAGTGAGCATTCTGGTGGAGTTGTCAAGTAGAAAATAGAATATAAAGGTCTGGAGTGCAAAAGAGATGTGGGCAAGTATGTCAGGTTAGGAATTATGTCATTGGAATATAGAAGGTAATTGAACCCATGAAATTGGATGAGATCACGTAAAGCAGGGATTGGCAAACTTTCTGTAAAGGTCCAGACAGTAAATATTTTAGGCTTTGTGTGCAGTCTCTATCACAACTACTTAATTCTGCCTTTATAGCAAGAAAGCAGCCATAAAAAAAGTTGGCATGTAAACTTTATTCACCAAAAACATTTCCACATCAGGGCCTGGCCTAGAAAAGGAACATTGACTAAAAAGACAAGAGAACAAAGACAAAACCCTAAAAACCTAAAAAGTCAGGAAGAAGTAGCCAACAAGGAAGATTAGAAAGGTAGGAAGAAAACTGGAAGGAAAGTTAAGATGGAAAGTAAGTGGTCAAGTCTGTTCAATGCTGATGAGAGGTCAAATAAGATAAAAGATATGTGCACATTTTGTTTAGGGACATAGTTTCATTGAAAGTAGCAGAAACTATAGTGAGTTGGAATTAGACAAACACTGGTAGATAAAGACAACACTGTAATTTCTGGTGGAGAGGGAAACCCTTGAATAGGTTTCAACCCCTTGGGAGGTTCCGATAGATGAGAAGAGAATGGAAAACTCAACCTAGTGGTCTTAGGTCAAGAAACAAATGTAGTGGTAATAAAAAATTTAAAAAAGAAAGAAATACAGCCTGGTCGCAGTGGCTCACGCCTGTAATCCCAGCACTTTGGGAGGCTGAGGCGGGCAGATCACTTGAGGTCAGGAGTTCAAGACCAGCCTGGCCAACATGGTGAAACCCCATCTCTACTAAAAATACAAAAATTAGCTGGGCGTGGTAGCGCACACCTGTAGTCCCAGCTACTTGGGAAGCTGAGGCAGGAGAATCACTTGAACCCAGGAGGCAGAGGTTGCAGTGAGACGAGATTGCACTACTGCACTCCAGCCTGGGCGACAGCAAGAGTTCGTCTCAGGAAAAAAAAAAAAAAATATATATATATATATATATATATAATGAGAATAAAGGTATCAGAACTAGAACAAAAGTTTGTGGTAAAAGACTGACATCTAAGGTTCGCAGATAGATTTCTGGATGATGATAAGATTAAGACTGACCATGGGACCAGATGGCTAAAGGGAGATACAGATGAAGCTCCCGATATCTCAGTGTCTGAAACGTGGCCGCTGTGTTAGCAGTCTATGTGGCCATTAAAATCTTCCAGGTACCTCTGCAGGTTATATTACAGGGAGAAAGTCTAGAGGCTGAAAAACAAAGGCCATAGAGTGAAGGTCTGGAATAGGCTAGTAGTGGAGAGTAACAGGCAAAAGGAGACCTTATAAAGGAAGAATATACCCTATTTGGTGATGATTAGAGGGATAAGCTGGTGATCACACCAGAGTTTCAGTTCCTGGAGAATTCTGGTCCCATTGATGCACCGGACTAAACTTGGAGCTAATGAGTTCAGTTAGGTGTTCATTGACATTGAAGAGATCATCAAAAGCATTTCAAAAGTAGTTGGAGGTTGTTGGGAGCCCTAGGATTGTGTAACACATGAACGATTCTCTCTTTCACAGGAACTGTGGACAAGCACTCAGTGGAGGTCACCAATTGCTTTTCAGTGCCACACAACGAGTCAGAAGATGAAGTGAGTAGGAATCCAAGCTGTCCCTCTGCAGTTTTTAGCTGTTCATTTGCTAGGCTCCCCTCACAGCCCCTCCCACACTCATAACTAGAGCTCCTGTAGCCAAGGAGCCTCTTCCCATTTGTACGTACTTCCTGGGCTGCTTCTGTTTATTGGGGGTGGCCTCTTGTCCTTTTTAACCAATTTTTCTTTGGACTTCTGGCTTCTTAGCTTGCTTTCCTGCCTTCCCTGTTAGGTGGCTGTTGACATGGAATTTGCTAAGAACATGTATGAACTACATAAAAAGGTTTCTCCAAATGAGCTCATCCTGGGCTGGTAAGTTGGGGAGGTGGGGGTTGGGGCTAATGGAAAATCTCTCTGTGATTGCCAGTGTCTTTTGCTACTGGACTGGATCTTATCCTCTTCCTTTTGGAGAGAAGAGTATTGCAAGTGTATTCCTGACTGCGAGCAGTGGCTCAATGCCTGTAATCCCAGCTGGGAGGCTGAGGCAAGAGGATCACTTGAGCCCAGTAGTTCAAGATCAGCCTGAGCAAAATAATGAGACCCTGACTCTACAAATACATGTTTTAAAAACTTAGCCAGGCATGATGACACACACCTATAGTCCTAGCTACTTAGGAGGCTGAGGCTGGAGAATCACTTGAGGCCAGGAATTTGAAGCTGCAGTGAACTATAATCATGCCACGCCACTGCACTCCAGACTGAGTGACAGAGTGAGACCCAGTCTCTAAAAAACAAAAAAGGAAAGTGTGTTACCTGTGGGAACTGTGAATTCAGTGGGTTTTGCTGGTGGTTCTGATCCTGTGGGGCCAGGATATTTTGAATTACCTTGTAAGAGACTTGGAATTTTTCAGCAGCACTAAGTCAGCCTTTGATTTTGTTTGACATAGTTTTCAATGTGTATATTGTTCTTGGCATTTGGTATCACTAGGTATCCCTACCATAGAGGTATTGGGTACCCTAAAGACACCCATGCCACTGTTGCGTTTGATGTTGATGTCACATATAGACATGAGTCTGCAACTGTGTTCCATTTCACAGGTATGCTACAGGCCATGACATCACAGAGCACTCTGTGCTAATCCATGAGTACTACAGCCGAGAGGCCCCCAACCCCATCCATCTCACTGTGGACACAAGTCTCCAGAATGGCCGCATGAACATCAAAGCCTATGTCAGGTGACCACAGTCTTGGGCTACAAGGGCATAAAACCATGCCTAGATGCCATCCCTCCCCCACCCCAAGCAAGGTTCATTCCTTCCATGTGTAACTTGCTGTGTTCCTCTCTCTCAACAGTTATTCAAACGGTTTCACTCTGAAACAGAATCTGTTCCTATGATTTCTACCGCTGATCCTAGTTGTACTCCAGTTCCTACTCATTGCCCTTTTAAGTATTTGAGCAAGCTGTCAAGTCATCTTTTGTAGAACCTAATTATCCATAGTTCCTACAGCCAGTCATCACATGGTATTTGAGCAAGCTATCAAGTCATCTTTTGGAGAACCTAACTCCATAGTTCCTACAGCCAGTCATCATGCGGTATTCTTGTCATGATCCTTCACCACATTCATTACTTTTCTGAATTACCCATTAGTTTGTCATCGTCTCTAGAACTCAGCGCTGTACTCAGGGTAGTACATATTAAAGGATGACTGTCCTTATTTTGAACACATTAATTAACCCAGGATTGAGTGCAGTTTTAATGACAGTGACATTACAGTGAACATGTTGAGCTTGCAGGTGGTTAAAATGCCACTTAAGGGGGATGTTGGGAAAGGCCCTGGTGGCATGCTGAGGAAGCAGCTGTGGGAGTTGGAAGCAGCTGTGGGAGTTGGAAAGTCAGAGGGAAGGCAGCTGTTAGTGCATCTGTTAGGCTGTTGATTTTGTGCTGGTTCTGTGTCTGACACTGACAAAGCCAGTTAACTCTTACACAGTAAGACAAAGATGGTGGGTGCCAAGTCTTTATGAGCCAGTTGGCATACCACCACTAAGCACTAGCCATTGCCTGACTTCTTAGCCTTCCCAAGTATTTCAGACTCCTCAAGATCCAGTATATATATATGTGTGTGTGTGTGTGTGTGTGTGTGTGTGTGTGTATAAAATCCAGCTGGATGGGTGGATGGGTGGGTGGGTGGATGGATAGATAGATAGATAGATAGATAGATAGATAGATAGATAGATAAAGAGAGTTGACATAGTAAAGTATAGATCCAGGTATATAATTGACATAGTAAAAACAATACCTTTAGTGAGATTACTTATAGCACCCAATATGATTGGGTAAGCAGGAGTTGGTTTCCTTTTTCAATGCTGATGAAGGGCTTGGTCCCAGAAAAGACTTGTCTCTGTCTCTTTTCCATGGTGGGCAGCTATATAGACAGCCAACTCCATGGGGTAATTGAGTCCTGTCCTCTCATCACTGACACTGTACCGTGTGTGGAGTAATCCTCTAAAGGGACCAGGCCAAGTGCAAAGGTTGAGTCCCCTCTTACAGATCAAAGATTTGGTATGTGGGACAAGCTAAGGGGAGAAAGTAACTTTTGCTCCCATGAGACCTCTGGGGTTCATTTGGTCCCACCCTTCCTATCTTAGAACTTTGGGAGCCATATTCCTGCTGTATCTGCATTCTCAGCCCAGAATAGACATGGAAACCCTCTCCCAAGGCCATCTGTTTACCTTGGCTTCTCCTTCCTCAGTACTTTAATGGGTGTCCCTGGGAGGACCATGGGAGTGATGTTCACACCTCTGACAGTGAAATACGCATACTATGACACTGAACGCATCGGAGGTGAGTAACCTTTCCGTACTCTCTTGAGAGGGCATAGGCGTTTTCAGGGAAGGGGGCTGCTGTTCTGCAATAAGGATGGAGGCCTTGGGTGGTTTAAAACCTTGGGTGGTTTAAAAAGGGACTGTTGATCTAAGGTTTGTGAAGACTAGAAGTTACAGTCATCTCTTGTATAAATGGGATTTAAGGAATTATTTGAGAAACTGTTAAAGGTGGGAAATTATCAGCACCAGAGGCCACATGACCATTCACATGAGATCAAAACCGGTGATGAGCATACCAGATAAAAGGAGTTGAGCTCTGTTAGGAGGAAAAAGGCTGATAAGGGCACAGCAGGGAGTGTGATTGAGCAGACTATCTAAGGGGAGGTGGGAAACAGAGTTAGCAGGACTTTAAGGCCATCTCTTTCCTGGTGGGATGACTGAATTCTCTCTCTTACTGCCCACCACTGCCACTGCCACCCAACTTCCACAGTTGACCTGATCATGAAGACCTGCTTTAGCCCCAACAGAGTGATTGGACTCTCAAGTGACTTGCAGCAAGTAGGAGGGGCATCAGCTCGCATCCAGGATGCCCTGAGCACAGTGTTGCAATATGCAGAGGATGTACTGGTGAGAGGGGAAAGAAAAAACAAAGGGGGAGGACATAGTTCTCCATCCTGGGATCACTGAGGCCCGTGCTGATGAAATGGTAGGGCCCAGTGGTTATACTTAACTGCCTCATTGAGTCTTTGTTTTGGTGCTCAGTCTGGAAAGGTGTCAGCTGACAATACTGTGGGCCGCTTCCTGATGAGCCTGGTTAACCAAGTACCCAAAATAGTTCCCGATGACTTCGAGACCATGCTCAACAGCAACATCAATGTGAGTGCCCTTCCTGAGCCCCTGCTTGCCTGGTTTCTTCCCCCACCTCAGCACATACACTCAAATGTGAAGAGTTGGGTGAGGTGGCCTGGAGTAGGATAGAGACAGGGCTTCACCTATAGCCCCATGGAAGTCCAGGTTGTGAGGAAGGAAGAGGTGTGGTATGCATGTTTGGAGACTTCTTCCTTCTCCCATGATTACATTGTCTCATTTACTGCTGATACTACTGTGACTTACTGTCTAAATTTGTGATAGAAAGAAACACTGAAATTCAGAGGTTAAGGAAAATGCAATTACTTGTGTTCCCCATCTGAGTTCACAGACCCCGTATATTCCATCCATGGGTTTCATGTCTAGACTGTAAGTGTCTCAGTAGAGATAAGAAAGTCTTCTCAAGCATTTCTTTTCTGTCTTCTGCCTTTTTGACTTTTATTCAGTCTCTCCCAGCTGTCATTTATCCACAACTGTCCTCATACCTAGTGCCCACCATAGAGCCGGCCAAAGCCAGCCTTTTTGCTCCCTTTCCACCCAACCCCCCACTCATTGTGTATTCTTTGTCTTCCAGGACCTGCTGATGGTGACCTACCTGGCCAACCTCACACAGTCACAGATTGCCCTCAATGAAAAACTTGTAAACCTGTGAATGGACCCCAAGCAGTACGCCTGCTGGTATAGGTCTTAAACCCAGGACTCAGAAGTGAAGGAGAAATGGGTTTTTTGTGGTCTTGAGTCACACTGAAACAGTCAACTGTGTGTGACTCTAATAAACATAGCCTACCTTTTGTGAATTAATTTCATCTTATGTGAGTTTATTGCCAGGTGGAAGGGAGGAAAATGTTTTAGATCACACAGAAACCAGAAAGTGAATATTGTAGGTAAAGAAGTTGGTTATGTGTTAGGCATGTTACTGTTTTACCAAACTGTTCTTTTGGTTTTCAATATGGAAAGGTGTCCATTGGCAAAACTGTACCTTTTCTTGAGGATTCATGTGATTTCTATAGGAAATGAAAATAAGAATCCATGGAGAAAAAATAGCTGAGAAAATTGGATGCTTAATCTAAACTAAAAGAGTAGAGTGTGTAGTCACTATCTTAAAATACATTAATAGTAAGATGAAGCTGTTTGCCACTTTAGTTCAAGGAGGCAGAATTAAGATCTGTGGGTTAAAGATTAAAGAGGTTTCCCCAAAACTTCAGAAAATTCTTAGATGCTATCTGTAACTTGAGGGTACAGCCTTCAGTTATATTGAGGTCTGCCAGTGGCTCAATTTGAGCAAAGACTAGATGGCATTTCCCAGAGGCCTTGTAGGCTAGAGTACTTGCCTGTGTAACTTCAGACATCCGTTTCCTCTGGTATCCTGGAGTTCTACCTCGCCACTGTGTGTCTTAGAAAGAAACAAGTCATTATTCAAGAACTCAGGAAATTACATACTGGAGTGAAACGGTGGATGAAGGCAATGGGGAATCAAAAAGGCCTGGATCCTAGTTCTGAAGTATGTGTAGCCTTAGGAAAGATAAATTATTATAAGAGTCATAAGATATGGATCATAAACATATATAGTCCATTAGGGTATTATGAGGATTCCATGAATTAATAAATGTCAGGTTAATTGCCACTTGTAGAGAATAGCACCTGGTATGTAGTAAGCACAGATAAGTGGTAGATGCTATGATACCTAAAGCTGAATAGTTTGAAAGTAATAAGCAATATGAACCCCAGCCTGGAATTCGGTTCTGAGATATGTACCTTAGGAAATACAAGTTATGGGAGTCATAAAGTGTGGATAGTAATGATAGATACTTTCTTACAGGTAGGGAAGTGTAAACAGATCTTATCGGCAAAATGGTGATGATAGGACAAACTGAGGTTAAAAGTAGAGCGCATGGTGGGAAGAAGGTTAATCGAGTCAAAATGTTTCAGTGTTCTTACATTTTTGGGAGTAGCCAGTTAATATCAACTTGGTCTTTTTAAGTATGCATGATAAAATTCCAAGGTTAATTGCTAGAAGTATATATAATCCCTAAATGAATAGTGATGAGAAATGGTGGGATAATAGGCAAGAAACAAAATTTTAAATTTGAGAAGTAAGCATAGAAAAGGTGGATAAAACAAGATGGCAAAACAAGTCCAAATACATCAGTAATTACAATAAATGTACAAGAGGAAAAATTGAATATTAAAATTCTGAGGAATTTTAATGGGTGTCCCTGGGAGGACCATGGGAGTGATGTTCACACCTCTGTCTGAGGAAAAATTGAATATTAAAGCAAACCCCAATAGTATGCTGTTTACAGGAGACACATCTAAAACAAGGACATACAAGTTGTCCTGCAGCTATAACAACATAGGTGAATGTTAATAGTGTTGAATGAAAAAAGCTGGTCTCAGAAAACATATACATTATGATACTCCAAAAGTTCAAAAACAAGTGAAACTTGTTTAGACATGCAGTTGGCTGTCTGTATATGTGGGTTCCACATCTATGGACTCAACTATCTACAGGTTGAAAATATTGAGGGGGGAAATTGTGTCTGGACTAAACCTGTACAGACATTTTTCCCTGTCATTTTTCCCTAAACAATTCAGGTATTAGATAGTGTTTATACTGTATTGGGTATCTAGATGTATTAGGTAATCTAGAGATGACTTAAAAGTATATGAGAAGGTATGCACAGGTTATATCCAAATACTGCATATTAGGGACTTGAGCGTCAGAGGATTTCTGTATCCAAGGGAGGTTCTGGAACCAATCCTCCACAAATACTAAGAGTTGACTGCATATATATATATATGTACAGTCTATTCTCATTATCTGTAGTAGTTATGTTTTATAAAGTCACCATGAACACTGAATTAGAAAGTACTGAACCATTATTCTCAAGGGAAATGCAGGACTGGGTTCCTATGATCCTCTGGTCACATTTTCATCAACCGATCAGTACATAAACTTGTTACATGTGTTTCTGTTTGAAGATACCTTAGTATATATGGTTGACCCATTAACATTGAACTCAGCCCACCACACTAACTTATTCCTGAGTGAAGCTTACCTCAGTTTCTCCAGGCGGCACATCACAGTCTTCTTGCACTTAGGAACACTTGGCACTGTGCTTGGGGACCACCTAAAGCCGCAAAATCCACAGAAATGCAAAAGACATGACACTAAATAGACTGAAAAGGATACTTGTTTATGAGAACTGAAACAAGAAGGCGTTGTTCCACCTCAGCTGGGAACATGGACAGCAGGCAATTCAAATTTTTTCACGTGCTCCATGTCCGCAAATGGCTGCAAAAGCCCAGCAAGTACTGATACTGGAGTTAGAAATACATTTTAGCAAGAGGTAAATTCACAAATATGGAATCTGCAAGAAATGAGAATTGACTAATGTGTGTGTATATTATATATATATGATAAAACCAAAAAGCAAAAGAATGATAAACTAAAAATTCTCAATAATGTTTACTTTGGTGGTGAGAAGAGGCTGGCAAGTAAAATAAGTCAATATCGTTACTGGCAATGATCTAGTTTGAGGTTGGGCAGTGGTGTTTCATCATGGGTATTTATTATATTAGCCCAACCTGAACTAATGACCGTATTGTGGTGTTATTACTTAGCTGTATTCTACACTTAATAGCCATTGTATTTAAACAAGAGAAAATAGAGATATTGAAGATAAAGGAGAGCCAGGCAAAGTGGCTCACACCTGTAATCTCAGCGCTTTGGGAAGCCGAGACGGGTGAATCAAGACCAGGAGTTCAAGACCAGCCTGGCCAACATGGTGAAACCCCGTCTCTACTTAAAAAACAAAAAATACAAAAGTTAGCCAGGCGTGGTGGCACGCACCTGTAGTCCCAGCTACTTGGGAGGCTGAGGCAGGAGAATCTTGAACCCGGGAGGTAGAGGTTGCAGTGAGCTGAGATTGCATCACTGCACTCCAGCCTGGGTGACAGAATGAGACCCTTTCTCAAGAAAAAAGAAAAAATAAAGTGGAAAGGAGGAGGGTTTTTTAAAAATTAGTACTACCGAATTTATATGGTTGAAAACTTGAAAATGCTAATGAGAAACATGAGATATAATCACTTGAAGGCATATCATGTTCTTGAATAAGAAGACAACATTAAAAGGTGTTAATTTTCCCTGTCAAATTACATATTTGTCATAATTACAATAAAATACAAAGAGCTATTTTGGAACTGGGCAAGCTGTTTCTAATGTATATGGAAAAATAAAAATGTTTCCAAAAAATCCCTGCAGAGAGAAACTAGCCCTTCCAGAAATAAAATATATTACAGAACTGTGTAATTAAAGCAGTATGGTACTGGTTCATAAAAGAACATAAAACCAAATAGTTCAGCAGACTCAAAATGCACGTGTTGGTGAGGATATGGAGAAAAGGGAACCCTTATACACTCGGTGTGAATGTAAATTAGTACAGACATTGTGGAAAACAGTATGGAGTTTCCTCAATAAAAATACATATGATCCAGCAATCCCATTACTAGGTATACATCCAAAGGAAATGCAATCAGTATGTTGAAGAGATACATGTTCACTGAAGCATTATTCACAATAGCCAAGACGTCAACCTAAGTGTCCATCAACAGAAGATAGATACGGCTGAGCGTGGTGGCCCATGCTTGTAATCCCAGCACTTTGGGAGGCCAAGGCAGGTGGATCACTTGAGGTCAAAAGTTCTTGACCAGCCTGGCCAACATGATGAAACCCCGTCTCTACAAAAAATACAAAAATTAGCCGGGCATCTTTGCGGGCACCTGTAATCCCACCTACTCGGGGGCTGAAGTGAGAATGGCTTGAACCCAGGAAGTGGAGATTTCAGTGAGCTGAGATTCCACCACTGCACTCCAGCCTGAGCGACAAAGTAAGACTTCATCTCAAAAAAAAAAGATAAAATATGGTACATCTACACAATAGTATGTTATTAACCTTAAAAGAAGGAAATAACTGATTTACAACAACATGGATGGACCTGGAGGATGTTATGCTAGTGAAATAAGCCATGATCCCACTTGGATATGGAATCACAGAATCGAACTCGCAAGTAGAGTGTAGAAAGGTGGTTTCATGGGCTGGAGGGAGGGGATAAATGGGAGATGTTGGTCAAAGGGTACAAAGTTTCAGTTAAACAGGACCAGTGAGTTCTGCAGACCTATTGTGCAGCAGGGTGGCTAGTTAGTATATACTTGAAAATTGCTAGGAGCAGATCTTGAAATGTTCTCACCAGAAGAAATAAGTATGTGAGGTGATGGATGTAACCAGCTTGATTGTGGTAATCAATTTCACAATATACGTGTATCAAAACATCACGTATGAAATATATACAGTTTTTGTCAATTTAAAGATGGATATCAGAATTCTAGAATATGATAAAATTGTATTTTCAAGCAAATAAAGATGGATTACTTAAGAGCGAACGAGTGGTAATTTGGAAACAATGTTGGATTCCTACTTCATTACCTGCACCAAAATAAGTTGCTCATGGAATAAAAACTTGTCTGAAAAAAAAAAACATAAATATGAGGAAAAAAACACAGCAATGTGTTTTTAATGATTTATGAGTGAGGAAGAACTTTCTAAGAACTGAGAATCCAGGAGTTATTTTAAAAGACTGACAAATTTAGCTACATTTTAAAAATCTGAGTGGCAAAATACACACACAAATAGTCAATACAAATATAAAACTGGGAAAATAATTGCAGTTCGTATCAAACAAAGCGCTAATATTCTTGTCCCAGAATTCCTACAGTTTTTTGAAGGCCAATTTAATACATAAGTGTGTAAAGGATATAACCAGACAGCTCACACACAGACACACAAAGAAACATGAAAAGATGCTTGATCTCGCTGGTAAAACGTAAATTAAAACTATGATGTCATTTTTAAAAATCAGATTCACAAATTTTAAAAGTTGCTAATGCTGGAGTGGCCAGAGGAAACGTGATACAGGCGCACATTGCTAGTAGATGTAAAAGTTAGTACAGCCCTCTCTATGGAGGCATTTTGAATTCGTATTTGTCAAAATTACAAATATGCATACCCTTAACCCAGGAATTCCACTCCTCATTGTATATCCTACAAATAAACTGGTCTCGTTATGACACAATGTAATGAGTACATACATAAGTACTGAAATATTTGGTTATCATAGCATCAAGATGGTAATCAACCCAAATGACTATTACCAGAAAACAAGCATGATGTATCCATAAAACACAATACTATGCAGTTGTTAAGCAGAATGAGACAGTCCTCTACATATCAATATGGATACAGAGTAAGTGAAAAAAGCCAGGAGAAAATGTCTATAATACGCTGTCACTGTGTACGGGAAAATAAGTGATAATAAATACCTAGAATCTTTGTGAAGGTACAGCCAAGAAACTACTGTCACTGATTGCCTTGAGAGAAGGTACTAGGTGGAGCACAGGACAGGACAAAAGATGTACTTTTTATTGTTTCTTCTGTATAACTTTTGAATGTTATGCCATGTTTAGGTAATACTTTTTCAAAAAATATATAAAAATATAAAAACCTGAAAGACAATACCTTATATTTTTACGTATACTATAAAAAGTAAGAAATATTGGGAAGCAGAGGTGGGCGGATCACCTGAGATCAGGAGTTCGAGACCAGCCTGACCGACATAGAGAAACCCTGTCTCTACTAAAAATACAAAAATTAGCCAGGTGTGGTGGCACATGCCTGTACTCCCAGCTACTTGGGAGGCTGAGGCAGGGGAATCGCTTGAACCCAGGAGGTGGAGGTTGCGGTGAACCAAGATCACACCACCGCACTCCAGCCTAGGCAACAGGAGCAAGACTCCATCTCAAAAAAAAAGTGGGAAACATGCAATAAATGATAAAATCAAATTTAAGATACTACTTCTGGAGAGTAAAAGAGGAAGAGAGGGAACAGTATTGGCAAGGGATACAGGTGTGGTTTCAACTGTATCTGTAATGGCTTTCCTTTAAAAAATAAGATATGGCCAGAAGCAGTGGTGCACACCTGTACTCCCAGCGACTCGAGAGGCTGAGGACGGAGGATCCTTTGAGCCCAGGAGTTCAAGGCTGTGGTGCACAATGATTATGCCTGTGAATAGCCACTGCACTCCAACCTAGGCCACATAGCAACACCCTGTCTATAAAAAATAAGATATAAAGTAAATATGACATAATATTAAGTACATAAGTACTTGTTATATCTGTAAGAATATATAATATTTCATTAAAAATTAGAGGGTCCACATTTATCTTGGGAAATTATACATACTAATTTATCATGTGCCTAGAAAATTAGGCCTCTACATGTGTTTTCATTTGTATGTGAAATGGCTCAGAAATGAACAAGAACTGGGAGTCACCCAACTCATCTCTGTTTCCAGAGTGCCTGGTGCCCCAGGCCTCAACCCCTCCACTTCACAGCTCTTTACTCTGCCTCTTCCACTCCCTGTTCAACCTCCTGAGTAACATTTCAGGGCCCTAGTGCAAAATCCAACCCTGCCTTCTTTCCTTAGAGGCTTCTCAGAGCCTGGAGGCTTTGACTCTCTTCTGAGAAGTGGAGGACAGAAGAACTGAGACCCTGACCACCTCTCAGGAAGCTTAACTTGTTCAAGTCAAAGCCAAAAGCAGGACGTCTTTTCTGGAACTGAGATTGTAGACGGCTACAAGAGCCTAGAGAAGGCATTTCACTGAGGAAATGGAACCAGAGGCCTGGAATAGAGCTTACAGGATGGCCAAGAGGTATACCTGGAAGTGAGACTAGGCTGAACAAGGCAGAGGCAAGCTGTGGCCCAGACACAATGAAGAGACTAAGAGAATGGTCTGTGAAGGCATGTTGATACCAAGATAGCTGAAGGAGCATCCAGAAGCTTCAGAAGAGAGGGCAGGGGTGCCTTTCAGGGTGATCACACCACTGGCAGTCTGAGAGATGATTGGAGTCGTCCAATCGAGCAGTAAAGGTATCCTAGGGCGGGATAAGGCCCAGGAAATGGAGATGCAGAAACACACAAGAGAAACAGTGGCCCAGCACTCCTGAGACAGGCTGTCCCACCACCTGCCCAACCTGGAGTACAGGCTGAGCAGGAAGCGGAAGCAGTGACCATTGACAGCGGTTAGGAAGTTACGGCTGAGGTGGAATTTCCACAGTATACAGAAAATTAGAACAAGCCCAAGGCCGGGCGCGGTGGCTCAAGCCCGTAATCCCAGCACTTTGGGAGGCCGAGACGGGCGGATCACAAGGTCAGGAGATCGAGACCATCCTGGCTAACACGGTGAAACCCCGTCTCTACTAAAATACAAAAAATTAGCCAGGCGTGTTGGCAGGCGCCTGTAGTCCCAGCTACTCGGGAGGCTGAGGCAGGAGAATGGCATGAACCCAGGAGGCGGAGCTTGCAGTGAGCTGAGATCCGGCCACTGCACTCCAGCCTGGGCGACAGAGCGAGACTCCGTCTCAAAAAAAAAAAAAAGAACAAGCCCACAACACCTATAACTAAGGTATTGTTCCAAAGTTCCTCGCCCCCAGCTGCCTGTCCACCCTACCACAGTAATTTCCCTTTTTGAGGCTGTCGACAATTTTACCCAAATCTCTTTCTACCCAGTCCTTCAAACAGCTTCCCAAGAACTCCCTAGCCGATCATTTTCCTGACTAGAACCCTCGAATTACTAATCCATTTTATTCCTAAAATTATATCACATCATTCCACTCACCAGAGCCACCTAAATTAATTGATCCTTTCAACCAGTCCCGCATACCATGCCCACCACCCTGCCCTACTAAGCCATGGGCCCACCACCCCACCATTTCTCACTTACTCTCTATTCCCCTGAGAATCTGTTCAGCACCAGTTACCCAGTGGCAATGAACTTGGGTTGACGGTTGCTTTGACAGAGAATATTAGCTTCATAGGCATAAATGGTATGTTCCTGTACCTTCCTGGATGGGCTTCAGTTTACACTGAGATCATGAGCATTTTTACCTTAGGGGAATCCTTATCCAGTGGACAACCTGACACCAAGCCCATGGATGCATTGATCCCATGGAACCCCAACCTCAGGGGCACCTTGATCACTTAGAAGGGAACATGGCAACCCCGAGGGAACACATCATCCCCGGGAACACTGACTCTCTGTTCATACTGGCTCTGTAAGGACTCTGTCTCTGTGGGCTCCCTGACCCAGCAAGCAGATTAATCTCAGGTGGCAATGAGTCCCTAAAGCATCTCACTGGCCCATTGACCCCAGGTACACTAACAGCATTTGCTCCACAGGCATCATTCATTCATTTAGCATTCACTGGGCTGCTTTTACTTGCCAAATATTGTGTTAGCACTGAATGAATAAATATACACTTTATGATAACTTGGGGGCGGGGGCAGAGAAAAAGGGGAAACAGGCAGTTTTGGAGGCTGTGTCTATCTCCAGATGGTGGGAGGAGGGAGAGATTGAGGCCCCTTTCCTCTTAGCGGCAGCTCAGGAGCGATCCCAGGGTCGGTGCTTCCATCTGGATCAGGTGAAGCACACACAGTGAGCCTGTCTTTTTGCTCCCTGCAGAGGGTGGGCACGGGATCGCCCTGTTCCTGTTGCTAAATTGGTCCTGCTGGGGGACTGCACTGTATTCTCACTACCTCTACAAGGGACAAGGGATATGTGTGACCTTACAATGACTTTGGTGTGCTCTCTGTTAGGGCCAGACAGGGAGGGCAAACCAGCTCACAAAATCTCAATCCTTTTATGAACAATGATATTTTTATTGTTATGAGTAACATTTATTTTTAAGGATTGGAAAATATAGAAAAAAGAGAAAGAAGAAAATATAAATAATTCAAATTCGCCCTCAGTGATCATTATTGTTAACATGTTCTGCCAGTCCCTTTTCTCTGCAAGCAACTTGTTTTAAAACAATGTTTCAAATTTTGTATTTTGTCTTTTTTTAAACTAAACATTTTAGAATGAATATTATCCAGGTCATTAAATCTTCAAAAACCTTATTTTAAATAGTTTTATAGGTTCCTATTATATGAGTAAACTATGATTTACTTCAATGATCTTTTAGTGTTGGGCATATGGGTTCTTTCTGATTTTGTGCTAATAGATACCTTCCATGGTCAACAACTGTGTGCAGATGTAAATGTCTGAGTTTCTGCTTCTTTAGGTCAATCTCTCTCCCCAGTTCTGTGTCATACTTTGTGACCTGAGAAGCCCACGTCGTGCTGCTCAACCTCTGGGTTTGAAGGAGACCATCATGAAAATACACCTTTGGCTCTGCATGCCCCCTTTCCACAGGATTCAGACACTACTGAAGGAGGGCATGGGAAACTGAGAGGGGGCCAGAGACAATATTATCCCACTTTTTGCCCTCCAAGGCCCAAACTGTAAACCTCCCCCAATCCTCCATTGTCCAAGCCAGAGCCTTCATGAAAATGAACTCAATCAAATTAACTTTTGAAGAGTAAACGAGATTCTAGGGACATGGGAACCTGATTGCAGTTCCTTTTTCCCACCCACAATCTATGGCCCCTCCTGATCCTGTGAGCTGCTTGAAGGGAGGTGAGGCCTCGACCTCTGCTGGAATCCTAAGAGACAGAATTATTTTAGAGTTTTGTCCCTCGTGAGTGAGGAGAGTACACAGAGATCTGTGGACCCATGAAGGGAAGCAAGTGTGGGAGTCTTGCTGGATTTTTGCTCTGGCAAGAAGGATTGAACAGGTAAACTGAGTCTTCCCTGCCCTGAGACAGGACAGTGTAATGAGACAAGGGCTTTAGCAGGGTATTGGTGTCTTGTCTGGTTCTGTCCCACCCATCCCAGATAGACCATTTCCCCTCCCAACACCCACAGAGCTGCCAACAACAGCCAGACTTCACCCCAACAAGCTTCACTCCACTCTCCTCAGAACATCGAGGAATCAGTTCTTACTGAAAGTTTACTTGTTGCAGCCTATAACTATGACTTCAACTTCTGAACATATATGATGAAGAAATTAGCATTTTCCCCACATACTAGCTATAGTCAACATTTCCAGGGGTGTTCAAAGAGAACCCAGGTTGTTTAAGATATAAATCTAATTGCCAGCATTGACTTGCTTCTAATTGCAAAGTCTAGGAATCCATGCATACTCAGTAATGCAAATCCTTGCGAGCTGGCAAAATTCCATTTGTCCCCCTTATCACCAGCGATGTCTCCCAGAAGGCAAGCAGTTGCCTATGGCAATGATCTAAGCCGTGAATTAGATGTTTGTCACATGATAGTTTGTCTGGTCCATCTTGTCTGTCAGTTCTGTGAAGGTATTTTCTGTCTCATTAGGGTCTTCCTGCCCTTTGCTTATGTTTCTGTTCCATGATGATGGTCATTAATTTTATAATGGTCTCTGTCCCACAGTGTTGGTCCCAACCAACCATGATAACAGGCCACCAGTCTCAGGAGCATTGCTCTATGCCAGAGATTTTCTGAGTCATGGCCACTAGAGGACACCCTTACACCACTTAAAGGCCAAAGGTTGCCAGTGGCATTCCCTTAGTTCCCGAGCTGTTTTCTGAGGGCCTGCCCAACAAAGCACTTTCTGCTTTGGAGAGGCCAGGATGATGTCAAAAAAATGTCCAAAGCTTTTGGAGCTGCTTCCCTTGGCCACCTTTGAGCCACAGAGTGATGAAACCAAAGAATCTTCCTCTATCCCCACTGCCAAAATCACTCCAAATAAACACATAATATTTCTAAACGTGGTTTGATAACACAGTTTCAAGTAAATCTACTAGGGCCCGCTCCCCTTCCAATCAGATTATAATCTACAAACCCTCTATACAGAAATTTTGGAGCTGCTGTTGCCCAGAAGAAAACCTAGCTCAGGACCTGACAACCAAAATGAGGTTCTTGGAGCTTTCCTTCCAGGGAAAGGGTGATGCTTATAAGAGAACCTGGACTTTCCACATGATACTAGAATTCTGGACAGGAAAGTGAGGGACTCTTGCCAAATTCTGGAGGTTAGAGAAGTGAGAGGTACAAGATAGGATCCTGTCCAATGGTACCAGTAAAATTGTTTTGTTGATTGGAAGTGCAAGGGATAGACAGAGGTAATGGTTAGCTGAGAATGGGAGCCCCAGATTTAGATCTAAAAATTCAGCTAGAGGGAAAACATAGTTTGGGTCCCCTTGCAACAGAACATGTTGCAAAGACTTGGGGTAAAATAGTTTACATGTGAGGTGATCTGCATTCGATCCCTATGGTTACCATAATAAGTTACCATAATAAGTTCACCCTTATCCATGCGGGATGCATTTCAAGACCTCCAGTGCATACCTGAAGCCATGGATGGTACCAAACTCTATATATATACTGTGTTTTTTCCTAAACATACATACCTATGATAAGGTTTACTTTATAAATTAGGCACAGTAAGAGATTAACAACTAATATACAACAGAACAATTATAACAATATGCTGTAATAAAAGTTATGTGGATGTAGTGTCTCTCTCCCTTTCTCCCTCCCCTGCTTCTCAAAATATCTTACTGTACTGTACTGCATGTAACTGAAACTGCAGAAAGCAAAACCATGGATAAAACCATGAATAAGAGGGGGCTGTTGTATCATAAACTTGGTGGCGTAAGACAACAGAAATCTATTTTTTCACAGTCTTGGAGGCTAGAAGTCTGAGATCAAGGAAGGGTCTTTGATTCTGCCCCCAAAGCCTTTATATTTTATTTTTTATTTTATTTATTTATTTATTTATTTATTTATTTATTTGAGACGGAGTTTTACTCTTGTTGCCCAGGCTGGAGTGCAATGGCACAATCTCAGCTCACCACAACCTCTGCCTCCTGGGTTCAAGCGATTCTCCTGGCTCAGCCCCCCGAGTAGCTGGGATTACAGGCATGCGCCACCATGCCCAGCTAATGTTTTGTGTTTTTAGTAGGGATGGGGTTTCTCCATGTTGGTCAGGCTGGTCTCGAACTCCCAACCTCAGGTGATCCGCCCGTCTCAGCCTCCCAAAGTGCTGGGATTACAGGCACAAGCCACTGCGCCCGGCCAGGACTTCAACATATCTTTTGAGGGGGACAAAACTAACCCATAATATGATCTTAGAAGCAAAAGCAAATGGAGACAAGGATGGGAAGAACTTAATGCAACCGAAGGTATTAAGCTGGTTATTTCTGCAGCAACAGGGACTCAGTCCCACTGAGGAACCTCCAAGGAACCATGTGACACACCCCTCAGAATTCTCCCACTGAGGGACTGGAAGGCTGGGGCATTTAGCCAGTTATCCCACTGGCTGAAGAGTTCTCCTAGGAGGCTGGCTAACTTCCTCATATTTACAGGCTACAACTACAGCAGGTCTGCATCCTTCCCTAGCTAATTAGGAGAGCTTGAGGTGGATGCGAGCCCTGCATGTGGGGCTGTCTGCCGCCATGGTGCTGAAATCAAGGAGGCACCCCCAGTGTTAGAGAGGGTACCCTCCTTACACTGCTCAGATCTGCTCCTCCCCCTTAGCACGTCCACGCTATCACTGACTCTTTAAGAGTGTGGACTCTTTACGAGTATGCAAGCTCTTAAAAAAAGAGTAGAATTAGTGGAATAAACTATAGCCCCCTGTGGCAGCTGGTCCTCAGCCACAATTAATATTCATCATCTCCCCGCTCCCGCTCCAATCCACCAATTCCAGATTTCTTTCATGACTGGGCAACGCTAAAGCTGGCCTGGACTGCTCTTCCTGAGAGCCTGGGCCCTTGACTGTCTCGCCACTACCCTACTTTGCTGGCTGTGATTGGTTATGCACCATTATCACCCAGCATGAAGGCACCAAGAGACACTCCAGTGCCCAAGTTTCAGATTAATCCTCCCTGCCTCATTATGCAACAGCCACTTTAGCTTCTCAGAATGGGGGTTGATTGCCAGCTCCAATATGGTAACTTTTCTTATCTGATAGTCCACTGGCAGGAGGAGCCCAAAGCAACCCAGCAGTAGAGTCAATGGAAAACTTCTCATGTTAACCAGTGGAAGATTGCCCCCTGAGAATCAGGAACTCTGTTGCAATGAAGCCTGCTGCAGAAATGGGAAGCACAGTCTCCAAGGAGCTGACTGGGGTGATGATGAAAGGGGCCAGTACTATTTCTACCTGTTGGTTACTCTGGCCCTGTGTTCCAACACAGCACTGTCTATCATCCGACAGCTGAGCGCATACACTACATCTTGGAGTACAGTGACCCAATCCACAGGGTGTCATCCCAAAGCTGGCTCCTTCCCTAGGCTTTAATAAGCCACTCCCACTTTCTACCCCTTGTTTACAAGTAATCCAATATATTAGAAGACCCTTTTTTTTTTTTTTACAAGACCATTGTCATGATCCTTTATCATAAAATAGACACTTGAGCTGAGACTTTATTATGCAGGATCCCATGCTGATAAATTAGACACTCTATAAACCACTGGTGAAGCACAACAAGAAATGAAGATAAATCAGAAAAGGTGTCCATCTTTTCTTTGTCAATAAGGACAAACTGCTGCCCGCTCAGGGTGGAAGGAATCTGATGTCATTAACTTATCACCAAGTGCTGGGGCAGTCCCATTAAGGAATGGCACCATAACCAGGATCCAGTCTCTCTGCTGCATTCAGCAGCAGTGGCAGGTAAATAAGCCTTGGTGAGAGGGAGTCCCTGTGGTTGGGCTTTCATCTCTGCCTTTTTCCTGCTGCATTCATGGGCCCAAGCTTTTAGTTGATTGAGAATTGAAACTGACTGATACTCACCAGACAAATCCTTCTTCCTACCTGCTCATTGAGTGACCCCTGCACAGCAGATGCTCTCTGATGGGCATTGACAGGAGGCATAAAGCTCTGCACAGTCTGGTCCCACTCCCATTAGTCCATCCACATGCATCTCCCCTATACTTCCTTCTCCAATATTCCAGTCTTGCTTCATCCAGGCCTGTGACCTCCCAAGTGAGTTGTTCTCCAGTGCCTAGAAGTCCATGTGTACTCTTGCCTCAGGCCATGCCTCCCTACATGCAAAGTGGATGACCAAGTGTACTGCCCAAGTCTTCCCCCTAGGAGGAAGTCCCTCTCCACTCAGCTTAAGAACCTCTCCCAAGTGGGTGTGTAGTACAGCTGGAATTCATTTTTGTTTCACCCCACCGTATCCAGCCAACTCGTGCGTACATCAAGCTCAGATTTTTTCCTCCTACAGCAGTGGTGATATGGGACACTCCCACAGGAAGGAGGTTGGAGCAACAGGGGTAGATGACAGAGTTTGAATTGTGTCTTCATGTAGTTTACTTGTGCCTTCTGCACCTGTCTGTATCCAACACCAAGTCATTGTCATCATACAATAAATTGCTAGTTTCTGACTGGTAAACTGGTAAATATAAAACTCCCAGTTCATGCCTGGGTGAATTTATGACTGGTGTCCCAGATTACTATGGGCAGATCTAGTCACACAGTGTCTTGATGTCCCACATCAGGTATTCCAGCTCTCTTAGGGCCCATGAGCATACTATAAGCTCTCTCTTTGCAAATATGAGTAGTTTTCTGCTGCAGAAGGCAGAGTCCAGCTCCAAACCTAAAAGGTCCACATGTCTTTCCAGAGACTCAGCACAGGGCTCTTATCTAACACAGATACCTCCGGCACCATTGGACTTTCAGGTCATCAAACCCAAGGGTCAGGGCAGCCAGTACCTCAGCTTCAATCCCATTGAAGATGCCTTTCTTGCCTTAGTCCACTTATAACTTAAATAAATAGTATATCATCTGGCCTCATATAATAAATATATTTCAACCTACATCTCTGAGCCTCCTGACTCTCAAACAACTGCCAAGGTAGTTTCTTTCTTAGGTTGGGTTTGCAGAAGTAGACACTGAAACAAACATTCATATTCAAGTGATTTATTAAGAAAATGCCCAGTGGTGTGATAGTAAATGAGTAACAACTGGCTCTATGGAAAGAAAATAAATAAGCTGGATAAATAAATCAAGCATTCAACAATTTCCACAAATACTCTATAGTGAGTACTTCCACCATGACCACTTTAAAGCTACCAACAGGATATCTCTGAACATGGAGTTGGGAAGAGTTGCTAACAATCAACTCTTGGAACTGGCCAGTGTCAGCACATCACTGAAATGCTGCTAGGGAGACAAGTAAAGGAGTGGGTGTAGGAGGACAAGAAAAAAAAGGAAGTCAAGCAAGAGAGTGATTTCAGGCAAAGTCTCATAGAGGTTAGAGTCAACACCATCCTACAGGGAAACTCTGGAGTACAAACTACACCTCAACGTTGTCTGCATGCAAGGCAAGAATGCCTCATTCTCTCGCTCCTGCACTGTCAGGCTTAGGCAAGGGCCATCCCAGCGTGGAGGTAGATCCTAGGTACCTATGGCTCTTTTTCTCTTTTTAAAGGTGAGCAAATTGGTTCCAGCTGTGTGAAGGCAGTCCTTGGAGAAGAGGTGCAGGTGCTTGAGTTTTGGGGGCCCTTGGAATATTCTGACTGATGAGTGTTTTTGTATGCCTGCGTCCTTGGGAGAGGCTGTATCAGTTTGACCAGGTAAGTTTACCCTAATAAAATGACTTACGATGAACTCTTAGTTTTGTTCTGGGGGTAGGGGGAGAAGGAGTTATTGGGGCAGCTGAGGCCAGTTACACAGGCTTTGCATGTCTTCATGACTGACTCCTCATTAAGAGCTTTGGGCACCAAGGCTTGAGTGAGCTTCTCCAACCGGCAACACCACCATGTGTTGTCACACACTGTTGCTGGGTGAATGAAGTGAGTCCTCATGCAACTCCACTGGGAGGGTTCACCTGGAAGCTTGTGGTTTCTCCTGGCTTTGCCCCAAAGCCTCTATTCTTTGCTGACTTTACTCTGTATCCTTTCACTGTAATAAGAGATAATGGTGAGTATAACAGCTATCTCTGAGACCTGTGAGTTATTCTAGTGAATCATGGAGACTGAGCTGGATCTTGGAGACACTGACACAGAATGCTTTCACCATAATAAATTACAGTCATAAATACAACTCTGTGCTGAACCCTGTGAGTCCTCCTAGTGAATCATCAAACCTAGGGATGGTTTGGGGGACCCCTGACACTCCATTTCCTAAACTGCTGATAAAGAGGGATTTCTGTGTCATCCTGCTACCTAGAGAAAGGAAAATATCTGATCCCTGATCATCTTCTCCATAGAACTACCTTGTCTCACCTGGTCCTCATTGGCATGCTGTTACCTCTACTCATGTTTGCCATCCCGGAGTCATCTCTCTACTCACCTGGCTCATGTACTTTGCATCTTCCTCACCCAAACATTGAGGCCCACTTGCGTCCACCTGTCCTCTTATCCCTTTAATCGGCCTCATGGGGAGCCCAGAACTTTCTATGGCATTTTCTGACACCAAGCTAAGGAAATGAAACACTGTGAGGGCCCTGCCTTTAGGACCATTAGCGTTTGTTGACTGGCCCACCTCTGGCTCCATGCTGGAAGCAGAGCACCCGCAGGACCCCCACAGGCTTCCCTGGGGCTTCTATTGTCCCAGCTCTTCCCATATGCTGCCTTTTATTATTTACGTCATTATAAATATTTGTGGCTTCAGAAAGAATGTGATTTTCTTTCTAAAGTTACCTGAGTAACTCTCTCTTAACACTTACTTGAATTAACTGCCCATCTATTTTCAGATTTAACTGTTTAAAAGTTCTTAGTAATTGATACATTAAATTAAAAGCTCTTACGATTATACAGATTGCAGCATACAGTCATACAACTATAAATAGATATGGTAGAATTTCAACTTACAAAGCACTTTGGGAGGCCCAGGCAGGCGGATCACCTGAGCTCAGGAGTTCGAGACCAGCCTGGCCAACATGGTGAAACCCTGTCTCTACCAAACAATACAAAAATTAGCCAGGCATGGTGGCAGCTGCCTGTAATCCCAGCTACTCGGGAGATTGAGGCAGGAGAATTGCTTGAACCTGGGAGGCGGAGGTTGCAGTGAACTGAGATTGCGCCATTGCACTCCAGCCTAGGTGAGAAGAGCGAAACTCTGTCTCAACAACAACAACGACAAAAACAAAAAAACCAGAAATTTACTTCTCACAGTGTGGAGACTAGGCAGTCCAAGATCAAGGTGCCAGCACCATTCAGTGCCTGGTGAAGGTCTGCTTCCTAGTTCATAGATATTGGTCTTCTCACTATATCCTCACTTGGTGGAAGGGGCTTCTCAGGCCTCTTTTATAAAGGGGGCTAATCCCATTTCCACCCTCATGACCTAATCACCTCCCAAAGGCCCCACCTCCTAGTACCATCACTTTGGGATTTAGTTTTCAACATATTAATCTGGAGGAGACACAAACATTCAGTCCGTAGCAGGAGTGATTACATTGCAATGTGGTCATTCAGATGGGCTTCTGAAGATGAAGCCACCCTCTGTGAGTGTGAGAGTAGGGATGGACCGTCAGTTGGTGAGGCCATTCGAGGTGCTAGTCATCTGGACATGAAGCTTGTCTCTCAGAACAGAAATGAGCTTCTTCACCTCTTGACTTTGGGCATTGTCAGGATATCTAGGAAAGAAATCCTATAGTAAGTCCACATTTTGGAATCATAGTATAGATATCGGCAGATGGCCAGTGGAATGGTGCAGGGTCCCAGGCCCTGCATTTATACATTTCATGTGATGACTCTCTTTATTTTCCTGAATCTTTCCTCTAAAATTAATGAAGCTAGCCCTTCCTAGCTGCACTAGAGGAACACAGGGATTGTGCTAAAGGGAATGTTAAACACAGAATATTAAAGGGAAACCATTGCTCCTTGGGGTAAAACATGGTGGTGGCAGTGGGGATGGAAACTAAGGGGAAAGGGTGGGTTTTAGGAGCACATTCATTCTAGCTAGCAGAATTATTTTTTCCCCAGAGTTTTACTCTGGAGATAATGGACCATGTTTTAGCCTAGGAAGTGGTTTCTCTTTATAACTTTCCATCTCTGCTGCAACAAGGGATTTTTCCTTCCAGGTTTTATTCTCTGAGGACATAGACTCCCAGGTCCCTTTTCCTCATTTTGCCACGGTGGGTCCTTGGTCCTAGGTCCTGGTTTTGGGTTTCTTCATTGCTTGTTTGCTTACTGCAGAGTAGCCAGACCCCTAATTCCAGGACCACCGGCCTCACATCTTCACATCTGAAGCTTCCAGCCTTCTAAGGTTACACTTTCCTTCAAAATCCAGATAGACTATCTCTAGCTTGTCTCTGTTCATCTGGGGAAGTCTAGTATGCTCACTGACATGCCCAGGGATTCTCGGGAAGGGGCATGCCCTCCTGGTCTCCTCTGCATGTGCATTCCTGCTCCTAACTTCTCAGTCTCCAACAAGCTGCCAGGGTTGCCATCCTCCTACTCCACTTTATCCCACAAAGTGTCCCACTGTGGACAGTGCCCCACCTTCTGCATTCCCTAAGCACCATTCATAGGAGGTGGTGGTATATACACACCAGACTTTTTCTGAAAGTTTGGAGGTAATAGAGCAGCACCAAGGAGCAGGAACCAACTTAAAATAGAACATTAGACATCCCCATTCCTTGAGTTCCTTGGCCATTCCTACCCTCAGAATTTCTCACCTTTCCTTCTTAGAGTCTAGCTTTCTACCATTTCATCTTCTTCTTACTCAAGCTTTTCTCCTGTATCCTCTCTTCTCCCAGTTCCAATCTTACCCCTACCACTCATCATTTAGCTACAAGAAGACAACTCCTGAATTCCTATTGCTCCTCTGTGCAGAGCAATCCAGTTTCCTTGTTGCAGCTCTTCTCTGCAAACGAACTGGGACCCTTCCTGTCATAACCAAAGGGCCATGAATCAGCTTTCAAGGAAAAAGGACCAGTTCCTCCGAGATGAATTCGGCCTGCCTGGTTATCTATGGTGTAAAACAACAACCGTTTCATAGTGTTCGGATTCTCTGGGTCAGGTCAGGGCCGAGCAAGGATGAGTTGTCTGTCCTTTGTGATGTCTAGGGCTCAGCTGGAAGGCTCAAGCAGTTGGGGATGACTTAAAGGGCTAGGGGCTGTAATCATCTGAAGGCTTCTTCAGTCCTATGTCTGGTGTCTGGCTGTGGGGACTTGAAGGCTGGCCTCAGCTGGGACTGTCAATTGAAGCACCCACATATGACCTTTCCTTGTAGCTTGGGCTTTCTCACAGCATGGCAGCATCACAGTAGTCAGACTTCTAACATGTTAGCTCAGGGGTCCAGTGAACAGGGGATGTTGAAGGGCCTTTCATTACTTAACCTCAGAAGTTACAGAGTATCCAGATTAAAGGGGAGGTAACACAGATCTTGCTTCTTAACGAGAGGAATGGCAAAGATTTTGTGGCCATGCTTTCACAGTGCCACACATTCTCCTCCTACAGATTGCTGACGCACCGTTCCTGGCATTGATAAGGGTCAAAAGGTCCTACCTCTATAGCTTTGTTGGGCTCTTCCATCTGCCTAGCCCAGAGTTCTCCTAAGGATGTCTGGGGTGTAGCTTCTCTACAGCTTTCAGCCTTGGTTCAGGACACCTGGCCTTGGACTTCTTGTTTGTACTTCTAGAGGGTATCAGATCTGGAAGCGGAGGCTATAAAAGACAGTAGCAGGTTTACTGGCTCTTGTAGCTACTGTGGCCTCACCAAGGGAGTCTGCAGAGGGCTGGCAGCCAGTGCCTAAATGTCAGCCTTAGGAGGCCTCTGTGACTGCTGGTTCTGAGCCAGCATGGGTTGGGGTGGGGGAGCCAGTCCTTTGGAGAAGGGACATCCTTAGGACTTGTTTTATGACATATGGGTCAGGAGCAGTAGCCTCTGGTCCTGCAGTTTCTGTGGGAGACCCCACAAACTCCCACACATTCTCCAGAGGGGGAAGCTCACCTCTGACCCCTACCGCTAAACAATGAAATAAGGCTTCACACAGTTGCAACAAGTTGATTCTGGAGTTCCAATCCACTACTGCTGAGGTCATGGGTGTTCCAAGAGCCTCACCATCAAGATGTGGTTCAGGAATACTGGCTTTTTGGGGGAGTCCGTCCTTGCACACCAGTCTGTAAACTCCACAAGAGACAGTAATAGTGTCTACCTGGTACATAAAGCATTTTGCTCAGTAACTGGCCCTTGGTAAATACTGGTTAATGATGCATTTGAGTAGCTTTATGAACAAGTTGGGTACTTTAGTGGTTATAGACATGGCCATATTGCAGAGAAGTGGCAAACGTAAAAGCTATAAGGACCAAGCAAGTCATGTAAGTGAGAAAAGCTGGCCAGCTAGGGCCAGAGGCTTATAGAACAACATATTCCCTGCTCCCGGTGCAGAGGCAGCCACTTCTGTGCTCTATGCCTGCCATGCGGAAGACAGGCCCAGCACTGGTAGACATTCTTAAGTTTTCAAGAGAGGATAAAAAGCTAGCTCTATTAAATCTCCCAGTTTTTAAGTGTTGTCAATTTATTCAATGAAAAGTATATTTTTCCCCCCTGTGATTGCAGGCTGGATGCAACAGGTGCACTGCCAGTTGCAACCTCTATAACCCATAGAGTTAACTCTAGTTCACAGGAGTTGTCAGGATCCTTGGATTAGTGTAGCGCAAATCTTACCTTCCCCTCCTCGCACTCCAACCTCCTGGGAACGTCGGCACCTTCACCCCGACCCTGACCCTGGCGTGAAGTTAGCCAGCCACCCCACAGCAGCTGCCCGAAAGGTCCTTCTTAGGCTCTTGTGACCTCTGCAAGGAGATTATACCTGTAAATCCCTAAAGCCATCAGCCTAAGGTGGGGGGAAGGGAAGGGACTAGGGGCCCCTGGCAGACAACAAGGCGCGAGCTGGCTCTCCCTGCCCCACCCCGCCCCACCCAGACGTGCCTTCTCGCCATAGCCTTCCCTGGGTCACTGTCAGACAAACTCTCCCCTGGCTGAGCCAAGACACCCGGACTTTTTACAAAGGATTTTCGGTAGTAATGAAGAGAAAGCACAAAGGGACATAAACAGAACAAGGTGGCCTAGAAATGGGAGTATTTACAGAGCTTGGTCTTCGGAACCCAAGAGGGCCGTAATAGACCAGATAGCAGGGCCGAGGGAATCCACCCGGGAGAGAGGGAGGGAGTACTGGATTTCCATTCTCAGCAAGGAGGGAGGCAGTTTGAAGAGAGGAGGGGACGGTGGTTTCAAGACTTCCACCCGGGGGAAGAAGGGGCGGGGAGACGGCGAGAATCTAGGAAACTGGGGGATGGCTATTTCCATTCCTGAGAAGGGGGGAACTTGATTGTGGAGACTGGCTGAAGACTCCCACACCGGAAAGGAGGGCGCCTCTGCAGAAGGGCCCCGAGTGGCGAGAGCCGATCCGGGACTCCCAAGCAAGCAGGAGCCGGAGCAGCCTCTTAGCAAACCTTGTCCCGGGAAGGTTTGAAAGAAGCGGTGCCCTAGTGACGCCGGAAAAGAAGGAGCGGTTGTCATGACGACGCGGAGCACACCTCGGAAATAAATAAATAAGCAGCCCAGGCTGCCACAGCCGCGCCCCGAGCGCGGGACCCGAGCGTGGGGGAGGGGGCCTCACGGGCCCGGGTCCCCGCTGTCGCGCGTCCCCGCCATTGGCAGAGCCGGAGGGGGGGGGTCACCCCCCGGGGGGCGAATGGTACAGTCCTCCGCCCGCGCCCCGGCCCGGCCCGCAGCTAGCGAGCCAGCCCCGAGCCCTGCGCCGCCGCCGCTGCCGCCGCCGCCGCCCGCTGAATCCCGAGCGGAGCCAGAGGCGGCGATGGAGGGAGTCAGCAGCCACCGTACCCTGTCCTACAGCCGCTGGAGCTATGACAGGTAGGGCGCCCGAAGGGTGGCCCTGCGTGAGCGCCTGCTGACCCTCGCTCTCCTGCGGGAGAAGCGGGCCTCCGGGGGCGAGGACCGGCGCGAGCGCCCGACTCCCAGGGTGGGCTGGGGCACCCGGACCCTCGGGCATCCGGGACCCAGAGCCTCGGGTACGTGCAGCGGAGCTCAGACGAGGGTAGTGTCCCCACACCCACGGGACAGAGCTGTCGGAGGAGGGCACGCAGCCACTGGGAATAGCGAGCTGTCACCTCTGCCCCCACCCCGGCTGCCCCGCTAGGGTCGCTCCGCCCGGGGACCCCGAGAAAGGGCGCTGAAGGGGGCGCCGGGAGGGGCGGGGCAGGGGCCGGGGTGGGCCTCCGGTGGGCGGGGCGAGGAGGGGCGCCTTGGGCTCTGGGATGCGGCCGCCGGGGTCTGCGTCCCGCTGGCCCTCGGCAGGGACCGAGGCTGGCCCCGGGCGGAGTGCCCCGCTGGCTGCCCGGTACACGCGAGCCGCTGCCTGTTCCGCGGGGCGAGATGGCAGCCCGGGCCGGCTGTCGGGGCGCAGGAGCAGAGCCCTCGTGTTGCCAGGCTCAGCGCCCGCCCCGCGGAAAAGCCGAGCGGCTGCCGGCGTGGGAGGTTTGGAGCTGCGCTCCCCACGCACTCGTCCTGTAGGAAGGAGTCATCCTCCCTGGCGAAATGAAAAAAATAAGAACGGAGTGAGTTGGTCATAAAGCCGAGTAGATTTATTCCTAGGTTATGCCCGTTCCACTTTTGTTGGTGTGTTAAATGCCACCCCTCCATTTAAAATGAAGCCATGATGATAGTAGATAGTAGGTTTTTTCTTTGTTTTTAAGTTTCGTACCCCATATCGATCTGCAGAGTTCTGGAGTTAAATTTCCTGACCCATGACCCTAGATGGTGAGGGCTGGAAGGGAAACTTCATTTATTGGACTGCTCTCATCTCCATGACATCCTGTTCCTGTGCTCTCCTTCCCTTCACTCTGCCAAAAACCTCCCCGCATCTTTGACAGCCCTTGTTTGCCTAGATTCAGAGGAACAGGTGTCCCTTCTGCCTAAGGCTAGTTCCCCTAGGACCCCTCCTCGCCTTCCCTGAGTCTCGCCCCGTATTAATCCCATCTGTCTCCTCCATCTGCACCTTCACCTCTTTACTGGTGATCTCTCTTCAGCCTGTAAACTTATTAAGGTTTGTCTTCTCTCCTTCCTCGAGATGGGCGCAACTGATCCACGTCTGTTTTTTTCCTCTCATTGCCTTCTTTGGGGAAATATATCGTCTGAATTGGTTAATTCTGTTTCTTCATCAACCCTTCCTTGCACAGCCCCAGCAAATCTCCTGTCCACCTCATGATTCCAGTGCACCTGCCTTTTTGAAAAGTGGTGCTCTCCACGGAGAAGAACTCTAACATTACGGAAATATTAAACTTAAAATAACAAAACCTACAAATTTTGGTTCAGATCCCAAATCCACACATTCATTCATTTATTCAACAAACATGTATGGAGTGTGAACTATATCCTGGGCTCTGGAAATAAGGCGATAAAAAGACAAAATTTCCTCCCGGAGATGAGCTCACAGTTTAGATTCTGGTAGAAATAAGCGGGCCGGGCGCGGTGGCTCACGCCTGCAATCCCAGCACTTTGGGAGACCGAAGTGGGTGGATCACGAGGTCAGGAGATCGAGACCACGGTGAAACCCCATCTCTACTAAAAATACGAAAAATTAGGGCCGGGCACGGTGGCTCAAGCCTGTAATCCCAGCACTTTGGGAGGCCGAGACAGGCGGATCACGAGGTCAGGAGATCGAGACCATCCTGGCTAACACGGTGAAACCCCGTCTCTACTAAAAATACAAAAACTAGCTGGGCGAGGTGGCGGGCGCCTGTAGTCTCAGCTACTCGGGAGGCTGAGGCAGGAGAGTGGCGTAAACCCAGGAGGCGGAGCTTGCAGTGAGCTGAGATCCGGCCACTGCACTCCAGTCCGGGCGACAGAGCAAGACTCCGCCTCAAAAAAAAAAAAAAAGAAAAAGAAAAATTAGCCGGGCGCAGTGGTGGGCGCCTGTAGTCCCAGCTACTCGGGAGGCTGAGGCACAAATGGCGTGAACGTGGGAGGTGGAGCTTGCAGTCAACGGAGATCGCCCCACTGCACTCCAGCTCTGTCTCAAAAAAACAAAAAACAAACAAAAAACAGTGGCATGTTCCAAAGGTCTAATACACACATGGGAGAAAAACTTAAAGTTGAGCTAATTCCATATAGTAAACAATTTTTCCCTGCAAAAGCAAACATATAAAAGCAGAAAGACATTGGAATTAGATAACCTGCGTTCAAATCCTGACTCTGCCTAGCTAACTTTGGACAAATTACTTCTCCCTGGGCCACAGTTTCTTGGGGAAGTGTTATTAGTATTAAATGAGGTAATAGGCCTGGTGCCTATTAAATGAGGTAATAGGCCTGGCGCACACCTGTAATCCTAGTAGTTTGGGAAGCTGAGATGGGCAGATCGCTTGAGATCAGGAGTTTGAGGCCAGCCTGGCCAACATGGTGAAACCCATGTGTGCTAAAAATACAAAAAAAAACATTAGCCAGGCATGGAGGTGCACACCTGTAATCCCAGCTACTTGGGAGGCTGAGGCAGAAGGATCGCTTGAGCCCGGGAGCTGGAGGTTGCAGTGAGCCAAAGTTGTGCCACTGCACTCCAGCCTGGATGACAGAGCTAGACTCTGTCTCAAAAATAAAAATAAATAAATGACGTAATAAATATAAAGGGACTTTATAATTGCCTGGGACTTAGTAATCATGCAATAAGTGGTATAAATTACTGTTTTATTAATGCATATTGTAAACGTTTCTGGAACTCTAGTCTTCCATAGAAGCTTAGTTTGAAAATCTTGGCCGGATGCAGTGGCTCACGCCTGTAATCCCAGCACCTTGGGAGGCTGAGACAGGCAGATCACGAGGACAGGAGATCGAGACCATCCTGGCTAACACGGTGAAACCCCGTCTCTACTAAAAATACAAAAAAGTTATCCAGGTGTGGTGGCGGACACCTGTAGTCCCAGCTACTGGGGAGGCTGAGGCAGGAGAATGGCGTGAACCTGGGAGGTGGAGCTTGCAGTGAGACGAGATCTCGCCACTGCACTCCAGCCTGGGCGACAGAGCAAGACTGTCTCAAAAAAAAAAAAAAAAAAGAAAATTATTTTTCTGCTTTCAGACCCCTACGTAAAGACATTTTCTGGGTTTCTGTCTTCAGTACTCTTTTCTTCTCACTCTGACAATCTCAATACCTGGGGAGCTATGTGAAGAAAACAACTCACCTGGCCCTTGTCCAAACTAACTGAATCAGAATATTCAGGGGTAGAACCCTGGGCTCAATGGTTGTTTAAAACTTCCCAGGTGATTGTAATGCAGCTGGTTTGGCTACTCTCCAAAACCACTCATTCATACCACCTCCTCTATTTCCTAATCAGTACTTTTTTTAAAGACATAAAAATTGAATTATTCAAACAATTACAGAATAATCAAGCTGTTAAAACCATCACACAAGCAACACATACGTTGGGTACACAGTATTAAAAGTGAAAATCCGTGTTCTGCTGCCCTCATTCCCATCCTAACTCTATAAGGAATCATTGTTAATAGTTAACTTTCACTTTCCAGCACTGTTCTCTGGTTTCTGTCCCCCTCACATCTTTGAACCTGGAAAACACCTCTCCTTCAAGTCCTCATCCAAGCTGACCTCTCCTCCGTGTGTTGATGTAAGCTGTTGTCCCCCTTGCTTCTGGGCCATGTGTGTATCAATTATCTCTTGCCATGTTAACAAGTCACTCCTAAACTTAGTGACTTAAAATAACAACTGTTTTGGCCGGGCATGGTGGCTCACACCTGTAATCCCAGCACTTTGGGAGCCTGAAGCAGGCAGATTACCTTAAGTCAGGAGTTGAAAACCAGCCTGGCCTACATGGTGAAACCCTGTCTCTACTAAAAATACAAAACTTAGCCGGTTGTGGTGGCACACGCCTGTAATCCCAGCTACTCGGGAGGCTGAGGCAGGAGAATTGGTGGAACCCGGGCGGTGGAGGTTGCAGTGAGTGCAGCAGAGATCATGCCACTGTATTCCAGACTGGCCAACAGAGCGAGACACTGTCTCAAAAACAAACAAACCACACACACAAAACACACAAACAAAAACAAAACAACAACAGAAAAAACAACTGTTTGAGTTAGCACAATATTCTGTGGATCAGCAGTTTGGGCTGGGCTTAGCTGGGCAGTTTTGTGGCCTGGGCCAGGCTCAGCTTTTCTGGGTTGGGCTTGCTCACATATCTGGTGCTCCGGCTGGGAAGCCTAGAGCAGCTGGGCCCTCTCCCTATATGCCTTTTCCTCTTGCAGCAGCTCACTCAGGTTTGCACACGTGGTGGTGGAAGAAGTCCAGTGAGAGAGCAGAAGCTGCAGGGTCTCTTGAAGCCTAGGTTTAGAACTTGCACATCACTCTGCCACATTGTAGTAGTCAAAGGAAGTCAAAATGCCAGCCCACATTTCAGGGGTGGGGAAATAGGCCTTACCTCTTAAAGGCAGGAGCTGAAAATCTATGGCCACTTTTCCAACCTATCAAAATATGATGCCTACATTTTTTAAATTTCTGGCTCCTCTTAGGTCCCCACTGTCCACCTCTGAGCACATGCCAAAGTGCTCCTCTTTTCCATTTCACTCCATTCCATTCTGTTTTCAGGCTACACCCTGGTCTCAGTTATCAACACAATGCTTCTAACACAGCAATCTATATCTTCAACTGCAGCCTTTTTGCCAAGGCTTAGTCCCACATCTCTAAATGCCTGTAGACTTCTCCATCTAGATATTCAGCCAACAGCTTTAACGCAATAGGTTCAAAATCAGACCATTCACTGATCATTGTATTCTCTAGCCAGCATCCGCAAGCCAAATGGACTCCTCAAAACTTGGACATTGACCTTGAACTCTCCAAATCTTATCTATACCACTGATTGTTATGAAGATAAAAGGAAAAGATCTATGTAAAATGACTGGCCTAAAGTCGGTATCATCGAGTCCGTTGTTTTCCACAGCTTGGCATCCCATTAACCATTTTGTCTCCACTCAAGCTTCAGTCGTTATCCTCAAAGGCTTCAGTGCCTTTATCAGTGACCCAACTAGCACTTTTCACTCACAATTTCTGGACCTTCCCAATCTAGACACTTCTCTTCAGTTATTCACAGGATGAATTCCTAGATGATGACAGCTGGAATTGCTTCACCTCTAATCTCATACACATGAATTGCCAACTCTCTGACCTCAGGCATGTTCCTTATACACTGCCCCTGCCATACCACGAAGGTGTCTGCCTTCGTGGCCTACCAGCCTTTTTCTCCTGGCCTACCAGCCTTTTCCCAGCCTCTCTTCTTCTCTTCCCAGCTTGTATCACATGGTAGATTATTTCAGTCACTCACTCCAGCACTTTTTATTCCCTCACATATGCTCGGCACGACTCCAGCCCAGCGTGGATCCATGCTAGAATCTCCATCCCCTTTCTTCTTATGACCCTAGAATCCTACAACAAAAATGACATGCCTATGCAGGATGTCACCACTTTCATGGTCTTCATCTTCGGCCAGGCCACCAATGTCATCTCTCAATCTTTCTGCTTCTCCCTGATGAGCTTCACCCCCATTGATCATAACAGCCCTTCCAAACCTTCCGCACTCTCGAGACCCCTCTCTGCTTGACCCTTATCTGCACCGCCATGTGTTGCATAAATGGCCCTGCCTCCTGCTCCTTTGAGAAAAATTGAGCACATCAGGCATCATCTTCTGTCACATCCTGACTCCACTTCATTTCCGCTCTACTTCGATCACTCCCTTGTGGGGACTTTGTTGTTCTTCCCAATTCTTTGCTATTATAATTAATTCTGTGTTAAACATCTTGTATATGTGACATTCTCCCCTCATGTCTGATTATTCAATTAAAACAAACTCCTGAAGAAAGATTGTTAGTTTCCACTGTTGGCTACTGTCAGATTGTCCTCCAGGAGGAGTGAATTGATTTCTTTTCCCACAGGCAGTCACTGACTGCATTGTTTTACAATTATGTTTGGGTGTGTGAGTGTGACCTCTCAGACTCTGAGACAAAGTAGCATCACTGCTCAGAACTTGGATTTTGGGGTCAAAGTGACCCGGTTTTGAAGCCCAGGTCCTTAAATTATTGGTTATATGGCTTTAGACAAATGACTTAACCTCCATCGAGAAATAGACAATAATAATGTAGCCACCTCTCAAGGTGGGTCCATTCACTCAACATGCATTTAGTGAGCACCTTCTAAATGCCAGGCAACATTTTAGGCAGTGGAGACAGAACAGTGAATGAAACAAAGTCCGTGGTCTCGTAATTCTTACTATCTAGTTGGGGGAGATACGGACAAATATATTTAATGTATCAGTGCTAAGAGGCTTATATAATATGATAAAGTGCGCAGAAGAAAAAGTAGAGTCTGGAGGAGAGAGTCTGACTGCATGGGGGTGCTGGGGCTGGTGAGTGTGCTGTGTCATATAGTGTGGTCAGGGAAACTCTGAAGAGGGGGCACTTCATCAGAGAGCTGAAAGAGGCGAGGGAATGAGTCATGTGGTTAATGGCAAGGATGTTCCATGGAAAGGAGCAGCAAATGACAACGTCCTGAGGTAGGAGTGTGCCTAGTGTGCTTGGGAATAGCATGGAAACCTGTGAGTCCTCTGCGTCTTTGTAAAACTTCCTTCTTGCTCTTCTCCCAACTCCCCACACCCACTCCACCCATCCTCAGGGAACCACTGATCTGATTCATTTCCTAGAGTTTTGTATAAATGGAATAATCAGTATGAACCCTTTTATTGTTTGGCCTCTTTCAGACAGTGTAATTATTGTGATATTCTTCAATATTGTTGCATGAATTAGTAGAGCATTTCCTTTTATTGCCGAGTAGTATTCATGGATATATCACAGTTTGTTTATCCCATCACCTGTTGATGTTTCCACTTTTTGGCTTGTAAAACAAAGAAAACTTTTGTGAATATTCATGTACAAGTCTTTGTACGGACGTATACTTTTGTTTCTCTTAGGCAAATACCTAACAAAGCAGTGGAATGGCTGAATCATGTAATCGGTCTACATTTAACTTTTTCAGAAACTGCCCAACTTTTCCAATGTGGTTGGACCATTTTATATTCTCATGAGCATTGTAGGAGAGTTCCAGTTCCTCTGCATTTTTGTGACAGTTGGCACAGCCAGTCTTTTTCATTTTAGCATTCTAACAGGCATGCAGTGGTATGCCTTTGTGGTTTCATTTTGCATTTCCTTGATGACCAGTGATGTTGAGCATCTTTTCATGTGCTTATTTGCCATCCATATCTCTTCTTTGGAGAAGTTTCTGTTAAAATATTTCCCCATCTTAAAGTTGGGTTGTTTCCTTTTTGAGTTTTGAGAATTCTTTGTGTACTGTGGACATATCTCCTTTATCAGACATATGACTTGCAATATTTTCTCTTAAGTCTGTGGCTTTCTTTTCATTTTCAAGAGTAGAAGTTTTTGCTTTTGATGAAATCCAGTTTATCAATTTTTTATAGATTGTTCTTCTGATGTTGTATCTAAGAAATCATTGCCTGCTTTGAGGTGACAAATGTTTTCCTAGGAATTTTCTAATTTTACATTTTAAATTTAGATCTTTGCTACATTTTAACTTTTTGCATATGGTATGAGATTCATTTTTTAAAAAAATGGGTATCCAATTGTTCCAGCAGCATGCATTGAAAAAGACTTTCTTTTTTCTGCTAAATTGCCTTTGTACCTTTATGGAAAATCAGTTGATTATTGTTTGTAAGTTTATACTCTCTATTCTGTTATCTTAATCTATGTGTCTTTATTAATGCCAATAACAAAAAATACTTATAAGTATTGAACTCTGGCAGTTTAGAACTTTCAACCTTGTCTTTCTTTTACAACGTTGTTTTGACTATTCTAGGGCCTTTTCAATTTCACATTAATTTAACAATAAGTTTTTCAAGTTCTACCCCCATCCCCCCAAAAAACCTGCTGGAATTTTGATTGGGATTTTGTTGACTTTATAGATCAATTTGGGTAGAGTTACATCTTAGTAACATTGGGCCTTCCAATTCATGAACATGGTGTATATATATATATATATATATCTGTTTATTTAGATCATCTTAATTTCTCTCAGTCATATTTGTAGTTTTCAGTGTATAGGTCTTGCATCTCTTTTGTAAGATGTATCCCTAAATTCTGCATATTTTTCAATGGTATTATAAATGGGTTTATAAAATTCAGTTTCTGATTTTTCATTTCTAGCGTATAGCATGTATTGGGATTTTTAATTGTGGTAAAATGCGTGTAACATAAAATGAGCTATTTCAATGATTTCTAAGTGTACAAGTCCGTGGCATCAATTACATTCACAGTATTGTGCAACCATCACAACAATCTATTTTCAGAGTCTTTTTATTATCCTAAACTGAAACTCTCTACCCATTCATCCCCATCCTGGCCCCTGGTAACCTCTAATCTACTTTCTGTCTCTATAAATTGCCTATTTTAGATGTTTCATATAATGAAATCATATAGTATTTTTCCTTTTGTGTCTGGCTTATTTTGCTTAGCATAATGTTTTCAAGATTCATTCATGTTGTAACATATATTTTTTGGCTGAATAATTCCATTGTATGCATAAACTATATTCTGTTTATGTTTTAAATTTTTTTAATTTAATTTTTATTTATTTATTTATTTTTGAGATGGAGTCTTGCTCTGTCACCTAGGGTGGAGTGGCACTATCTCAGCTTACCACAGCTTCTGTCTCCTGGGTTCAAGCAATTTTCCTGTCTCAGCCTCCCGAGTATGTGGGATTACAAGCACCTGCCACCACACCCAACTAATTTTTGTATTTTTAGTAGAGATGGGGTTTTACCATGTTGGCCAGGCTGGTCTTGAACACCTGACCTCAAATGATCCACCCATCTCAGCCTCCCCAAGTGCTGGGATTACAGGCATGAGCCACTGTGCACAGCCAGCATTTTGTTTATACATTCATCCGTTGATGGACACTTGGATTGTTTCTACCTTTGGCTATTGTGAAAATGCTCCAATGAACATTGGTGTGCACATATTTATTTGAGTCCGTCTTCGATTCTTTTGGCTAGTATAGACCTAGGAGTAGAATTGCTGTTTGGTAATGATAATTCTATCTTTAGCTTTTTGAGGAACTGTGAAACTGTTTGCTACAAAGACTGCACCATTTTACATTTCCACCAGCAATGTACAAGGGTTCCCATTTCTTCACCTTCTCACCAATAACCTGTTAATTTCTGGGTTGTTATTATAATTATTATTATAGTCATCCTAGTATAGTCTAGGAAGTGGCATCTTACCATGGTTTTGATTTGCATTTCCTCAATGACAAATGATTAGTATTATTTCTTGTGCTTATTTGTCCATTTACATCTTAGAGAAATGTCTAAGTTCTTGTCATTTTTAATTTGGTTGTTTGTCTTTTTGTTGTTGAGTTGCAGGAGTTCTTTACATATTCTCAATATTAAATTCTTTTCACATGTATGATTTGCAAATATTTTTCCCCATTGTTGTCTTCTCACTTTCTTGGTAAGGTCCTTTGAAGCACAAGTTTTAATTTTGGTGAAGTCCAATTTGATTTTTTTCTTTTGGTTACACTTTTAGTGTCATATCTAAGAATCCATTGCCAAATCCAGGGCCGTGAAGATTTACCTGTTTTCTTCAGTGTTTTGTAGTTTTAGAGCTTATATCTATGTCAGTGATCCATTTTGAGTTGGTTTCTGCATATGGTATGAGTTGTGGTCCAATTTCATTCTTTTGCATGAAAGAAAATCCAGTTATCTCAGCACTATTTGTTTCTACTTTTTCTCTCACTGAATGAATTTGGCATCCTGGTCAAAAATCAATTGATGAGTCAGGCACAGTGGCTCATACCTGTGATCCTAGCACTTTGGGAGGCTCAGGTAGGAGGATTGCTTGAGTCTAGGAGTTTGAGACCAACCTGGACAACATAGTAAGACCCCATCTCTACAAAATTTATTTTTTAATTAGCTGGGTGTTGTGGCACTTGCCTATAGTACCAGCTACTTGGAGGCTGAGGTGAGAAGAACACTTGAACCCAGGAGGTCGAGGTTGCAGTGAGCTATGATCACACCACTGCATTCCAGCCTGGGCAACAGACCAAGACCTTGTCTCAAGAAAACAATAACAAACAAACCCCAAAATTAACTAGCCATGAATGAATGGGTTTATTTCTGGACTTTTGACTCTTGTTTTACACTATATCTCTGACCAAAGGTAGATTCTAGCCCACACTGTTCTCCTCTACAACATATCTTCTTGTGGCTTTCTTCTGGCGCCTGGTTCCCAAACAAAGCGTGCATTTGCTGGTGATGTTCTCTGCACAGTTAGGTTTCTGTTGAGTTGAAGAAGTAGCCAAATTCTTATTGTAAAAATAGCCTTTTGTACTAAGGCTTACTTTGCCTTTCCGGGAGAACTTAACAAAATATGTGCTTCTTCCACTTTTAAAGTTTGGGCCCTCAGGTCCTTTTCCTTTTTTTTTTTTTTTTTTTTTTTGAGACAGTCTCGCTCTGTCTCCCAGGCTGGAGTGCAGTGGCGTGACCTCGACTCACTGCTGTAACCTCTGCCTCTTGGGTTCAAGCAATTCTCCTGCCTCAGCCTCCCAAGTAGCTGGGATTACAGGTGCCCACCACAATGCCTGGCTATTTTTTTGTATTTTTATTAGAGACAGGATTTCCCCAGGTTGGCCAGGCTGGTGTCGAACTCCTGACTTCAGGTGATTCGCCCACCTCGGCTTCCCAAAGTGCTGGGATTACAGGTGTGAGCCACCATACTCAGCCTTTTTTTATTTTATTTTATTTTATTTTATTTTATTTTATTTTATTTTATTTTATTTATTTTATTTTATTTTATTTTATTTTGAGGGCTAAGAGGGCTACCTCTTTTTTTCTTTTTTTTAGAGACAGGGTTGAGGGATCACCACAGAGGGACCCATAGGGACATGAGCCCAGCTAACTCCAGTCCCTGGTACTGAGAATCAGCAGAGAAGCTGGCAGAGATTGGGAGTGGCAGAGCAGACCAGGCCTGGAGCAGCCAGGCTGAGCACTGTGGCATTAAGGCTCACAAGTAACTTATTGTGAGATAAGGAGGTGATGCTGTCACTGCCTATACAAGTGGTTTTATGAAACAGGAAGATGTCTTAAAAAGAGCACTGTGAAAAGAGTCAGGAGTTTAGGATTTGTTTCTAGTCCCCCCCTTAGTTCTCATCTGCCTCTGGGCAAGTCACTTGGATTCCTGGGCCTGTGTTCCCTGAAGCTGAAGGGACCGGACTGGTTGACTGAGCACTCTCGATGTTTTTTTTGAGATGGAGTCTCGCTCTGTCGCCCAGGCTGGAGTGCAATGGCGCAATCTCGGCTCACTGCAACCTCCGCCTCCCCAGTTCAAGTGATTCTCCTGCCCCAGTCTCCCAAGTAGTTAGGTTTACAGGTACGTGCCACCACACCTGGCTAATTTTTGTATTTTTAGTAGAGATGAGTTTTCACCAATTTGGTCAGGCTGGTCTCATAATCCTGACCTCAGGTGATCTGCCCACCTCGGCCTCCCAAAGTGCTGGGATTATAGGCGTTAGCCACCGCACCCAGCCTGACTGAGCGCTCTCTAGTTCTGACATTCTTTGAGTATATGACCTATGGCCTCAGTGTGTGTTCTGTGATTGGAAAGGCCAGGGTGGAGGGATGAGAACAGGACAGCTGGGATTGGAGGTCCTGGCCATGGCAGTGCCAGCTTAGGGGTTGCTGGCCAGAGGAGTTGGGTGGCTACCAGAGGCAGGGGACTGGAGGCTCTGCTTTGTTCTAGAGCTTTTTGAGTGCAGCTACTTCTCTTTTGATGGATTTATAGCAGTACAGGACCAAGACAGCTGGACTGGATGGGGCAAATGGGGGCAGTGTACGGAGGGTCAATGAGGAATGGCGTTAGAGGGCAGTGAGTAGGGGTGGTCTGTTTCCCATCCAGCTGGTGTAACTGGGGCTCAGAACGATTGGTGGTGGAGAGGGGAGTCAGTTATGGAGGTGGGGCATGGACTTCTCAGATCCCTTGGGACTTGCCCACACTGAAGTTTGATGTCATCGGGCACTGTGATTTTCCAGATAGGGTCACTTGATGCAGTCCAACAAATGCAAAAAGACCTTGGGCAGGGACACTGCATCTGTGGCCAAAGGTGGAAGGAAGCTCTAACCTACAGTCTGGAGAACAGTTGCCAAGTAGGGGCTCATGGGTATCTGTTGATACTTACTGCCTTCACTCTGGAAAATCTTGATCCTGAGTCTCAGCTGAGAGATTCTGGCCCAGCATCTGCTTGGGGAAGATTCACACCTTTGCTGTCTATCCTAAGCCATGTAGGTTGTCCTGAAGGTGCAGCAGTTAGATCTCCGGGCTCAGGTGTGTGTTCCTCTGCATCCTTGGGCAGGTGTCCTGGTCTTCGGATCCCAATATGAACAAAGACAACCCTAGATATGTGTGTATGTTGGGGAGTGGGGTTCAGAAGTCAGCAAGCCTTGGGGAACAGCCTGTCCATGCTGTTGCCCTGGGGAGAGACAGATTTCTGCAGGTGAACAATGGTGGAGAACTGTGCCAGCAGATGGGACCCTACTGTCAGAAGGAGGAGCGCAGAGCTGAGGTCAGGGGGAAGCGGTCCCCGGATCTGGGGAGGCTTTGGAGTCAGGGAGGGCTGGCACCAGGATAACAGCAGCCTAGGATTATCTCTTTGCAAGGTCACGTTCCTCTACAAAGATTCAATCCCAGCCTGGCTCTGCCTCCATTCCCCCTTAGGCACTGCTGACCAACTAAATACCATGCCAGGAACACCACAGTGTCCTAAATTTAGGACACTGTGTCCTGACACTGGCCCCTCTCTCCTCAGTCTGACATTTTGGGTGTTATTCCGTCCTCTCCATCACCAAGTGTTCAGAGAATGGAGGCAATAACGGGTTGGGCTCCTCTGAGGGAAGGCTTGTGTGTGTGCATCTGAGTGTGTGCATCAGTAAGAGTGTATCTGGATGGGATGTGTACACAGGGGTGTGCCTGCCACCAAGGGCAGCCGTGTAGATGTGTCCCAGTTGTGTGTGCTTTGGTGTTAGCAGGTGTGTACAGTGGAATTGACTGTGTGAACGGGTTGGGGACTGGGAGGATCCTCTCTTTTGCCCTGCATTTGGTGGGGTCAAGAGGTAGGATTGGGAAGTGGAAGGAGGATGGGTACACTGGCCCTTCCCTGGGCCCAAGATTACATGTAATGTGGGGGCCACAGGCCTGCTTTCACAGGCACCCTGCCTGGGTAGTTTCTGGGAAACTGGTGAGCTCTAAAAGCCCTAAAAGCCCTCAAGGATTAAGCAGGAGCCCCTGTGCCTAGAGCTCCACTTAGGTCACTGAGCCGAACAGACCCTGTGTGACCCTGGGCAGTGAGCTGTGGTGGGGTAGAGGACCCTTCCCTACCTGCCAGGCCCAACCCATAGGAGTTAAGAGTGGGGACCTCGGTCTGCCCTGAAGTGAGGGGCTGTGGGGCAATCCGGGGCCGCATCAATGTTGGATGAGCCCCGCGCGGCCTCGATACCATCTTCCTTGGTCTCACTTTTAGTGTAACTAGAGAGCCCAGAGACCAGCCCGAGCCGGCCATGCGGGATCTGCTGGCAGTGGCCGCACCTGCGAGGGGACAGGAGCTGGGGTAGGGAGGCTAGCGCAGGCCCACGGTGTGTCCCGGAAAGGCGTGGGGGCCACGGGGCCCAGTCTCGCAGGGCAGGGGTCGATTCCAGTCTGGCCTCTGCTCGGCCCTGGGTCCCGGTGCCGGGTTACTCCCCCTCCCCCCTCGAGCCACCTCGCCTTCCGCGGGGTGTCATCTGTCTGGCGGCGTGTCCTTGGGCCAGTTCTGTCCCATCCCCCTGCCTAGCTCTGGGAGTTTCCTGCTCGGGAAGGGGCTGGAGGGGCAGCAGCTGGACAGAGAGAGACACCCTGGGGTAAGGAAGGGGAGCAGCCGCGACTGCGCAGAGCCTCCCACTGCAGGTGAGTGTCCCGCCCCCGAGTGCCTGGGGAAAGGCCCGGAGCGCAGGAGTGAGAATGGGGGCCCACAGTGGCCAAGCTTCTCCCCACCCTGGCCTTTCCTACTTCAGTCCTGACCCTTATAGTCTTGTGACACCACAAGTGCCACCCCCAACCCCCAGCCACCACCAAGTATTGCCCTACCAGGCAGCAGTGAAGTAGGCTGGTAACCAGTGAGCACCTGGTAATTGTTGGCAGTGGTTGGGATGAGATTATTACTGCACTGTGGCCTCTGTTGGCAGCATGGATGGGCACTCCTGTGGGCAGTAAGTTGGGATTGGATCAGTGAGCCATAGCCAGTGGGCCAGCAGCCTGTTTTTAAAAACCGTTTGTTGGAAAACAGACACATTTATTGGTTTAAATGTTGTCTGTGGCTGCTTTCACACTACAGCCTCAGATCTGGCCCTTCAAGAAAAAATTTGCCGATGCCTGAGATATTCCCCCAGGGTATACTTCCCTTTAACCTACACATGTCCATTCTCTTCCTCTCCCTCCACATCTGGGCATCTATCCTCCCTCCTCCCTTTGCATCTCCCACACTTCAGGATCGTGCCAGGCTCTCCACACCTGGGAACATTTCTTTGGGGACCATTCACCTCACATGTCGTCACTCTTCCTCTCTCTGGCAAAAGAGGAAATGACTGGGGCAACAAGAATTTCAGAATCTAACAGGACAGCCGAGGGCTGAGGGAGGACCTTTGCCTGACCCCAGGTTGTCAGTGAGCCCCTCCCTAGGCTACAGGAGCAAGGTGAGTTAACTGCTGATGAGCACAGCTGCTCTGGACCCCCAAATCTGTTTTGTCACCTGAAAGACTAAGCAGGCCAGTTCTGGGCATGGGCTTTGTGTCACTCCCTCTGTTGGCTGGTGACAGAGCTGAGGTCCCGATAGAGTGGTGGGGAGACACTGCCGAACAGATAATTAGAGGGTGCCAATATGCTCTAGGGGGGATCCTGGGAGACAGGGAGCTCCAGAGGCACCGCCCCTTCCCTGCCCGCTTCCCTGCCGCTTCCACACCCTGGGGCCCATCGTGCCCCACTTCCTGCAAGCCCCAAGCCTTTGCAAACAAAACAAAAGCCATTTCCTTGCTTCCCTTTTGTACATCTGAGTTCAGGGGTCCATTTCAGGGCCTGCACTGGAGCAGAGGGAAATTCCGGGGCCTGAAGACAGAGCTGCATTCCTGCTGTGCCGCCACAAGATGGCACTCTTGAGGTGTCTGCCCCCATTTGAGAACTCCAGGAGTTTCTGACACTTGCTGGCCTTTCACAGGCCCAGTTTCAGCCTGAAGATGGTGGTCACACACACTCTGAGTCCCGCCAGGCCTGATTAGCTCTGCCTGCCCCCTGAAGCAGCTCATGGACTTCTTCAGACTTTGTAGTTCTGGACATATTGACCCCTTCCGAAAGGGCCCTCAGGAACTGCCTGCAGTGTAATGACCTGCCTGCTTATACTCCTCCCCGCCAGGCACTCCTGAGAGTGGGACCGTCTTACTCCCCTCGGGACCACCTGCTCCAGCCCAGGGCGTGGCACGGCAGAGATGGCAGAGGTGTTTGGTGGGGTGTGATGTGTAAAGAGTACAGAGTGCTGCTGTCGCCATTCATCCCGCTACAGTTTGTCTGGTGAATGCATTTTTAGTATCAAGCTGCCTGAAGGAGAAGCCAAGGATAAAGACGCAAGCTCACGGTGTATCCTGGGGAGAGGGATTGGTTCACAGAGAGGAGCAGCCTTGCAGCCTTTCCCCTCCAGCCTGGTTCTGGCTGTTGCCAGCATTCTAGGAGTTCTCTAGACAGGATGAAAGGCACCGCAGGGATACAGGGAGGGTGGGAGAATGGAGTTTGTTTCCAGGTAGAATTTTGGGACATACCCAGCCTTGTCTGGGAGCAATCAGGGTCCAGAGTCAAGGGCTAGGGTGGGCTCTGGGGCCTACTGTGACCTCATCCCTCTCACCTGGCCCCAGCTCAGGCCATTCCAAGAGCCTCCCAGCCTAACAGCAATGTGTGGCTATCCAAGGATCCCAGACAGAGGATTGGAGGGCTGCACCTGTGTTTGGGGGACAGCCACCCCTCCCCCTAAGCACCTGCTCTGACAGCACAGGATGATGTCAACAAGGGACTTCCATGAAGCCCAAGGGGGAGGGACAGTGGGAGTGGGGGCTGAGGTCTGGACTCTGCTTAAAGACTGACAATGGTGGGTGGGGGCCCCTCACCCACTGTGAGTTCTAGGAAGAGGGTGAGCATTCCTGTTGACTGTGGCCCATTGTGTTGGCAGAGTCCAGGCCAGTTTGTGCTCTTGTTGTGACCCCAGGAGGGAGTCCTTTGCTGGATCATCTACCTCATGGGATGGTACTGACATGCAGGTACCATTTCCCTGCCTAAAACAGGCTCCAGAGTAAGATTGGCATCACTCACCAGGGTAATTATTGGTTTGGGTTCAATTTCCATTCAAAACAGTAATCCCAGCCTGAGCTGGGTGTCAGATCTGAAGGTTGATTATTAGTAACATTTATCAACAGCCTCTCTCAGCTTCAGGCAATTACAGCTCATCTGCCATTCCTGCTCCCAGTCATGCAAAATTGCCAGCTTCTTCCCTGCCCACCCCCTCCATTCCCCTCTCCCCTTTTTCTCCCATCTCCTCCCCTTAGCAGACAACCTGACCGAGGGCAGGAGGTGGGTGCCACCTCATGACTCACTATCACCCTGTGTGGGGGGGTCCGTGTGCACGCTAGGCACCTGTGCTCCCCAGCAGCAATCTTCATGTTACAGTCTTGTGAAATCCGAATCTGATTCTATCAGAACTGAGAAGAATCTGTGGAGGGGATAGACGGGAACTCATGTCTCCCGGCTCCTTGTGGCATGATGCGTTTTCAATGGCACTGTGTTCCTTCCTGCTCCTGACTCAGTCTGTCCCTCCCCTGCAGGGCTGAGACTAGGGTGAGGCTAGAGAGGCATTGACCTTAAGTACAACATTCAAGGGATCTCGAACAAGCTCAATGATTAAGATAAATGATATTTCAATATAGTGTTTTTAGAAAAATCAAAATGAATGCAAAACATGCGCAACAAAATCAAACTTTTAATAAAAACAAGATACAACACTGGATTTGCAGGCCTTGGCCTCACTTACCTTACCCTAACTCCAGTCTTGTTTATCATGGACAGTTTTGCTTTGATTTGATGGAAGTATTAAATCTCTTGGCTGCTGAGTTTTTTGACAAATCTTTAAATTCGGCGCCCCAGGCAAGAGCTTCATTCAGCTCACCCTGGCGCTAGCCCCACTGTTCTCACTTCCCGCTGGGCCCTAACCTCCTGCTCCCTTCAGCTCTCGCTGTCTACTACCTCAGGCTGGGTGGCTCAGCTTCTCTCTTAGCAGGTGCCCAGGGCAGCAGGACACCCAGAAGGACCCTCCATGGGCTGTCCTTCCAGGGTGCCCATCCTCCATTCCATCCCACTGGACCCTGCTTCAGTTGTCAGACACCTCAGGGAGGGCCTACAGGTTGCCAGGGTAACTACTGTGATAACTGGAGGACAGAACATGCTGATCTTGCTCTGCTCCTAGAATCACATCCAGCCAGGGCTGGATGAGTGCAAGCAGGCACGCCTGACAGTGTCCCTGACACGCCGATCCAAAACGTCGCTGGACATGTATGGAGGTGGAGAACATTCCATGTACCCGCGTTCCTCCAGGGAGAGGACAGCATGAGGCTGGAGGAAAACTGTGGTGATCTGTTTGTGACAGGGAGGTGAGAGGCTGAAGTAGACGTGGATGCTTGCTAACCAGCCTTCTGCAGAGGGTAGATCTGATTCGCTGAAGGGCTTCTGTTCTGCTGAGCAGGGTCTGTCAGCGGGGGGCGCACCTGTCACCAGAAAATACCCTCTTCCTGTCCTCCCCTGGCTGTGCTCCAGTAGCCTAAAACGTAAACAGACATTTCAGAAAGATCAGTGTTGAACGGGTGCCCAAGATGCCAAATTATATCTGGGACTTGAGACACTGTTATGTCAAGATCCAGGCCTAGGCCAGCTGGTCACTCAGTGTCCAGATGCCTGTCACAGTGGGAGGCCTGAGGGTCTCAGGGGACATCTATCAGAAGCACCTCTGCCCTGCCTGTTCCACTCCGTGATCTCCCTTCTGAGCCCCCACTGCAGCACAGAACCAGCTGGTCATCTAGCCTGGCAGTAGTAAGTCATTCTATTTTTCTGCAAATAGGAATACATGGTTCCTATTCCTCCTATGCACTCTGCCACTTACTGGGCAAGTGAATTCCCCTCTCTGAGCCCTAGGTTCACCTTTTGTGAAATATCAATAATAGCACCCTTCTTAGAAGGTTGTATTCACCATTCAGTGCACTAATGCCAAGCACTGTGACAGACTGAAGAGTCATGTTCTGTGGGGTCCTGGAGGACAGAACTAGGACCGAAGGGAGGCGTGTTTGAGCTTTAGGTGAAGTAGCAATGGCCAACTACAGAGATGGAGGGGCCACTCTGGGAAGAGCAAGCACCCTGATGCTCAGAGCGTGCATGAGGAGGTTTCATAATCACCATCCAGCAGCTTAGCCTCAAAAGAGCTGACTGCCTCAGGGAGCTATGACCCTTGAGAGATGGGGTTTATCCAGCTGGGAGGTTCTGTTTGAGCATCATTCCTCAGTTGTCCTCTAGGGGGTCATGGCACAAGTCTCAGTAGCACGGGCCCCATGGTCCAGCCTTAAGGTAAGAATAGACCTCCCTGGAAGAAGTTGGCTTCATCTACAGTTGATAAGTTCACTTTTTTTTCTGGTCCACTTTCCTTGGTTTAACCCTATGACCAAACCTGAGAACTTTGGCAGGAAGGAAACCAGGGAGGATGTTGTGCATGAGAAAGTGCTGGCCTGAGCATCGACTTTGAGATGTCCCTTTACTCTGACTGGAAGGTCCCATTCCACCTGTAGCAAGACAAAAGACACGTGAAGGAGAGTTTCTGGGAGATTGAGGATGAGGTCTCCAGTTGCAGGTGCATGCACACGTCCATTTCCCCACCTGGAAGGTGCCGGCATGCAGGGTGTCTGTGCATGTGCCCCTTGCACTGACTCCCTTGAAACTGGCTGTGCAGCTTTGAGGCATGTGTCCAAACAGAGAGAATGGAAGACCCCATACTGGGAGCCTTGGCTTTGATCTTTCCTTTCTCTGAACCTGATTTTCCCAACAGTGTTACAGGAGGAGAAGGATGAGATGCCCTTCTCAGCTGATGTCTGTGATTCTTCTGTTTTCCGGAGGCCATGAGTGTTAACAGAATGTGCTCATTTTTGCACCCTTCTTCCGTGACCACTTACAGTCTGTCTGCTTAGCAGATGAGGGGTCTGGGTTTCCAGGGTCCATTTGGGGTAGGGTCAGCAGTGTCCAGCTTTGCATCTGGGTATCACTTTTCGTTCTGATATTTGAAATTAGATCCTGAAGATTCCTAATTATTGTTCCAAGTTCTCGTTGAAAATCTGGGTGTAATTTTTACAAGAGCATGGCCGAGGATGGACCCAGAGGGGAAGTAGTGGGGCTGGAGGGAGGAAAGGGAGAGACAGAAGGTGATGTTGTCATTAGGAGTTAAAGCCGGTGCCTGGTAGTAGATAAGGCTGGACAGTTGGCAGGATCTTTGGGCAGACTAAAGCAGCTTAGATTCTGTCCAGAGGCAGTGGGGGGTCTTCTGTAATGTTTAAGTGGGCTGCGAGGACATGATCTTAGGAAGCTCACTGTGGTGTCAGTTGCAGGATGGATTTGGGAGGAGCAAGTTAGACGTAGATGCCCATCATGACGCCAAGATCTGGGCAACAGACAGGAAGGCTCTTGCTCAGAAGTGGCTCCAGGGAAGGTGAGGTACATAGAATTGAGAGATGCTCAGTAGATGGCATCAGCAGTGCTTGATGATTGTCTGGATTGGCAGAGGAAGGTGGACAGGGAAAAGCAGAAAGCTACAATGGTGCCTCAAGGGGCTGAGTGATGTCACTCACAGAGACAGAATGTATAGAGTGAATGTTCAGACTCACAGGAAGTCCAAAACTGCATACCCCAATGTGAGGTGCTGTGGGACATCCGGGGTGCAGGGTCCAGAGAACAGGTAGGTAGAGTTTAGAAGAGGGCTGGGTCCATGATGCAGCCTCTGATGTTCTCAATGTAAGAGTTGTGGGAGATGAGGCCTTGTGAGTGGATGGGAACACCCCAGGTGCATTTCAGGTGAAGCAAGAGGTCAAGAGGCTGAGGACACAGATGAGCAAATCCTAGATCTTCCATCAGTCCCTAGAAGGCACGATGTGTGGCCCTCCCAGCACACAACCTGAGCCCTAGCACAGAACTGGCCACAGAGAGGGCAGTGGTGAATGTGTCCTCTGTGGTTCCTCCAGATGGGGCCTTTGTCCTCAGTGCACTTGGCTCTGCCAGGGTTGCTATAGTAACCTGCAGATGCAGAGAGACTTGGCCTCCGCGTTGCCATGGAAACTAGCAATTGGGTGTCCCTGTGTAGCATGGCCACTGAGACCTTGAGGATTCAGTCTGGTCCGGAAGGGTTTGGGAGGGAGACTGCGACCAGAAGACGTTTCCATGTCCTAATTAATGGGTGATGGTGGTTGTTAGTCTGACTGTTGCCACGGCAATGAAGGGAGACACCCAAGTGGGCTTGTGCTGGTTTCAGTACTGAGGCGAATACAGGGAATTTCAACAGAGTCCAGGTCTTATTGTGCAGCCTGAAGTGGGGCCATCCCTCAAACCCACTCCATCCTCTGGCCACAATGGGGGCCAGGACACCTTTGCCTTCTTTCTGGGTTTCTTTCTTTGCCGAGACAGGGATTTTGTTCCCAGGAGGCAATCCCTGGCCCATGGGATCTCAGCATTCAAAGCAACAACACAGGAAACCTGGGCCCCTGAAACGGGGCCACCGAGGAGATCGGTAAGCTTTCAACATCCTGCCTTCAGCCCATGGGCCCAACCCCTGCTTCAGCTCCACCCACCCACCCTCACTGACCTCAATCCTTTACAGTCCCAAGGCCTCCCCTTCCTGATGGTGCTGCTCCCCCATCACCACATGGAGCCCCATAGGTCATCCCCCGAAACCCCTCATGCTCCAGACAGGTGATCAGGGAGGCTTCATTACTCCAGGAGCTGCCCAGGACCTCAGGGGGGTCCTCCACCACGGGAGTAAGGGCCTCTCCCCCGGCCTCCAGGGCTCTGGCAGCTCCACACTCCGGCCCTCTGCCTCTTCTGGAGGGCTCCTCCTTCCAGCTTCTGCCTGCCGCCCCACCCCCCAGTGCTTCATTCCCACGGCTTGGGTCATCACTGCCCTTGTCTGGACTGCCTACCTGCCTGCCTGCCATCCAGGGCCCACAGAGTGAGCACTCTGTGGAAGTCCCTCTACCCTGATCCGTCACGTAACTCACCTACTGAGGCAGCTGAGATCAGGGCACTGAAAGAGGCCTTGAGTGACCAGATCTGGCCAGGCAGTGGGCAGGGATGATGAGGTGAGGCTGCAAGGGTGCGGAGAGTCACCCCTTCTTTTCCTCCTCAGGAGAACAACCAAGAGGAAGTACTGGAAGGAAGGAAGGGAGATCGCTCGGTGAGCTGGAGGGGAGGAGGGTGTGCCAGCCCTGGGGAAGGGCCAGCCACGGGAGACTGCGAGGGAGGTGGGGGGAGGACGTGGGTGGCTCAGGGGCCATGAACCCCATAATGCGCCTGGGGGTGTGTGTGTGAAATGGAGTTTAGGGGAGGGTGTGACCCCTGGGCAAAGCCTGCTCTTACTGTGTGTGACTGTTGTGGCCTTGGTTTGTCCCTCTGGGATCCTCCTGTGGTCTTTTTGCCCTGACTGTAACCGGGTGGTGCTGATGAGCAGGCCCAGAGGCCTGGGCTCTGTTCACAGCCTGTCCAGGGACTCTTAGCCAAGCCACCTCAGAAAGGAGGTGCCCTCTACATGTGGTCGCATCATAGCTTAGGACCACAGAGGGAATCATGGTGGCAGAGCCTCCAGCCCCTCTGCCCTCCCATTGCCCAAACACCCAGATGTGAAGATGCCCTGCCCCAGGGGTGCCGTCCCTAGCCTGCTTTCTAATGTCAGGAGGTGGGTCTTGCCTAAGGGTCCTAACCAGGACCTCATTTGTTGTTTACACATGTTGGGGTCCCAAGGATATGTTTCTTGGCCCGTGGGATGTTCATAACTGCCCTGTGAAGGAGGGGGTGCTGTCCTGTGTACAGATGAGGCAAAATGACAGGATCCTATCCCCAGCTGCAGAGTGTCTGCTGAGTGTCCCCAACACTCAGCAGTCTTACTTACTGGGAAGTCTGCCTCTCCTTCCAAGGAACCAGGCCAGAGAAACAGGGGGCACCTGGGGCTCTGCTTTGCCTCCTCAGATGTCAGTTCTGGGTTTCTGATGGGGTTTGTGATGATGGTGCCCTAAAAGGATGCTCTGTGTAGAGCCAGGGGTCTTGGGTATGGCCTTCATGGCAGGGACCCCATTGCTCTCCTTTTCTACACATGGCCTCAAACCAGGTTGACTTTTTAGCCTAAAGAAAATCTCATGAAGAGAAAGACAGTGGTGTGGGGGAGGGTGTATCACTTGAGCCTACTTCACAGGCTCTTGGGAAGGAGCAGTAGGAGGAGGAGGGGTGCAATTGTGAACCCCAGAGGGATGACTCTGCTGTGATGACTGTTAATGAGGCTTGAGACTTCAGCTCATTTGTCGTGTGCAGCTGGTGTATTTTGAGTGATGTAAGTTGATGACACCCTCCTTCCTGAACCCACTGTCAAGGCTGCAAGAAATTTTTGAGATCCTACATCCAACCCCTTGTGTAACAGGCAAAACAGGCCTCAGGTTCTGAACCAAGGTCACACTGCAAGTTTGTGGTAGACTCAGAACTAGAACACAGGCCCCCTGCTCAGGGTTCTTTCTCTGTACTTCAGGAGAGGGAACCAGCATCACTGTGTGGGAGTCAAGGGGCTTCTCAGGAGTGAGTAGTCCTTTGGCCATGACCTTGCCTTATGTGAATGGAAGTTCTGTGAATGGAAGTTCTGAGCACAGTGTGAACTGTATGTCTACAGCTGATGGCTGCCTGGCAGGGACTCTTGGCTATACTGGGTTTCTGGGCTGACTCATTTCTCGGGTTTGGTACCTCTCTACTGCATGTTGAAAGGTTCTTCCCTGTTGAAAGGCTCTGCCAGTATCCCTTAATATCAGGTAACACTGCACAGTTCAAGATGGTGCCAGCAAGCATGATGTTTCCCCCATGGTGACACAGGGCTGTAAGTAGGGAGATGAGGAGCCAGGCATCTTTGGGGTTGAGGGCTGACTTACAGGACCCTATCTCCGTAGGTTTGGGATAGTCATAATCAATGGCAAAGTTAATGATCCAGCCACTTAGGGATATAGCAAAGCAAGATAACCTTGGCTTGTTGTCTTCAACTTGTTGAAGAATGTCATCTCCATTTCATCCACTCATTACTTGGCATCTTGGGATCATCTGAAACTGTTCCACCTGTGAAATCCTAATCTTCAGAATGTACCTCCTAGGCATTCTGTCTCCAATACCTCCACCATGTCTGTTCATAGAGACCTCAGGCCCTTGAGCCCTAGTTTTTCTCCTCACTCTGAATCAACTCTTGTTCCTAGTCTATCTGAGATCTGCTGCTTGTCACTTCAACTGCCCACCAGTCACCACCTGGCCTCTTAGTCTCCTACCTCAACCTTAGAACATGGTAACTGCCTGCTTTCTTTAGTCCTTCATGAATTGACATTAGTCCAAATTCATGGTCTGCGGCCGAGCCCCCAGCAATGCCCAGCAGTCCTGTGACCTGGGCCTGCTCCAGTTCCTCCACAACTATTTCAAAGCTCTCACGTTACCCTCTTATTGGGATATAATTCATATACCATACAAGTTGCCTGTTTATAGTGTACAGTTTAATGGTTTTAAGTTGTATGACCATCACTACAATCTATTTTAGAACATTTCCATTACTGTCCCCAGTGAAAACCCCTGCCCATTTACAGTCTCGCCCTTTTCCTACACCCCCTAGCCTTAGACAGCCACTAATCTATTTTCTGTCTTTATAGTTTTGCCTATTCTGGACATTTCATATAAATTGAATCACGTAATTTGTAGTCTTTTGTAACTGACTTCTTTGCTTAGTAGAATATTTTCTAGGTTCATCTATGTCATAGTATTTATCAATACTTCATTTCTTTTTATTGCTGAATAATATTCAATTGTATGGGTGTACCACATTTTCTTTATCCATTCATCAATTGATGAATGTTTGGATGTTTCCACATTTTAGCTATTATACATAATGCTCGCATAAACTCTTGTGTCCAGGTTTTTATATGGACATATGTTTTCACTCCTTGGGTATATGCCTAGGATCTACGTTCAACCTTTTGAGGAACTGTCAGAGTGTTTTCCCAAGTGGTTGCTGCATTTTACATCCCCACCAGCAGTATATGAGGGTCTCAAAGTTTTTTTCACATTCTTGCCAATACATGTTATTATCTGTAATTTTAAGTATAGTCATCCTAGTAAGTGTGAAGTAGTATCTCATTGTGGTTTTGGCTTACATTTTGCTGATGACTAATGATGACTAACAATGTGCATATGGACCATTTGTATATCTTCCTTGGAAAAATGTCTATTCATATCTCTTGTCCATTTTTTAAATTGGGTTGCCTTTTTATTACTGAGTTGAAGCATGCTTTATATATTCTAGGTACAAACAAGACGCTTATCAGATATATGGTTTGCAGATATTTTATTCTTTGCTGTGGTTGTCTTCACTTTCTTGATGGTGTCCTTTGCAACACAAATATTTTACATTTTTATGAAGTCTAATTTATCCAGTTTCCTTTTGTTGCTTGTGCTTTTGGTGTCATATGTGAGAAACCGTAAGATTTCTTAACAAAGATTTCTGCCTATGTTTTCTTCTAAGAGCTTTATAGTTTTGTCTCTTTCATTTAGGTCTTTGATTCATTTTGAGTTAATTTTGTTATTGGTGTGAGGTAGGGGTCCCAACTCATTCATTTGAATATGGATATTCAGTTGTCCCAGCACCATTTGGTGAAACAAACGTTTTACCTTCATTGAATGGTCTTGCTATCCTGTTGTAAATCAGTTGACTGTAAATGCAAGTTTATTTTTGTGCTCTCAATTCCACTGCATTGACCTATATGTCTATCTTTATACCAATACCACATTACCTTGATTACTGGAGCTTTGTGGTAAGTTTTGAGATCAGGATGAGTTCTCTACCTTTGTTCTTTTTCAAGGTTATTTGGCTATTCTGTATCCCTTAATTTTTTCTTACTTATTTTAGGATCAGCTTGTCAATTTCCACAAAGAAGCCAGCCAGTATTCTAATGGAGATTGGATTGAATCTGTAGATCAGTCTGGAGAGTATTGCCATCTTAATAGTCTTTTGATCCATATGCACAGGATATCTTCTTATTTATTATTTAGGACTTCTTTAATTTCTTTCAAAGAAGTTTGTAGTTTTCAGTGTATAATATTGCACTTCTTTTTAAAAGTTTATTCCTCAGTGTTTTATTCTTCCTGATGCCTTTGTAAATTGAATTGTTTTCTTAATGCAAGTGTATAGAACTGTGTATAACTGATTTTGTGTAATGATCTTGTATCCTGCAAACTTGCTGAACTTGTTTATTAGTTACAATGATGTTTTAGTGGATAACTTAGATTTTCATTACACAATATTATGTCTTGTATGAGTAGAGCTAGTTTTACTTGTTCCTTTCTAATCTCGATGCCTTTTGCTTCATTTTCTTGCCTAATCATCTTGGCTAAAACCTCCAGTACAATGCTGAATACATTTGTCTAGAATGAGCATCCGCTCCACCCCACCGCCCTTTTTCTGGCTGCTCTTACGATTTTCTCTTTATCATTGGCTTTCAACAAATGATTATGTGATGTCTTGGTATAGTTTTCTTCATGTTTCTTCCACTGAATGTCTTTTGAATTTCTTGGATATTTGAGTATATGGTGTTCATTTATATTTGAAAAAACATCGGGCATTATTTCTTCTATTTTTTTCTGCCTTTTCCCCTGAAACGCCAATTATGTGTGTTAGTTTGCTTAATGTTGTTCCAGAGTTCACTGATACTTTGGTTTTCATTTTTCAGTATTTTTTCTGTGTTTTATTTTGAAATATTTCTACCTATACCTTTGAATTTATGAATCTTTTCTTTGTAGTGTCTAATTTCATGAAGTATGTTATTTTATTTTAGATACTATGTTTTTCATCTCGAAGCTTGACTTGCATCTTAATTATATCTTTCATTTCTCTCCTCCTCATAGTCATATTTTCCTCTACCTTCTTTACATGGAATAAGTTTGTAATAGCTCTTTTAACATTTATGTCTGCTAATTCTGTCATCTGTGTCATTTCTAGGTATCCTCCTACTTGTAGTGTTTTTACCCACAACACTTCTAACACTAAATATGTGGTTTCTTTCCACACCAACAACCAATTTGGCAACTCTCTGGATGCCAACTGAGGGTTCAGCAATTTAATTTGATTCTGTTACTAATTATAATAATTAGTTATTGCAGACCCCACAGGTTAAGGGCTCAGTCCTGCAAGACTTCCCCCATTTCATAAGTCCCAGGTTGTCACCTGTGCTTCTGGCCAACCAGCTATAAATTGGGGGCTCCTAGGACCCCTTCTCAGGTATGAACATTTGCTAGAATGGCTCACAGAACTCAGGAAAGCACTTTATTTACTCTTTACTGATTTATTATAAAGGATACAACTTAGGAATGGCCAAATGGAAGAGACACCTAGGGCAAGGTATGCAATGGCATGGAGTTTCCATGACTTCTCCAGGTGTGCCACCTCCCCAGCACCCTGATATGTTTACCTGCCAGGAACTCTCCAAACCCTGTCATTTAGGGTTTTATGGGGGTCCTGTTAGATAGGTACAGTTGATTAAATCATTGACCATTGGTGAGTGAACTCAATCTGTAGCCCTTCTCCTTTCCCCAGTGGCGTAGGGGCGAGCAGCAAGTTCTAATCCTCTGATCACATGGTTGGTTTCTCTGGCAGCCAGCCCCCATCATTAAGCTATCTAGAAGCCCACCAAGAGTCACCTCATTAGAATAAACTCAGGTATGGTTGAAAGTGGCTTATTGAGAATAAAAAAGATGTTCCTATTATGCAAGAATTTCCAAGGGTTTTTAGAAGCTCTGTGTCAAGAACTGGGGACAAAGATCAAATATATATTTCTTATTGTGTGCACTGGTGATTGATTTTTCTTCTAGTTATGCATCTTCTTCTCCTTTTTTGAATGCCTGGGTAATTTTTGATTACATGATAAATGTTTTAGATTTTACAACGTTGGGCTTTGTTTTATCCTTTAATAGTTAATGCTGGGCTTTGTTCTGACAAACAATTAAGTTACAGGTTGAGTATCCCGAATATCTGAAACCTGAAACACTCCAAAATCTGAAACTTTTTGAGAGTCAAATGACGCTCAAAGGAAGGGCTCATTGGGGCATTTCAAATTAGGGATGCTGAACAAGTAAGTATAATACAAAGATTCCAAAATTTGAAAAAGTCCAAAATCTGAAACACTTCTCGTCCCAGGCATTTTGGATAAGGGATAGTCAACCTGTACTTGGAATCAGTGGGATCCTTCTGGGGTTTTCTTTTAGGCTTTGTTAGGGCAGGTCCAGAGCAGCCCTTGGCGGAGGGCTAAGTTGGCCTCACTACTAAAGAGTGCTCTTCTGAGGACCCTCCCTGATCTGATGTTCTGTGTATTAGGAGGTCTTTCTACTTGGAGTGGTAGGAATACAGGGTATTTCCAGCCTTCTGTGAATTTCTGAGATTGCTCTGCTTACTTCTCTCTGTGGTTCATTCCCCAGCCTTGGGTCGTTTTCTCACATGCATGTGCAGATCAGTACTCAGCCAGAGATGAGGGCAGCCCTCTACAGTCCTCCGAAGCACATTCGTGCATTCTCTCCCTCCCCTCCCTCCATCCCTTCTTCTCTTTCTCAGTCTCTTGCTCTCTCACTCTCTAGCTCTTCCTTGTGGAAACTCTTTCCAGGGAATAATCAGGGCACTGGCGGGGCTCACTTTATTTGTTTTCTTTCCTCAGGATCATTGCCTTGCACCGCCTTTTGTCCACTGGCTGACTGTTATTTCATCTGTTTCGCCTGGTTTTTAAATGTTAAGGCAGAGACGTAAATCTAGGCCCTGTTACTCCATTGTGACTGAAGGCAGAAGTCTCTCCTTAGTTTTAGGCTCACCATTTTAAGTGCTTACCCTACATTCCCAACTGGATATCACACAGACCCCTCCAACTCAATGCATCCAAACTAATATCTTCTCTCACCAACCTGTCCCTCATCTTCTATTTCCTGTCTCCCGGGGAAAACCCAGCCCCAAATCTTAAAGGCCACCATGACCTCTTCTTCACCATTCCCTGATATTTAAATAAAATCCTTTCAGTTTCGTATTCTTTGTTAGTCCCAAATCTGTGCATCTCTTTCTTTCTCTCTGGCCACCAGATCACCTAGGTCCTCACAGTGTTCAGTCTAAGTGACCATATAGCAGCCTGCAAAACTGCCTCTTTGCCTCCAGCCTATCTTACTCCAAGCAATGGGCCACACTGAAGCCAGAGTCACTTTTCCAAAGCATAGATAGGATCATATCATCCCCCACTTAATGTATTTCAGTGGATTCTCTAAAGCAGGGGTGTCCAATTTTTTGGCTTCCCTGGGCCACATTGGAAGAAGAAAAATTGTCTTGGGCCACACATAAAATACACTAGCACTAACGACAGCTGCTTCACTTTTTTAAAATTTGCAAAACAATTTCATAATATTTTAAGAAAGTTTACAAATTTGTGTTGGGCCTCACTCAAAGCCATTCTGGGCCACGTGCAGACTGCAGGCTGTAGGGTGGACAAGCTTGCTCTGAAGCTTTAGCACAGAACCCTGCATTCTTAGTGGAGACAAAAGGCTCTTTACTATCCGGTTCCTGTTACATTCTCCAGCATTGTCTCCTCTCCCGCCTCTCCCCCCTGCCAGCTACACCAGCTCTCCAGACTCATGTACCCTTTTCCATTTCTGGGTTTCACCTGTGGCTCCTTCCATTTGTAGTGCTCTTCCCTGTCTTCACCTGGTAAACTTCTCATCAGCCTTCAAGACTTGGTATCACCTCTGCCAGGAAGCCTACTCAGATGTTCTCAATCACATGCAGTGCTAAACTCTATCACAAGCCTTAGTAAATTTACATCAATCATGATTCTATCCAAATCTGCTACTGGGCTGTGATCTGTCTGAGGGTAAGAACATGTTTTACTTGGCTCAGTACCCTCAGTGGAGAGCCATGCACAGAATAGATACTCATTATAAGTGCACTGGATGAAGGAATGGAGGTGTGGAGCCATGGCTGGTGGAAATGAGATCCAAGGCCAAATGCCCTCGAGTGGCCTGGAGTCCCAACAGCAGAAGGGCTCCGTGCAGCAGGGTCTTCCTCCTAGATTCATGCAATGTTGAGCTGGAGGGTTTGTGCTGCCTGCCTGCTTTACTGCACAGGGGCTAGACTTAAGGATCTTGCCGTTGCTACATTTATACCTTTTGTTTCAAAGGGAGCCCTGATGAATCATCCAAACCTGCGTGGAGCCTGAGCCCCAGGGAGGGTCCTTGGGGTGGCTGGGCCATCTCCTGCATGTGGCTTAGAAACTGTGTCACAAAGAGGCTGATACATCCCAGGACATATTTCTTGAAAAAAGGCTGTGATGAAGGTCTTTGATGACTGTGACATGCCACCATGCAATATAACTCTGCTAGAAAAGGTCCCATTTGCTCATCCATTTTAATAATTACTTATATCCTTTACTGTCATTTGATTACAAGTGCCATGAAGGCAGGACCATGTCTTTTTTCTTTTTTCATTGTTGTGTCCTCAGCCTACAGTGAATGTACACAGTGAGCATTCAATAAATAATTTTCAGATGAATAATAATAGCTAACATTTGTTGAGGACTCTTATACCACACATGACTCTAGGCCATTTACACATATTAACTCATTTAATAGTCACAGTAACCCTATGAGGTGAGTACTGTTATCATTCTCATTTCGCAGATGAAAAATTAGATACAGAGTGGTTAAATTGCCTGAGGTCACATAGCTAGTAACTGGTGAGGGAAGCTTTCAAAGACTTGATGAATGAATGAATAAGTGAATGAATGTTTTAATTTAAAGTGTCCACAAAAAGAGACTACAATAGATGAAGGTGTTTTTTGTTTTGTTTTGTTTTATTTTAGATTTTTTTAAGAGATGAGGTCTTGTTCTGTCACTCAAGCTGGAACATAGTGATGTAATCAAGGCTCACTGTAGCCTAGAAGTCCTGGGCTCAAGTGATCCTCCCACCTCAGTCTACTGAGTACCTGGGACTGTAGGAATATGCTGCCAGATCCAGCTAATTTTTTTTTTCTTTTTGTGGAGACAGGGCCTCATTATGTTGCCGAGGCCAGTCTGGAACTCCTGGTCTCAAGCAATCCTCCCAACTTGGCCTCCTAAAGTACTGCAATTACAGGCATGAGCCACTATGCCTGGCTGAAGGCTGTATTTTTTAAAACAATCATCAGAGCATCAGACTTTCCATAATTTGGACTATTCATACTCAATATCAGTTAATATATTTCTCTATATAATATGTAATGTTATGTAGTTATATGTAAGATTAAATATATGCAATTAAGTATGATAATATTACATATAGCATATATCATTTGACATTACTGCATGCCAGACTCTGTATTGTTTTACATAAATTATCATATTTAATATTCATAATTCTGTCAAAGAGATATGAGAATCCCTGTGAATTCCCATGGTATAGCTAAGGCTCAAAGTGGTTAACCTCAAAGACAAAGAGCTTACTGCAGAGCAGGATTTGAACCCAAGTCTATTTGACTCCATATTTGTGCTCTTACCTGCTTTGTCATCCTCTCTCTTCTGTAATCGGCCCAAAGCATGGGCTACCTTGGGCTTTCCAAACTCTTACCCTTCTAGGAAGCTACCAAACCCTATGGCATAGTCTTCATTTCACAGCCTAACCCAAGAGGGACTTTCAGTGCCCCAGACAGGTTCTCCCAACCCCCATCCAGCAGGAAGAGCTGAGGCTTCCACAGCTCAGACCTTGTGGTGTGTCGTCCTGCTATTTTAGAACTTGAAGGGTGCCATATTGGAGGCCATCCTAGACCAACTAAATCAGAGTCACTGAGAGTAGGGCCCAAGAATCTGAATTTTAAATAGCTCTCCAGGTGATTCTGATGTCTAGGCAGATTTGAGAACCACTGGCCCAGGCCCAGGAAAGAGACAATGGATACTCCTCAGGAAAAGAAGTAGTGGCTTATTGCCCAGGCCACCTTCACAGCACCTTTTAGAACCATGGTGTAGAACTTAAAGTATAAAATAACAAAAAAAAAAAAAAAAAAGAACCATGGTGGCATTATGTTGTGTATATATACATATACACACACACACATACACATACACATAAAATAAAATAACATTAATTTTATTGTGTAACCTCTTAACTTTTACTGGTTCCACAATAAAATTGCATCCTTTTGGGGGATGTAATCTTATGAGATAATTGGCACACATATTCTCCAAAGAAAGACTAGTAGGACCATTAAAACAGAGGGAAAGCTTAAAGTCAAGGTAAGACAGGAAGCTTTCAAATAGCTAATGGCCAGGACTAGTTGTTCCACTGGGAACCGTCAGGAGGGGAGCGCAAGGAGTGCAGTTGTGAGCATCTGAGAGTGGATGCTGAAAATGAAGTTGTTTCTTTTATTTGTTTTGTGTTTTGCTCTGTTACTGAAAAAAATGGGCTTAAATTCTTAGGTGCTACTTTGAAAAGGATCTCGGGTGTTATCTGAAAAAAATGTGTAGTATGAGTTTGTTCACAAATGGCAATTATGTATGTTTGTGTGTGCCTATATCCTAACGACATTGTGTAAACTGTTTTGTCATCTAAATTTTTTGTGTAACATACTTTCCCATATTGTTAAATATTATTGGACAAATACTCTTTTTAGTGGCTATATAATAGCTCTTTTATGGATTTGTTGAAATTTAATCATTCCTTTATTTTGGTTATTTCCATAATTTCTAAATTCTCAATGATGAATATATTTGTACATAAATCTCTATACTCTTTTTTTTTTTTTTTTTTGAGATGGAGTCTCGCTCTGTCGCCCCGGCTGGAGTGCAGTGGCCGGATCTCAGCTCACTGCAAGCTCCGCCTCCAGGGTTCACGCCATTCTCCTGCCTCAGCCTCCCGAGTAGGTGGGACTACAGGCGCCTACCACCTCGCCCAGCTAGTTTTTTTGTATTTTTTTGGTAGAGACAGGGTTTCACCGTGTTAGCCAGGATGGTCTCAATCTCCTGACCTCGTGATCCGCCCGTCTCGGCCTCCCAAAGTGCTGGGATTACAGGCTTGAGCCACCGTGCCCGGCCAAAATCTCTATACTCTTATGATCACTCTCTTAGAATAGCTTCAGAGAAATGAAATTAATAGCTCAAAAAGAATGAATCTCTTTAAAGTTCTTTGATACATTCATATTATCACATTTCTTTCCAGAAAGGCTGTCAATCCATTCTCTCCCCACGGTATCTGAAGGGCCACCCTCACTGCATATTTGCCAGCTTGGCACTCACTTCAATTACAGTATCTCTTGCCATGCAGAAGATGGTGATTTTTACCTAATAAACCTTTATGGCTTCTGGATTTAGGAACATACTTAGAAAAACTCCCCCACTCCCTGCATATAACTAGAAGAATACTCTCTATCATGTTCTACTTACAGTTTTCTTTTTTATAATAAACCTTTAATCCTCTGTTATTTGTTTTTGTATGGGATGCAAAATAGGGATATAACTTTATTTGCCCCAAATGGATGGCAAGTTGATCTCTAAGCCACTTACTAAATAATCCAGTGTTTCTTCAGTGTTTTGAAAGCCCACCTTTATTGTAAACCAATTTCTTCTATATACATGGAATTATTTCTGTACTGCATTGGTCCATTGGTCATTCTCACGTCAATACCACTGTTTTTGGTACAGATTCCTAGTACAGATGAATTATTGGAGATTCATAGCACAGTTTGATAACTGGCATGGTAAATGCCTCCTCATTCTTTTACAGTTACAAAATTGTTTTGGCTAACTTGGAAAATTGGCTTATTTTTCCAGATGAATTTTGGAATAAATTTGTCCAGGTGAAAAAAAAATCTACTGCATTTATGATTAGAATGGAATCACACCTGTCAATTTATTTGACAAAATTGCAGTTCCATACAGGAATAGGGGAAGCATCTCCTTTTATTAAAGGTGTTAATATAAGTAGAATTTTTGCTTTATTATTAATAGAATCATAGTTTGTTTTCGTGTATGTCCAAGGCATTTCTTGTGAAGTTTCCCTAGATAGGTTATTTTTTCTATTGCTTGTGTGAATAGGACCTTTCTCCTCTTCTTCTTCTTCTTCTTTCCTCCTCCTCCTCCTCCTCCTCCTCCTCCTCCTCCTCCTCCTCCTCCTCTTCTTCTTCTTCTTCTCTTCTTCCTCTTCCTCTTCCGCTTCTTCTTCTGCTTCTGCTGCTTCTTCTTCTTTTTTTTTTTTTTTGAGATGGAGTCTCGCTCTGTCTCCCAGGCTGGAGTGCAGTGGCACGATCTCGGCTCACTGCAAGCTCTGCCTCCTGGGTTCATGCCATTCTCCTGCCTCAGCCTCCCATGTAACTGGGACTACAGGTACCCACCACCACTCCTCACTTATTTTTTGTTTTTGTATTTGTAATAGAGATGGGGTTTCACCGTGTTAGCCAGGATGGTCTCGATCTCCTGACCTCATGATCCAGCCACCTTGCCCTCCCAAAGTGCTGGGATTACAGGTGTGAGCCGCTGCGCCCGACCGGACCTTTTTAATTATATTTTTAAATTGGATGTTTCTGATATGTAGAAAAGCCACTTATTTACGGGTAGTTATTCTGTATTAATCAATGCCACTGACCTATTTATTAATTCTAATAGTTTTTCAGTTAATTTTCTTAGATTTTGCTAGGTAGACAGTTGGATATGCAAATAATGATCAATTTATCTTCTTTAATAACTATGTGAAAAAATAAATTATTGCATTGGCTAGAACTTATAAAACAATGTTTAGTTATATTCTTCATCCTGTCAACTATACTTCTGTTCCTAGTTTACTAATAAATTTCTTTTAACCAGAAATGAGTGCTGACTTTTATCCAAGACCGTTTTGGTATCTGTTAAAAACTTACGACATTTATCATTAGACTTATTAATGTGATATATTATATAAATAGAGTTGCTCATATATAAACCATCTTTCCATTTCTGGAAATGAAATGAGCTCTATATGGTGCATGTTATATTTTTCATTCAACTTACTTCTAGGTTTGATTTGTTAATCTTTTATTTAGAATGCTAAATATATTTTTAATAAGTAAGGCTGTTAAGTAGTGGAGTTTTAGGTGTCTGGGGAGTCAGATTTTTATATCAGGGTTTGATTAACCTTGCAAAATTAGTTGGTTGCATCTCATCTTTTTTTGTGTATTGCTGAGTGATTCCTCTAACTCAATAATTGTCTGTTTTTAAAAGTTTGAAATACTTGGCCAGGCACGATGGCTCACACCTGTAATCCCAGCACCTTGGGAGGCCAAGGCAGGCAGATCACGAGGTCAGGAGATAGAGACCATCCTGGCTAACAGGGTGAAACCCCGTCTCTACTAAAAATACAAAAAAATTAGCTGGGCGTCGTGGTGGGCACCTGTAGTCCCAGCTACTTGGGAGGCTGAGGCAGGAGAATGGCGTGAACCCGGGAGGCGAAGCTTGCAGTGAGCTGAGATGGCGCCACTGCACTCCAGCCTGGGTGACAGAGTGAGACTCTGTCTCAGCAACAACAACAAAAATTTGAAATACTTGTCCCCAAATTCATCTTGGTCTGGCACGTTTCTTGTCTGGAGCTGTTTAGCAACATTTCCAGTTTCTTCCATGGTTATTAATCTAATCAACTTTTCTACTTCTTTTTAAGTTTAGAGATTTATATTTTCTAGAAAGTCCATTGTGTTGAGATTTTTAATTTATTAGTCTAGAAATGTAGTAAGAGTCAGATGTGTACAGTCTCATTTGTATCATTGATTACAGCCCTTTCTTAAAGGTTTGACTCTTTTGTGGTCCTCTGACTTTCCACATGCCCCTCCTTGAGTCTGGCAGGGGCAAGGGCTGGAGAGAGAGAGAGGAGAGTGTGAGCAAGCGAGAGAGAGCGAGCGAGCGCACATGGGAGTAGGGAATGGTTGTGGGCCCATGTCCATTTCCATCAATTGGAATGGATATGTCTGAGCCTGTAGACGTGTCCTCACCTGCATGCCATGTCATCTCCCAGCTTGAATGTCTGTTCTGGCATATCTATGTGTACACCTAGATGTGTGTCCTGGCATATGTATGTGTGTATGTGTTCCTCCATATATGTGTCAGCATGCATGCACGCATGGTCTCTGCAGCCATGGAGATTTCCACTTTGTGTGAATATTGTGTACATGTTCCTGTGTGTACTGTACCTGTGTTCATACATGTACCTGGGTGTATGTGCCTGTGTAACTGTCACTGGGAGGCATGTGGCACGTCTGACTAAAGGGATGGTAGAGTAGCTCAGCACAGCCTTGGTGCTTACATGGCTTATTCTCTACCATATTAAACAGTCTCTCAAAGGACCAGCAGGTGAAGAGCAGGTGGTTTGGGCAAGGTAGGGTGTGGAGGCTGGACTGTTCTAGAGTTACTCTGTCATGACTAACCCAAGTCTGGAGCCCAGGCCTAGATGCTCAGCCTGTCTCCCCTGGAAACCCCTAGACAGAGAAGAGAGGGTTTACTGTAACTCATCAGTCAGGGCAGCTGTCTGTTGTTGCCATGGAAATCTGAAGGCAGCATCTTCTGCAAGGACCAGGATGTAGAGTCTAGAGAGGACAGGCTGCACCAGCCTGGTAGGATCAGTCTGGAGTGGCCTGTGTGTGTGCATGTGTGAGAGAGAGAGGTGGGAGGAGAATGCAAGATAGTGAGCTTTCTGAAGTGGGTGATGCATACCTCACCATGGCTCTCTAAGACCTCAGCCATTACTCTGGATTATTGCTGGGTGGCGCTGTAAGAAGGTGTGTACCCCTGAGATGGCTTCCCTGTGCCCATCAGGACCCGGTCTGGCCTGAGGCTGCTCTTAGAGTATGCTGGGACCACCTAGACAGATGTGCTGGTATCTGCCCATCATGGGCCCCAGAGCCCACCCAGCATCTGCTGCACACTGGCTCCTCCTTGCTCAGATGATAGGGGGGTCCAGGAGGGAGGCCCTTACCCAGGCCACACAGATGCTGGGTGATGGGAGCAGACAGACAGAGGCCCCTCACCCCAGGACTCAGCTCTGCTGCTGATGGGCTGGGGGTAAGGGCAAGGGACAGGGCGAGGGTACAGGATGATGATTAGGGGACAGGAGAGGGTCCAACCTTCAGGTGGAGCTGAGGGTTGGGACAGCCAAGGACAGTGTGTGCGTCTGCCACCGCCTCAGTCTGGCAAGGCATGGGAAAGGGACACCCCCTTGGAGTCCTGACAGCCCCTGTGGAGTTGGAAACGGGAGCCCTGGCCTCCCTGCTCACCTTCCCACCAGCCCCTCCGCTCAGGGCCCTGTGCCTTCTGATCCCTCCCTGTGACCAGGGGAGCCTGGGCTCAGCATTCACTGTAGCCTGGGCAAGGCCCTCAAGCCCCCAAGAGTCCCGCTCTCACAGGGCGTGGGAGGAGCTTCCAGAAGCAGATTGGGCATCCTTGTTTGGGTTGAGGGTACTGGGGAAAGCAGGAAGGAGCTGGCTGCTGGAGCCACCTGAGTCTGGGTCTGGAGGACACAGAGGCGTTTAGCCAGCAGTCTGGTCCTATCCCTTCTCAGCTCTCTGAAGTCCTCCCTGCACCTCAAGCCAGGGCCTGACTTCCAGGGAAGCAAGCTGTCACCGTGAGGAAGTGCACCCTAGCTTTCCCACCTCATGCTACCAGGATGCCCCTCACTGCTCCTTAATCTAGGGCATGGGCTCAGAGGGCTGATTGGGGTCTCCTGTCCTGGAATGTGGGGCCATATGGGAATGCCTTGAGTGTGTGAGGACCATATGGGAATGCCTCTGCGTAGGGGTGGCATGAGTGTGTGCTGTGAGGTGTGAGTTTGGAGAGAAGTATAGATAAATAATGGGCACGTGTGTGTGGTGCGCATGCTCGTGCTGGCAGGGATAGGAGGGGGAATGTCTGGAGTGTCAGGGGGTTGTCGCGGGCAGGGTGAGGCATCCATTTCTGTGTGAAATGCCTGGGGGTAGGGAAAAGGTATTTGGCGCAGTACATGTGAGTACAAAGTACACGAAGGAATTTCGGGTACATATGCGCATGGAGCCTTTGTGGGGTGTGGTTTGGGTATGTAGGTGGCTGTGTGTGAGGCAGAGCTGGAGGAAAATCTGTCTGTGGAGTGTCTGAGGTGATGAGTGGGAGGCAGCTGTCTAAAGGTCAGCTTGTCTCTGGGTGGTATAGGGGGTGCCATGTTATTGTGTGTGATGCGGTTTGGGAGGGTGAGGGGTGTGCAGGCATGTCCCCAAAACAAGTGCATGGTGTGTCTCAGGTAAGGTGTGGGGGCAGTGATGGGAACGAACTACAGTATGTAGGCCAGGTGTGTGGGGGAAGGGCAAGCGGGCATTTCATTCTCTCCACGCCTCATGAGTTAGGAGGCACCATTTTCCCCCTCAAAGTTGAGGAACCTGAGGCCCATAGAGTGGAAACAAGCTGGCTGGGTCACATAGCAGGGACTGTTAGACTCTCAGGATCCCTCTGGCAGCTCGCAAGCTAGGCTCTAGAGGGCTGGGGAGGGGACTGGCCCTCTGCGTAATGGCAGTAATGGGGGGTCCCATTCAATTCTTTAGGGTGACTGTCCTGGAACTGGCCCAGAAACGGCTTATGAGAATCAATTGCGCAGTAAAGGAAAATGTTTGTAAGCCCGTTGCTAAACATAGCTGTTATTAAGAATCAAACTGGCCAGGCACAGTGACTTGCGCCTGTAATCCCAGTGTTCCTGGACCAAACTGAGGGTGGGCTGCTTATTCTCAAGGCCCAATAAGGAGATGCAGATGAACTAGGAGAGAAGGGAATTTTTATTTCTGTAACTGGTTACAGGGAGAAGGCCTGGAAATCATTGCTAGACCAACTCAATATTACAAAGTTTTCCAGAGCTTATATACCTTCTAAACTATATGTCTGTGTGTAAGTGTGCATTCATCTAAAGACATGAGTGATTAACTTCTTTTAATCTATAACTAAGATTTGAGTCCTGAAGACCTTCCTCTGGAGCCTCAGTAAATGTACTTAATCTAAATGGGTCCAGGTGCCGGAGGTGATTACCCTTATCTTGTCCCCTGCTAAGTCACGGAGGTTTGGGGAGTTTCTTCAGACCCCCAATAAAACTTGTTTAATCTTAAGCAGGTCCTTTAAGAATTCCTTCATTATTCTGTCATGCTTTAAGGCCCAGGACAGGCCTGGGCAAAACTCTCACTGGGCTTTTGTTCCATTCCAGCCTCTGTGTAAGGGCACTGCTTCTGTCAGCTTTTAATATTGAACTTCACCACTCAGTCAGCACTGAGACAGCTGTTATGGAGGCCTGCGTTAGTGACACCTGGCCTGCCACACCAGCACTTTGGGAGGCCGAGGCAGGAGGATTGCTTGAGGTCAGGAGTTTGAGACCAGCCTGGGCAACATGCTGAGACCCCCCCCCCATCTCTACAAAAAAAATACAAAAATTAGCCGGGCATGGTGGTACATGCCTGTAGTCCCAGCTACTCAGGAGGCTGAGGTCAGAGAATCACTTGAGCCTAGGAGGTCAAGGCCACAGTGAGCCGAGATCACACCACTGCACTCCAGCCTGGGCTACAGAGCAAGACCCTCTCTTTCAAAAATTTAAAAAATAAAAAAAAAAGAAGAAGCGGTATAAATTTAACGTTAAATAAATTATGTTTACAAAGGTAATACACTGAAAACTCACCACGTCCTATTCATTTGACTGCCTTTCCCTGCACCTGTCTGTTGTATCTGCAGGGTGGAACTGCCACATGACTGTGCACTGCTGAGCATCTCCTCCCACCTCTGTGCTCAGTCACATCACAGATCGGCCATGGCGAGGGTGGCTAGACCAGGGAAGTCAACAGGTGCTGCACATTAAGACCAGATTTATTGTTTTGTTGATTGTCTAGACCTAAGAAAGTGATGGGAAAAATATTACTAATGCAGATTAAATTTTAAAGGGTGTTATGTTTATAGCTGCTCCATGGTGAATAGCAAAAACAAAGATTTTTCCAGTGGTCCCAAACTATTAACCTATTCAGCAAAGAAATCACTCAGACCACCAGTGAAGGAGTGAAGTTCTGACGTGTCTTTGTTGTTTCACTTTCGACTTACTTGTTAGCATAAATGAAAATATCAAGCAACATTAAGTTGAAACTCCAGTAATTTGTCATTGCAACCATAGGTTGGCTACAGATAAAGAGTTAGGCGAAACCCATTGAGTGGGTTGATTTCTGGGACAATCATCTGGCTATATGGAATTTGCAAAAAAGAATATTGGATATTTCATTAGTATTCGTAAATTATGTGCTATACATCCTTTTTGTCGGTAAAATTTAGAGTAAACTTATTGAGTCTATGCATGCAGACATTTTCTGGAGAGCTTGTTGTCAAATGTCACTGTTAACACCCCGTAGGCCCTCCATTACACTTAGTCCCAACATGTCTCCTTACTGTGCAGAGGGTGAGGTAGGGTGGGGTAGAGGGACAGGTGTAACTTGCAGAGACCCTGGGAGCAGTGTCTCAGATTTCCAGACAAGCTGTGGCTTATCACTAGATCAGCTTGACCTCCTCCTGACCAGGGGCACTGGAGCTCCCATTCATTGATCCCTTCTCCGTACCAAGCTCAGGGATTTACAGGTCAGAGGAAGAAGACATGGTCACTGCCTGTATGGAGCTCATAGCCCAGCAGAGGAGACATCCAGTCACAATTATTCACACCCTGGAGAGTACAGGGGCAAAAAGGAAGGAATTGCCCAGCTGAGACAGGAGGGAGACTGGGACAAGAGGAGCTGCTCAGTGGAACAGTGCCTCTCAACATTTAGTGTGCAGCACCCACAGATCTGTGTTAAAAATGCAGAGATTCCCTTTTGGCAGGTCTGGGCAGGGTGGTGCCCAGGAGTCGACAGTATGCTAGGGGATGGTGAAGCAGGTACCCAAGGGCACATTTGGAAAAGCCTTGATCTGAAGAGACAAGAGGGTGTGTGCTGAGGCAGGAGATGAGAAAGTTCTTTCGGGAGATCTGCTGGGAGTTTAGGAGTGGCTGGAGCAAAGCCAGCCTGGAGGGGAGACAGCAGAGCAAGGCAGGAGAGGGGTCAAGGGGCAGGTCCTGCAGCCTCACAAGCCTCATGGAAGAGCTTGGTTTATATCCTTTGGAATGAGGAGCAGTGGAAAGAGCCTTGTCAGCAGACAAGTGACAGGCTCAGGTTGGATTTTAAAAGTGTAATGTTCCTGGAGCAGGCAGAACTGCAGTCCAGGAGACCAGAAGGAGGCTGGGGACATGTGAGGCCTCAATCTGGGCAGAGGCACTGGGGACAGGGGAGGGGACCGACAGGAGGGCTTCACAGGTGGAGCCGCAGGTGAGATGAAGAGGGTTAGGGTGGCGCCTGGGTTTCTGGGGAGATGACTGAGTGAATGGCAGGACTATGCACATTGCCAGAAAATCAGGAGGAAGAGCAGGTCTGGAGTAAGGTGAGTTGCTTTGAACCTGGAGAGTTAGGGGTGCCCCTGGAGGGGCCCAGAGGCATTTGGAGCTCAGGGGAGCCATCAGGAAGTAGATTTGGGAGCCCCGTGGACAGGTGGGAAAGCCAAGAAAGTGAAGAGGTCACCTGTGGAGAACACAGTCACAGGGGTCCAGATCTAGTGCTGAAGGGCCAAGAACTCAGGCCTGTCTGGACCTTGTTTCTGGAAGGGGTGGTCCAGACACCAGGTTCCTCCATGCAGGAAAGCCAGAGAGTGGACAGGAGAAGGTTGGAGGAGGTCAGAACCATGGGTGGGGTTGCTGGCCACCTCTGGCTTAGGAGCTGGAGGCCACAGTGGTTAGGAGTCATGGGGCCTCAGTTCTAGCTCCAGCCCTGGCTCTGCTACCAATTTGCTGTGTGACCTTTGGCAGATCTCTCCCCACTCTGGGCCTCAGCTTCTTCATCTGAAAATAAGAAAGCTGGACCATACCACTGATTTTCAAATGACATTTGGAGCCCCAGGGTCACCCAGAGCGTCTCCAGGAAGCAGGAGTTGAGGGTGATGGAGAGGGAGAGGCTGAGAGTGTGGAACTCTAGTCCCATCCTGTCCCCAGCTTCATCCAGAGCCACTTGCACTTATGTTTTCTGTTAGCCTCTTCATGACAGGATGTTTTCCAACTGAAAACTACTGGGCCAGAAGATCCCTTATACTGTTGTATGTATTTGGGGTCTGTGAATCCTTGCCAACATGGAAGCTGATGGAGTCTGAGGAATAACACACACTGAGAAAACCAAGCATCATCATTACAGACACTGTGTGAACTCCCTGCCTGCCACCCACACAGCACAGTCACCGTTATGTCCACGCTTACGTAGGCCTGGGCTCTGCCTCGCTGCGCGTGATTTCAGCAGTGGATGCAGCTCAGTTTGCCCCCGCCTGATGGCTGGCTTATCCCCAGCCCCAGCCATCAGGGTGCCCCAGGGTGGGGCCTGTGTGGCCCTGGCCCTTCTCCGCTGCCCCAGTGCTGTGAAGCCACGGCTCAGCCTCCTTGTTCCTCGATGCTCTCTGTCATTGTCTCTACAAATGCAGAGAGTCTCTAAACAGGACACAACACATTTTGTCCTTCCTTGGGCCTGGCATCCGCAACGATGCCACCTGTGTGGGAGAGGACTCAGCGGGTAGTGTCCTGGCTTCCCTCCAGCCCCACAGAGCTTCCCTCAAACCTCAGTGACAGCTGGGCACGCTCAGTAAACTGAGGCAAGCCTGGGCCTAGACCAGTGTGTGGGGGCGTGTGCTGTGGGGAGGGAGGATGAGACAGCTGGCCTCAGGATGGGGATGAAAACACCCTGCGGTGCCTCTACAGGGAAAACCAGGGCCCTTCAAGTGTGTGTGACCTCAGATCCCAAGAAGTTGATGCCTGGCTCCCCTCCCTGCCCCTCAGAACAGAGCCTAGGAGTTGGGGAGGGGCAGCTTTGCTCACCCCTTGCCCTGAGATCCTGGGGTGCAAGAGTAGGATGAGGACAGTCAGCTCAAAGGGGACAGAGATCTTGCTAGTTTGCTCTGTGCCTCTTTCGCCCACACTCATGTCCCTGCGTACACTGGACCCTCCCATCACCTGGAAGTTGTCCTGCCCCCTGCCGCTGCCCCACCGCTAAGAGATCCAGATCCCCAAATAAGGCCACACTGGGCCCCCGGATCCCAGGCTTGGAGACAGTGCTTTTGGGGAACTCCAGGGACCCCCAGCTCGCTTGCTACTTCAGGAACAGTTTGGAGGGGGACCCAGTAGAAGTGACTCCCCCCCATCACCTCCTCAGCATCCCAGATAGGGCTCAGAAAGTTGCTCCAAAACTGCTGGGAAGACACCCCACCTCTGGAGTTCCTTCTTGCTCCTCCTCCTCTGTTCTCGGTTCCCCAGGACTACGGAGGCTTCAGCCTGTTCTCACTTGGCAGGGTGGTTGGTGGGGCAGGGTGACGACTCTCGGTGTTTCCTGACAACAGGCTGGGGGACTCAAGCGCCAACGTGAAGCTGAAGAGTGTCCTGGAGACGGGGGGCGGTGAGACGGAGTCTGCCCAGGCCACGCCAGTGGCCGGGGTGTGGTCCTGGGCCTGGGGAGGGTCGCTGTTTGAGAGGAGGACGCAGCTTTATAAAATGACTCCGTAAGTATGGCCTGGGCAGCTGGGGCCGCAGGCCCCCACTGCCACACCTGGGACCGCGGGCATGGACCAAGAGCTCCTGCAGCAGGAGACCCTGCCACAGGACGTGGGGAACCCAGAAAGCTTGGGAGGTTGCAGTCCCGGGGAGACACACATGCCTTGGCTGAGGCGGAGGCTGGCTCTTGGCCTCTAGGGAGCTAGGGAGCCAGGCGTTGTCAGGGGCCTGTGGAGGGCTCTCCCAGATGCTCTAGGCTACTGGGCAGGGCCTTCCTCTGAAGGGTGTGTGTGTGTGTGTGTGTGTGTGTGTACGTACACATGAGGGGTTGCAGTTTCTACCGTGGCTGCTGGCTCATAATAAAAGCCTTTTGAACCCAGGACCCCAAGAAGGCAGGCTCACAGCCTTCTTTCTTAGGCATCAAAGACTCTAGAACAGTGGTTTGCATCATGAGAAGCCCTAGGAATATTTTTAACATGCACATTCCCAGGCTTTGCCCACAGGGACTCTAGGGCAGGGCCCAGGAATCTTTATTTTAGAAAGCTCCCTGGGTGATTCTGACAGGCTGCAGCTGGGGGAGGAAACCACTGCTCTTGGGGGACACCTACCCCAGGCCCAAGAAGCCCAGGCCCTGTCTACAGGGCCACCTTAGACACTCAGACATTGTCTCTGGAAGGTGTTCAGGTCATCTGCACTCTCACGGGAAGGAGGGACCGCCGTGCTCTTCAGTAACCTCTTCCTGAGGCACAGGAGAAAGCATGGAGCAGAGTGGGCCCCAGAGGAAGGAAGGGTCAGGAAGGGGTGTGACGGAGCATCAGGGCCAGGGACTGCCCCATCACAGTGTCTGGGCCCGCTGAGGCCCTCACAGCTCTCTCAGAGCCCAGCACCTCCGGTCCACAGCAGCCCCTGTCCAGCCACTTGGGTGAGCCCAGGTTCTCCTGCATGGACACGAGGAAAGAGAGATGAGATGTCAGAAAGGACTCCCGGGAGATGAGCGCACACAAGGACAGTTATGAAATCTCCTCCACAGAGTTCCTTGTTAGCATTTTAAATGTCTCCTTAAAAAAGAATTCAGTTAATTCAAAATGACCTTTAGAAAAAGAAAGTAGAATAAATGACCTCTAAAACCCTCATAACTGACATTAAGTTTACTGACTTAACTGAATTAACATGAAGACAGCATGAAGTAGCCGACTGCACTTTTGCTTCCAAGGTTGAAGCTGGAGTCAGAGGCCATCTGATTCGGTTTGTTTCCCATCTTGCCGGCCCAAGGATGCACATTCATTTTGCCCGAGACTGCACATGTCCACACCTCCTGGCTGTAAAGCATCCCGGAGTGTTCACTCGACCCAATTTGCTTAGTCAATCCCCAAGTGCTGAACCTTTGGGCTCCTTCCAATTTCTTGCTATTATAAATATCATGGCTATGAATATCTCCATACAAATTACTTTCTTAGTATTTTACTGGGAAGCATTCCCCAAGTGGAACTACTAGGTTAAAGGGCATGAACAATTTTATAGTTCTTGTCACATATTACCAGAGGGTTCTCCAGAAATATTGAGCCCATTTACTGTGACACCAGTTATCTATAGCTGTCCCCACAGCCCTGCAGTATAAAGGTTCATCATTTTTATTTATTTTTAGCTGTTTTATTTACTTTCTTTTTTCTCATTTTGCGATTTTGGTCAGGGGTGGTGCGGCAAGTTGTTTTAATGCCGTTGTTTCAATGATCGGTGACATTGGACATTCTCTGAAGGACTTTGAGAACCTGATGGGCATCATTTGTCCTGCAGGGATATGGCAGGATTGGTCCTGAGTCTAAGAGCTGGATCAGGACTGGAAAAATGGATACCTCTGAGTTTTCAGACTCACTCAGTTCTCAGTCTTCCAGCAATAGGCCAGCATGTACATCAGGGCCATAGTTTCCAACGCTCTGAGGTTGAATGAATATGGTTTTAAAACAGCATCACTTGCCCCAGGGAGAAGACTGAGATGAAAGGGAGAAGGAGAACCCATGGCCCCATGCTTGTCCCCACCCTGGTGGACTGTGCCTGAGCTCCACTGGACAGGCTGCACAGCCTCTTACCCCAGATGTGGCCTTCTGGGTACAGAGATTACCATATTATGCTTATGACTGTGGCCCTGGGGATAAACCAGATTTGGGGCTTGTAGTACACCTGCCTGTTGATCCTAATGACCATCCAGGAACTGCACCAAGAGTTTACCTAGTGCTTGTAAAACCAGGACTCATGGTGGCTAGAGAGGGCTGGCTGGCTAAGATCAGTAACATTTGTTGAGGTCTGGGCCCTCGTGTCTTGGCTGAGGTCTAAGCATGGGGAGTTGTGGAAAAGGAGGGTGTTAGGGAATATTGACCTAAGTGGGGTCAAAAATTGTGGCCTGCAGATAATGACACGGGGCTCCTCAGTGATACCAGGAACTCAAGGCAGGGACAGTGAGAGTCAGGGGCATGAAACCCAGTGATGGAAACTAGGTGCCATGGCTGTTGCAGGTAGGGCCACAGGGCCTCCTGGGATCTCAGAGCAGACAGGCCAGATGAGGGAGGAGAGTAAGTCAGGGCAGACATGGCTGGTGGGGCAGGAGGAACTAGCATAAGGTTTGAAGTCAGCAATTTAAATCATAGTGTCAGAGGACTCCACAAACTTGGGAACAAATGGACAGTTATGGACACTCAGGATATTGTTGGTAGGAGCAGAAGAGTGATTTGTGCAACCAAAGGAGGTCTTGGAGTCCCAGGGGCCTCTCCATGTTGAAGCAGGATGCTAGGGGACGAGAAGACACAGGGCCAATGTATAATATAGGTAACAAGGCCCAGCCTCTTGGAGGAGAATTGGTGGAAGCTGGCCAGGGGATCATCATTCCAGACCACACCTGGACTTGGGAAGGGCCCCTCTCTGCAGAGGCCAAGCCAGGATCGTGGCCATCAGGCTAAGGGGGAAGTGGGTATGTTGCTGGGGTAGCAGGTGTCTTGAGCCCACTAAGGTCCTCCAGGCTTTCGGAAGGAAGCAGACTCCCTCTCCCTCTCATTCCTGGCCTGCTCCTCATGGGGCCAGGGCTTTGGTGGTGCTGGGGCAGGTGGTAATGGACAGAGGAGACATGGCATGTGCCCCAGGTTCCACAATGGGAGTGAGACGGAGTTAAGATGTGATTTCATGTGGTAGAAGTGTGAGTCTTAGATTCAGGTAGACCTGTACCTTACTGTGTGACCTCAGTTCTCTCTGAGCCTCACTTTCTTTTCTCTAAAATGGGGATAGTCATACCTTCCTTATAGAGCGGTTAAGAAGATTGAATGAGAAAATAATACATGACAGCACTCAGCAAGAATAGTTGTTAACAAATGTCAGTTTCCTTCCATTTGCCTCTTCTAGTACCTAGAGCAGAGTTGAGTGTATCTGGGGGCCCAAATCGGCCTCCACTGTAGACGGGGTGAAGGGTGAAGGAAAGGACAGCATGCCCTCTGGTAAACCTAGGAGCAGAGCTGGAAGAGCAGCCATGCTTCAGGGTTTATCTGACCCAAGGGTAATGATGAATTTGGTGAAGTAGAGGAGTTAAAGCCTGGCAAGTTTCTGAGCCTCGGTTTCCTTATCTGAAAAGTAAGTTGTGTGTGGCCTTGTGACAATGCATGGGAAGCCCCTAGCACTACTCCTGCACACAGTAGGAGGCCCACACATAAATGATGGTGTGGATTCTGTGGTTGCAGACCCTTCTCTTGCCCTCAGAGTCATATCGCTGTGAAGGGTTTCTCTCTGTGAGCTCAGAGTGCAGTCTGGGGTTGGTCAGACATGAAACGGGTTGTGCATGGTGGTTAGTGCTTGGGCAGTGGCTAATCATGTCACCCCAGAGTTGGCCAAGGAGGAAGGAGCCCAGGGGGAGGCTGCCCTGAGGGCCCCTGAGGCCGTGGGGGCTCCAAGGGTACTGCCAGGGGAAGAATGGACACTCTGCAGTTCTCTCCTCTAGCCCCGGGTGTTTGGAGAGTGTCCACAACCAACAGATCTGCTCAGATGCTGGACATGAAGTTCTGCTTGGCACACAGCATGACAGCCTTTTCCCCTGCAGGAGCATTACCAGAGGCAGGAAGCATGGAGGTGAAGGGAATCGGAAGGGCCTGGCATGAGTCAGGAATGAGCGAGGATGGGGGCAAAAACAACTCCGTGCAGTCCAGAGGGAGTTGGCCCTGAGTTCAGCCCCTGTACAGCTCTGCGGCCTATGCCCTGACCCTGGGATCACCCAGTCCCAGGCAGTTACCGTGCACAGGGTACTGAGTGATGAACCTCGTTCTCTGGAGGCAGCAGGGCTGTGCAGAGGGTCCAGACAGCCTGGACAGAGATAGGCCAAAGGTGCCCCAGACTTCCCAGGGCAGCCACCCTGCTTGGGGCAGTACCGCTCAGGAGCTAGAGGAGTCCAGGGTTCTGAATCCCAATCTGTCGCCTGCGAGCTGAAGACCTGGGGCAAGCCTAGCCTGTCTGACTCCTCATGCCCTCTTCGGAGCGCACATCCGGGAAAAGTGTAATAACTGCGGGTGTTTGAGGACTTCAGCACTGGTTACGAAAGCAGGTTGAAGAGGTGTGACAAGACCTGCACAAACTCAGCCTGCCAGGTGTGCAGCCCCTGTACTTTGCAAATGACCTCTAGTCCTTGTCACCCTGGGACAGCCCTGGATCTTTCTGGACCTGCCTGAATCCTCTGGACAACCTTTGCAACCCACTACCTTCCCCAAATGCACACACATTCACACACACAACCATCACCGTGTACAGTAAGTTTCTGACCTCCATCCTGCCTCTCCCGCTCCAGGCAGCTCCACTCCTAGCTCCTGATCTGCTCCCATTCCTCCACTGTCTGGCCTCACCAAATACTGGTCTGTGAAATGGCCTCACTCTGTAAGTCTGACACCAACGAGGTCTGGCTTCTCCGGCTTCTCTAGCTCTTCTGGCTCCCCACCTCCTCCAGCAAGATTTAAAAACAGTCCCTCTTTACTGAGCATGTGAGAGCTGGCACAGGGCATTGTTGCTCCATTTCCTTTCTTGCTGAGTCAGGGTCTAGGAGAGCACCCACAGGGAGTCCTGCAGCCCCGGGTTTCGCCCCAGCTCTGCTCCTCATGAGCTGTGTGAACTCAGCCGGTTGTTTTACCTTTTGAGACCTGCTTCCTGATCTATAAACTGGAAATAATAATAGTACCTTCTCTCTAGACTGTCGTAAAGATGAAATGGGACCCTATATGCTTTTAGCATGGTGCATGGCACAGGGTAAGCGTTTAATAAATGTTAGCTATTGTTACTATTTTGTGCCTAAGAAAATACTTACAGTGAATGACAGGAAAAATTCTCCTCATGTATTCACTCAACAAATATTTATTGAACTCCTGTTTTCTTCCAGGCACTGTACTAGGCACTAGAGATACAGCAGGGAGCAAAACAGTGAAAACCCCTGTTCTCAAGGAGCTTCTGTGCTGGATTCCACAGCTACACACTCAAGGCTTTGCTGTCAGCCCTCTTCTCCCTTAGTCTGCACCTTCCCCTGAGCCTCTGCCTCAGCCTCCTCCTAGGCTCGGGACTCCCTGAATTTCGCTCTCCTCACGTGTCTTCTCCCGAAGCTCCAGATGCACTTTTCCAGTCACTTGCAATGGGTTGGCCTGCAGACACTCAAACCTGGCACATCTGAACAGTAACTCACAATGCCCAACCCCTTCTCAAACCTGCTATTCCCACTGGGTTCTCTGAGGAGTCACTGTCCAGACCCCTCTTCCTCCAACATGCAGCTCTTCTGTCATCATCGCCCCCACCATGAATAGCACTTAGTGCAGGCACCATGCTAAAAGCTTTTATTAAATCATGGAATCCCTTGACGTCCCTAAAAAGCATTCCACTTGTTTGCAGATAAGAAAACTGAGATGGAAATGGTTAAACAGCCTCAGGTTACACAGTTAGGCAGAGCCCAGACGAAGAGCCCAGGCTGTCTGGCCTCAGTTGTGCTTTTCTTGCCGCTGTGCTGTCCTGCCTCGGGTCCCATGGGCTTGCCTCAGCTGTACCACTCATCCCAGGCCCCTCCTCGGCGCATCCAGCTCTGCTCTCGGCTATTGAAGAACCTGCTCACTGGTATCTTTGCTTCCCCCTGGCTTCGCCACAGACCCTGCTGCCAAGGCTGCCTATGATCCCCTCCCTCACAGGCAGGATCACTTCCCCAACGCCACCACACCTCTGCACCCCTGCGATTTCCCCTTTGTTTACAGGCAGCCTGGCCCTGTTCCAGACCAACTTCCCCAGTCCCATATAACCTCTCCAAGACCCTTCTTCCCTACTCATTCCCCACGTGTTACAGCCAGGCAGGCCATCCACCCCAGTGCTTTCCTAACTCCCGTGGCTCCCTCGCCACATCTACCTTTACTGAGCTCTGTATCCTTTAATACCCAGCCTCAAAGGCTGTCTCTGCTGCAAAGCCCTGCCTGGTCCCCTGCCAGACTCCTCTGGCTCTCTCTGCTGTGCCCCCACGGGTCTTCACCTCCGGCTGGGTTGACTTCATACCGCCTGGGATTATTGTTTGTTGTCTGTGTCCATCTGTGTCTTCCAGTAACCCATGATCTTCACAGGCCAGTGCCCTGTGTTAGTCATCTCTGGATCCCGGTGGCTGATGGGGCTGGGTGCAGTGAGAGCCTCAGTACTGAAATGAACAGAGCCGGCCTACGAGGTCACTCTGCGATTTGGGGCAGGAAAGATCTGAGTTTCTTTCTGCACTTCCATTGAGTCCTGCTGTAGAAACCACAAATGGGGAATGATCATTGAATCCCAGAAGGCTGAGCAGGAAGGGCTGCTGCAGGTCATCTGTGTTAATTCTTTGTCTTTGAAATGTTGGAGTGAGGCCCAGAAATGAGAAAGATGTAGCCCACGATCACTCCGCAGGGAGGAGTTGTGGTTAACATTCAGACCCCTGGCTTCTAGCCCAGTGTCCTTTCTGCTTTGCTGAACCATTCCATCTTTTCTTTGCTTTTTCTTTAAACAAACCACCTCCTACAATAACAACAATTGCTTATGCTGAAAATCAGCCCAGTCTCATAGCTCTGCAACCTCTCTTTGTCCCCTTCCAGATAACCACAGGACACTTGATTTTACACTTTTGTCATAATGATTTTATACTCTCATTTTTAAATTTAGTATTATTTGGGGGGGGGGTTGGGTAATCAACCCTAAATTCTTGTAGAGAACTTAAGTGCTTAGAGTATATTTCTGGGTTGCTTATTTTCTTCCATTGAAGTTTCACATGAGATTCCTGTCCATCATCACATTGCTTCAGTTGTTGCCGCTGTGTATTTTCATATCTAATGGGATTGGTGCTCCTCTCATTAGCCATTATCAGAATTGTCTTTGCTTTTCTTACCTGTTTTGTTTTTGTTTTTTGTTTTTTGTTTTCCTCCAGATAATCTATACCTGGGTTATCCAGAGGAATTAGGGGCAGACGAGTAGCTTATCTCAGTCTGCCTTAATCCTGGGCATCCACACAGGTCAGCTGAATTGGGCACTCTTAATTCATGGCTCTGAAAATGGAAAAAAATGGCCATTGATTGAGAGAAATAGGCAAAAAAGAGAGTAGTGGTGGCACCAATGCCCTGACTACCCCAAACTGTCACTGTTGCCCACTAATCTGCCATCCTGGGATGTGGGCATGCTGTCACAGGATGATGGAGCTGGCATTGCTGATCGACACTAGCCAGCAAGTCAACATGGCCACACTGGCTTTCTTATCACAGAACCCACATTCACAAACCATCTTGGGGCTCACCCTCCTTTCCTTAAATCATCACCACAGGGAAGCGTAAAAAATCTCTGTACATTATCAAGTTTCAGAATCCCCTTGGAATTTTGCTTCGAACTAAATGAAATCTCATGTAAGAAGAATGACTGTCTTTAAAATAGTCTTCCTATCATATAGAAATACATTAGGAATCTCCATTTCTTCAAGTTCCTTTTATAAATCTCAATTGCATTTTATAATTTTCTTTATATGAATCACAAATCAGTCTCATTGGTATTATTTTAAAACTTTTCATATGTAGTCTTGTACCACTGTAAATGAGATCTTTTTCATTTTCATTTTGCAAATGATAATTTTTTTATAGAAATGTTCTTGGCTATTTTTCTATCTTATCTGGCAACTTTACTGAACTTTCTGATTCTGGGGGTTTTCTTGTTGATTCCCTTACATTTTCTGAGGCCCAGTACAGTAGATCACTTGTAATAATATAAACCATGAGTCCTCCTCTCTAACATAGTAGACTAATGCCTGTTCATCAATGCCCCCCTCAGGAATTTTAAAGAAATACAAGTAGTTGGGGCCTCCTTGGTCCCCACTGAACCATGACTTCAGTCTCAGCCTTAGGGCTTTGGCCTTCGGGTGCAGGGATGGGAGGTGGATTCCAGACCTAAAAGTCTGCAAAGGTGGAGAAAACCTGGCTTCTCTAAAAGCATACCAGTATAGCTGCAGACTAGAAACTTGATTACTTTGTAGGAACTTTTAAAAATTTTGCTCTGTGAACAAGGGAAGCGAGTGAAGGATTTGAAGCAGCAGGTGCAAGGAGAGATTTGCATTATGAAAAAATCACTCTCACTGCCATGTGAGAACAGACTGCAGGGGGGCTGGAGGGAAAGAGGGTGCAGATCATTATGTAACCACAGCTAACTCTTACTGCCTGTTTTAAGTGGTTTACATATATTAACTATTAAGTCCCCAGGACGGCCCAAGGCATACAGGTGGTTCATGGCAGAGCACGTTTGAATTGTTCCTAAGCACTCATCACCTCGACTCTTTTTCACAGATAGGGTGGGAGGGACTTCAGACCCACTTATGGAGTGCATCCTGAGCTGCCATCTGTCTCCTGGGTGTGTGACTGGGTGAGGGATGGGTCTGTGCTCATCATGCCTTTTTCATAGGGGGGTGAGGGATGGGTCTGTGCTCATCATGCCTTTTTCATAGGGGTAAGTCTAGCCTGAGTGTTCTCTATGCTGCTGTCCCAGGGAAGTGGGAGTGGGAGGTGAGAAATGTGTATCCTTTTAATGTAAATTTTCAGATGGGGCCCTTGATAATGGAGCTCTAGTGATGTTGGGTGCCTTAGACCTTATCTAATCCAACTCCCTCATCTTATACACTGATACACTGAGGCCAAGAAAATTGGGAAGGCACTTCTCTATGGTCATATAGGAGGCTGGGGACTTAGGCCTAAACTCAGGATTCCTGACATCCAAGACACTAATGGTGTTTTAATGATCAAGTGAGAACATGGGCCTATAACATCAGCAAATGTCTGGTCACCTGTAAGGAGCAAGGGCAGTTTTATAAGAGATTCGTGTCCTTCACCAAACTGCTTCAGTTGTCTCTCAGAGCCAGCAGGATGCGGTGGGACACAGTTCAGAATAGGCAGGCTGAGCTGCAGATACGGGGAGCCACGGTACGACAAAGAGAACTGGGGTGTGTTCGGTGCAGGGACCAGGTAGCTGGGGCAGAGCAGAGGATGACCTGAGCTAGAGGAACACACAATGGCCTGAGGCCCCTCCCACTGGGGGAAGGGAGACCTCTGAAGTTCATCTGAGGGCCAACCCGACTTGCCTGTCTCCAGGGAGACCCCAGAAATCCTCAGAAGTGCAAGGGCTGGGACAGGGCCACCTGGCATGAGATGTCCAGCTCAGAATCCCAGGGCCTCGTTCTGCTAAGCTGAGCCCCCATCCTCAGAGGTCCCGCCCATGCCTTCCTCAGGGTGGAGGTACAGGAAGGAGCCACTCTGCAGCAGCGGAGAGGATGGTGACAGCTCAGCAGACACAGAGACATGGAGAGCAGGTGGGCTGTGATTGGACCAGGGGTCGGGAGAGAGACACAGCGAAGCAAAGGATGCAGAGGTGGAAGGAGGCAGAGGTGGGTACTGCCCTGCAGCTCCACCACCCCTGGGCATGATCTCACCTGAGGAAGGCTAGAAGGAGTCATCGCGCATCGCCTCCTCCAGCCAGAGCTCAGCTTGGAGATGTGGAGGGGGAAGGGACCCTCTTCCTTCCTTCTCTTCCTCCCTCCTAGAGCCCAGGCAGGGCAGCAGTGGTGGGACCACCTGTTCTCACCCTCATCTGTGGTGGGCGGCGGAGGCCCCATGGCACAGGCCTGGCGAGGCTGAGTAAATCCTTGCTGCTGTGACCACCCACAGTGCTTCTGCTTCCTTCTGTATAATAGCTCCTAGGGAGCTGCCAGCAATCAATGAGACAATACAAGTGAGCACTTAGCACAGTGCTGGCCCTGTGTGAGGGCTCAGTGAGTGGGAGCTCTAAGTACTAAATGTTGTCCCATCTGCGTGGTACTTTGGACTTCCAGCACAGCATTCACAGACACACGTTCCTTCTCAGTTCAGCCTCACACACTATGAGCAGTAGGCAAGGCATACGTTGTCTCTAATTAACAGATGGGGAAACTGAGGCGAGCCTGGGGAGAGTGGTCTCTGGTCACCCAGTGAGTTAGCAGCACAGAGAGAGCAAGAATTCAGCTCCCCTAAGTCTTATGTGTTTTCACGGCTGTGTTTCTTATATAAAATACAAGAATGCTAACACAAAAAACAATAAAGCAAGAATTCTCACCTTATTTCAGAGTTGAGCAAACTATAATCTGCTTCCTCAGTGGTGGCTCTAGAGTCTGATATTTAAGAATCAGCAGCAGCAAAAGGGAAGGGCCATGGAGCAAAAAGATAGTGTGTTGGGAGTAATAAACTTTTCATATAGTTTAAATTGCATTTCAGCGACTGATTCCTCTTGCTGGAGAGATTGGTGTGTGAATTCAGAATAGGATTGTCTAATATGCATTTCACACTTTAAATAATCATGGTTTTCTTAGAGCAGGGAGAAAAACAGGTCAAAAACACAAACTCACAGGCTTTTCTGAAAGGTTACAAAATAAAATGTTCTTTGCTGGAGGATATAAAGGAAATGGCTCTCTGTTTGACAAAGGAGAGGGCTCTGCTAGATAAATCCTGCATTTTTGAATAAATGAAAGCTCTCTTTGTCTCTTCCTGATCAGCTTAATTCCTTGTTGCCTATCCGTAAATCCAATAATGCTGGTGAAACAAACCCCTCCTGGAGGCTGAGCACAGGGGCCTGAGCGCTCAGCCTCAGAACCACTCTTTCTATTTATAAGCTCAGCCTCTGCTCCCCAGAGAGCTGGGCTTAGATGCCCCATGGGCAAGTGGGCAAGAGGACTTGCTGGGAACAGAAGCTTCCCCAGATCAGGGACACTGTCCTCCAGCCCTGGGTCTCCCTGCCTAGGAAGCACTCAGCAAATGCCTCAGAATGGGTAAAGAACAGATATTACAGTTCAGCATTGTTCCTGCACTTCCTCTGCTCCCTTCCAAGATAAATAACCAGGCTAAGAATTGCAGGTGTTTCTTGCAGCCACTTGGCTTTCATCTTAGTGACACACCATATGATACTAGGCGACTAAGGATATGTCAACTTGTAAGGCATTACTATACATATATATATATATTTTTTTTTACCTAATCTATTTTGCACCAATAGTGTGTTTATTGTCTGTCTTCTCCAACATTGGGGGTGAGGATGTTGTCTGTGCTGTTCAGGGGTCACTAGGAGGTCTTAGGGGTCAAAGCTGGAGCTAAGAGGAGGTCCAAACACCTGGAAGAAGTGGCCGTCTGGAATGGAGGATGTGGCCCCTAGGGCGGCAAAGCTGAGACACTGGACTGTGTCTTTCACTCTAGGCAACTTTGTATGAGACCATATATGTGTCAGCTGGTGGGGCTTTATCATAGAGCATTATACTTGCGTAAATTATACTTGCATTATCCCCATCTCATAAGTCCATTACTTTGTCATTAAAACTTCTCTGTAAGGCTGGGTGTGATGGCTGACACCTGTAATCCTAGTGCTGTGGGAGGCTGAGGCAGAAGGGTTGTTTGACCGAGGAGTCCAAGACCAGCCTGGGAGACACAGCAATACTCAATCTCTACAAAACATTTTTTAAAATTAGCCAGGTGTGGTGGTTCACACCTGTAGTCCCAGCTACTCCGGAGGCTGAGGCAGGAGGATCACTTGAGCCCAGGAGTTCAAGGCTGCAGTGAGCTACAATAGCACCACTTATACTCCAGTCTGGGTGCAGAGTGAGACCTCATCTCTTTTTTTTTTTTCTTTGTTTTGAGACAGAGTCTCGCTCTGTCACCCAGACTGGAGTGCAGTGGCGCAATCTTGGCTCACTACAACCTCCACCTCCTGGTTGCAAGTGATTCTCCTGCCTCAGCCTCCCAAGTAGCTGGGATTACAGATGCCCGCCACCACGCCCAGCTAATTTTTGTAAGTTTAGTAGAGACAGGGTTTGCCATGTTGCCCAGGCTGCTCTTAAATTCCTGGCCTCATGTGATCCACCCACCTCAGCCTCCCAAAGTGCTGAGATTACAGGCGGGAGCCACCGTGCGAGGCCGACCCTGTCTCTTCAAATCAAAAATTCCCCATAAAGGATGCTTAGTGATCCATCCTGTGAACATTGAATTATTTACTTAACGGAGTCCTAATTAATAGACATTTTGTTTATCTGCTCCCAACCAATTTCCCCTGTTAGCAATAAAGTTTCCATCAGTATCTTTGTATATAAACTTTTGACTTCATTTTCAATCTCCTTTGACTAGTTTTCTAGAACAGGAATTAATGAGTCAAAGGGCTAAGGCACCCATCATCTGGTTTTCTCTGGCGGAAGGTAGTTCTCTGGACTCTACAACGCTCATCTGCCTGAATCTGAATTTGAACTCTATTACTTCTTATCAGTGTGACTTTCAGCAGATTATATATAACCTTTTTGTTGCTTCATCTGTAAAGTGGGGATTATAATAGTACCTACATTGTAGTGTTGCTCTGAGGATTAAATGGGAGAAGTCATGTGTAATTGTTAAGTTGAATAGGCATAGGCATGACTCATGAGATGTAATCATAAAGCAAACTTTATTTTTGTCCCCCACAGTCTCTTTAAATTTCTATAGGGCTCTTTTCCCTTTTAAAATTATATTAAATTTAGGGTAAGTCCCATGACTTTTCTGGCCAGTTTCAGGTAACCAGAGGTCGTCTTGTCAGTAATTAATGCATCCTGTCTGTTGTAATAAAAAAAAAATCTTGAAACATCAGAGTTACACCATCTATTTCCCAGCACAGTCTGCTGTAGGCCAGCTGCCTGAGGGGAGCTTGGACATGACAGTCCTGACCCTTTCCAGGGTCCAAGGTGGAGCGGGAGGGAGGTAGGAGACGAGATGGGCGGGAAAGGTCTTCAATGACTGTACTCTGATGAGTAGGTGTCCTGTTGTTCTCTGGGCCCTCTCTCTCACTGGGGTGTTTTTGCAGGTTGGTGGAGACCACCCCATCACTGGAGTCTCATCCTGCATCTCCCTTGATGAGGGTGATACTTTCTCCCCATAGCCGATCCTATGGTTTCTTTCTCAGGCTCTGGGAAACCCGGTCTCCCTCAGTGTCACTTCCTCCCTTGGAGGAGCCCTCTTGGCCTGGATCTAAGACAGTCACATCTGGCTCTCCTGCTGGGTCCCACCTCTGTCCACAAGAGACACTCACGTGTGCTTTGCCCTGCAAACCAGGGAGCACAGGCTGATCCCGAAGCAGCAGCACTCTTGCTGCTCTTTGGATTTGTCCACTGTGGCACCAAGACCATTGTGGCCACATATCAACTGACTTAGGGGTTTCCTCAAGGCCCCACTCTGTGGCTTTGAGGTGAAGATGATAGCACCCTGCACCCCTCCCATGTATTAGGGATCATTTGACCCCAAAGGCTCTCTCTGAAATTCATTCTAAACCTCCAACAACCCTTTTTTCAACCTCTCTCCCGTTTTGTATATATTAGAGATGGGTGTCAGCTAATGGCATGGATCCAGATTTTCGCCACCTCTTTTCCAAGAAGTGTATCCCACTTCACTTTAGAATGTGGTATCTGTTCATTTGGACCCCCAAGTGGAGCCTAGACTGGAAGCATCCCATCTCATCCTCCCATTGCCATATTTGTCTTTATGAAACACACAGAGGAGCACCTGGCATAGAGCATGCACTCAACAAATGATAGCTGTGTATGATCCAGGCTCACAGGCTCTCTAGTTACATTTATCTCATAACCATTCGATCTGGTTTTATTCCTATTACTTTGTTTTATGCCCTATGCGTTCTATGTTTCCTGTAGATTATGCTTTTGTGTATTTGTGTGTGTGGAAATGATTTGCTATTATTTTCAGCAGTGATTTGGAAAACAGACATTGCTTTTAATTTTACTAGTGGTTGACCTACATTTTTTTTCAGACATTGTAAGCCTGTTTATCTCAATCATCAGCAGTAGTGCAGTGGTCTTTGTGCATTCTGCAGTTATTTAAATGGGAATTACAGAGGGCTTTATCTGGCCACCCATACTTATGCTACCATCTTGCCATGATGTCTACCCACAGCTTCAAAATGGCACTCGACTGTTTTAGGGCTGGCTCATCTTTGTCCTGGACTTTACTCATAGCTGTCTAGCAGTTTTCCATACCACTAGCCTTGTCTCCCCCAATCCTCCATTCTGCTCCCAATTATTTCTTTCTAAAGGTTACATCTGGGCAGATTATTCTTGACTTAAAACCCTCTAGTGGTCCCCCATTGGGAACCACATCCTTAGAATAGCGTCTATAGGATTTTTCCAAACTAAAGGATAATTGTAAACGCCCTAGCTTGATGTTCAGGATGACATATGATCTGGCCCTGCCTTAACTTTCTAAGCCCATTTCCTGCCACACTGAACCATTCACCTATTGGTTGAATGCTGCCATGCTGGTTTGCACCTTGGTTTTCGAGTGCATTGGGCATGTACTCTCATGTCTCCATATCTTTGCTCATGTCATCCTCTCTGTCTGTAAGGCCCTTTGGTAAAAGACTCTAGCACAGTGTCCGGTCAGTTGTAGAATCTCAGTAACTGTTAAGTTTCCCCCTTCCTTTGTTGTCAGCTTATCAAAATCCTATTCATCTTTCAGGGCCCAGCACAACCATCATCCTTTTCTACTCTTGGGAAGGCTTATCCTAACCTGACCTCCCCTCTTCTAGGGACTTCCATTGACTGCCTATTTTCTGTGTCCCCTCACCCTCAGCACGTGTATACCTGTGTTGTAACACCAACACCTTGATGTGGGGTACAGTTATTATTTCTTCCTATCTCCCTTGCCAAACCGAAAGCTCCCTGAGAGCAGCCATGCACCTAACCCCCACTAAGGCCACTGCAGCCCTGCATCAGCCTTCCAGGGGCTAGTTGATGTTTGATTGATTTGAATTGGCTTCCTCAGACTGCGAGGTCAAAATGCGAAGCCACCAGGCAGGACTCAATCTGAATGGATATAATTTATCATTCATATCCCTTTGCTTCCAAAATTGACTAGAGATGGCCCACATTCAATAAAAACGTCACATTAAGTATAGCACATATAAGACTCCACATAGGTGGCTAAGTGCCAAAATGCTAACCTTCTTCCCTGGGTGAGCTGATCCTGCTGAGGTGGGGTGGGCGGGGGAGGGGGGTGGTGGCCCTGGGGTCCTCAAGCTAAGGTGGCAGAGGCGAGGGTCTCTGTTGGGCCACTTCACTCCCCATGCATTCCTTCACTCCCCCTCACAAACATTTCATCACCACATTTGAAAATGCCTAAAATGCAAACAAGATGATTTAAATTCGTAGCAAATATCTCACCCTTGCAGGATTTGGGCAGGTGGTGAGGGAGGCACATTGGGATTGCTGTGTGGTGGTGTTTCAGTCGAGATAACCTTGCTCCTGGGGCTAAATTTGAAAAGCTTATGCCCTTCTTCAAGGGTCCCTGTTATAGTGCAGTTGTAAAAATATAACTTTAACCGTGGCCTAGTATAATATTCATTATGTGACTTTCTGGAGTAGCTTTTGGATAGAAGGCAAGTGCATAAACTTAAAATGTCAACCACAGAAGCCATTTGAGAGGAAAAACCCATCATGCATTCTGAGTTGAATGTTAACACTCATGCACTCCATAGAACTCGAAGAAGCACACACATCATACCCTTGCACATGTACCATCCAACAAATGTTCTTGTGCAGTCCTGTTCAGACTGCAGAGCCATCTCTCACACACATACATACACTTCTGCATACACTGAAACAGTCCTGCTGTCCCCAACTTCCCACGCACACACACTCATGCATACACTGGCACACAGTCCCACTGGCTTTCACACAACCTATGTGCATACACACATGCATACACATACACACTCATATGCATACACTGGCACTCAGTCCCACTGGCTCCCCCATATCCCATGCACACACATGCAAATGCACACACATACACACTCACACATACTGTGTGCACTGGCACTCAGCTCCCTCACATGTACACACACTCACACTCATGCATACACTGGCGCTCAGTCCCACAGTTCCCCCACATCCCGTGTATATATGTAACTTCTGCAGAAAGAGACTTGGAAAGCCATCTTATTTCTGCACCTCACTCTGCCTCCAGATTTTGTTCCCTTAGGACAGAGCCTAAACTGTCTATTTAATAGATTCAATTACTCCAGGCTCCTGAGACCTTCCAACTTAATTCTGATTGCTTTAAGGTGTCAGGTAATTTGGGAATAAAGGGAGGAAAGCAGCTTCAAATTCTTGAAGGGAAAGTCTTTTAGACTGTAGTTGTCTCTGACATGGTAGCTACTAATTGTAACTCAGGAAGAGGTGGCCTGGAGGGCGGGGCCTCCAGGGGTCAAAGCTTCTGATCTAGAGGCAAGGTTCTGTCCTGAAGAACAGAGGCCTCTGGGCAATGCTTTGCTGCTCCATTGCAGTCTCCAGGGTAGGGACCAATCTCTGCTGCCCTTCCTGGGAGGCCAACAAAGTCCAGGCCAAGCATCCCAGCAGGCAACAAAACAACCCTGCTTTCTGCATTCTGCACCCCACTCCCAGGTGTTTTATTTTGTCTGCTCTCTGTCCCCAGTGACGGTGATAGCTCTTGGAAGTTGATAAATAATCAAAGGTCAGACAGCATCAATGTTGTGCCAGAGATGGGTCTGACTTGTCCTGAGCTCCAGAAGCCTGGAGAGACAGGCTGTGTGTGTGTGTGTGTGTGCATGCATGTGTGTAGGTGTGTGTGTGCATGTGTGTAGGGGTATGTGTGTGTGTACACTGCATGAACTGTGATAGGCCGAAAGGAGATTGAGGGTAAGTGCTGTAGACCCAGACCTTTTGTGTGTGAATGCTAGCTTCATCATTGACCAGCTGTGTGACTTTGGGCAAGATCCTTGCCTTCTCTGTGACTCAGTTCCTTTGCTGTAAAATGGGTATGATAATGGTGCCTACCTTCTAGGGTGGCTATGAGGATTAAACGAATATGTATGTAGCACCTAACACAGCTCCTGACGCCCAGCAAATCCAGATGTAGTGGTTACTGTGTTTTATAATTTTTTTTTTTTTTTTTTTTTGAGACGGAGCCTCCCTCTGTCGCCCAAGCTGGAGTGCAGTGGTGCGATCTTGGCTCACTGCAAGCTCTGCCTTCTGGGTTCACGCCATTCTCTTGCCTCAGCCTCCCGAGTAGCTGGGACTACAGGTGCCCGCCACCTGGCCCGGCTAATTTTTTGTAGTTTTAGTAGAGACAGGGTTTCACCGTGGTCTCGATCTCCTGACCTCGTGATCCGCCCGCCTCGACCTCCCAAAGTGCTGGGATTACAGGCGTGAGCCACTGCGCCCGGCCGTGTTTTAGAGTTATTTTGGGCGAGAGAAGGCAAGGCTGAAGGGCTGGGAGAGTCCTGGGGTGGGGGTCTGGCTGTGGCCCCAGGGCAGCAGGATGAGCCCCCTTCCTCAGCCCACTTGGTTGTTCTCACATTCTCTGCGGGGCAGTCCTGACCGCCTGTTTATCATCAGAAGATCCCCGCACAACACTCTTATGGCGTGGATGGTGGGGCAGAATCCAGGATGCACATGAGGACGCCCACGGGGCGTATGGGGGCCCTGGTGACCCCTCAACCTGCTGCTCCTTGCTTCTGCTCGCCCTGCTGTGGGTCCTCTACCTTCTCATTGTGCCATGCCTTGCATTCAAGCTGGTCCCAGTCACAGCCAGGACCTCCTCAGCGCGCGCAGAGACTTTCAGATGATCTTTGTAGAGGTTTTTGCCTCCGGTTAACTGCGCCCCCTAGGAAGGGCTTTGGAGGACACCAATCACAGAACAGTTTCAGCTCCACCACTTCCGAGCTTTAAGGCCTTGGGCATCTCAGCATTCCTATTCTCTGGGTTATAGGGATAAGATGTTTGTCTCTCAAGGCTACTGTGGAGATTACATATTAGAAATTTGCAAGGGCTGGGAATGCAATAGACAGTAAATGCTCCCCTTCCCTTGACGCTATAGCTTAGATGGGAGGGAGCCGCTGCTGAGGAAACACCTCCTTAACCCAAAGACAGAGGGTTACCCAGGCGCGGGTGTGAGAACTCGGAGGTGGGGGTGGGGGAAGGCCAACCTCCACGCTTCGGCCCGGAGGGTCCCCCGCCTCTTCCTGCACGACTGGATTCCTCCTCCATCCGCGCCCCGGGCCGGGTCCCTGTCCCCACCAAATCCGCGCATTGGTTTCCCATCCCATAGCGGAGATAGGTAGGGCAGGTACATAGGGAGGTGTTCCAATGATCCCCGTTTCACAGAAGACGAAACTGAGGCTGGGAGGCCTGGGGACTGGCTGCAGCCCCGCCGTTAGCCGAAGGTGGGCGCTGGCGCGGTCACGTGCACGGTGCGTGGATCGCGGCGATTTCGCCGGAGGAGGCAAGGTCGCTCCGCAGGCCCTGAGCCGGCCGGGGGGTGGGGTCTCCGAGGGCGGGGCGGGGCGAGGGAGAAGGGGCGGGCGGTCGGTCTGTCGCTGCCACGCAGTGCTCCCGCCTTGGCGGGCGCGGGACGGTGCGGTCGACCTCCCCGCCTCCACGCGCGCGCACGCCCCGCGCACTCCCGCCGCTTCGCCCATCTCGCCGCGCCGCGCAGGCAGCCGCTCGCAGAGCCAGCAGCCCGGGCCCTGGCGTGCAGCGGGGGCCTCGGCGGGGCCCAGCGCCCCGGCCCGGGAGGATGAGGCCCGGGGCGGCCTGGGAGCTGAGCAGGGCCCCCGCGCCGGCCCCACCGGGCCCCGGCCTCCAGAGCCGCAGCCACCGCCCCGCCCCCGAGAGACATGACTTCCAAGCCGCATTCCGACTGGATTCCCTACAGGTACGCGGGCGCCGGGCTGGGGCGCCCACCACCCCCGACTCGGGACGTAAGCTGGCCCGGGATGCGCAGCCGGGGCGCAGGGCACCGCTGCCCTCTCCACCTATCCCAGCACTGGGGCGCGGTTTGGAGTCGCTGGTCCTTCCTCCCTCAACTTTGAGGGCCCCTGCGGACTGATCCCGCCTGCCCCGCTCCACCCGCTTATCTTCCAGGGTTGCTGGAAGGGGCCTGTGTGGGCCTTGCTGGGTCAGGCAGCACCATGTGGCCGCCTGGGGAGGGAGCCCACACTGCTCTGAGCCCACTCCTAGGCCCAGCACCCCAGTCACACGCCTGTGTTGGGTGCGCGCACACACACATACATCTGCACGCATGCACCCACAGGACGTCCGAGCTTTGGGCCAAAGACGCTCCTGCTGGTCGGTTCACATTCTCAAAGCATGGATCCGTGAAGACAGTTATTCTGAACCAAGAGCACACCAGTGGTCATATGGACATGCACCTGTATATTCTACACACAAGAATTCTTGGGCTCACAAAGACACATGCCTGCATATCTGTGCGTGTCCACCTGCTGTATCTGGAGAGTAACTGACACCTGCTTCTCACAAGTGCTACTCAGTCCCTTTCAGACACTGAATAATCTACTTGCTAGCAGGTCTACACCTAGACACACACCAGCTCACAGTACATAGAACTGCCCTCACATGCACAAAAGCACTCAAGAATCCAGGCACACGCAGGGAAGTCCTTCACCCTTTGCTGCCAGGCACGGTGGTCTATCTCAAGGATGACTGGACTTTCCCACTTGCGTGGGAAGGGGGCGGGAAGGTGGTTTCTGGGGGCCCCTCACAGGTGCAGGCCTTTCCCTATCCACTCTACTCCATTCTCTCTAAGATTGCCGGGGAAAGGAGCTCATCGCCATGGTAGCGCCAGATTCTTGGCCACCCATTGGCTCCTTGGTTGCCATGGGCTACGGGGCTGTCTCTAGGCCTCCTAGAGGGACGTGTGTAAAAAGGGTGCTGGACTGCTAAGGCCTACTGTGTTATTGCTGACCCAGGTGCACGTGCTAGCGGACGGCAGGATCAGATCCTCAGGACCCGCCTTGTAACACAGCCTGCTCTCTGTTAGAGCCTCATACCAGTCACCGACAGAAAATAGTTCTGACAGGGCTCTTCTCTGAGTCTGTCCAGACAGCGTCCCAAATAGAAACTAGCTGAAACCGCCCAAGGCTTGTTAAAAGCAGATCCTTCCGAAAACAGGCACGTGGCCTGGGAACTCAGAGTTTCTCTTGAGAATTGTTACCTCTAATCTCAGCTCCTGTAGGGATTTCAGGGGTTTCCAGGTTATTTCGTGTCTCTCCCCACCACCACCAGCCACACACACACATGCCCACATGCAAGTCACCCATAGGATCTCCTGCAGACACATGTAGTCACACTTCAGTCTCACACAGATCAGGGAGCTGTTTCCATCATGGAACCAGGGACTGGGGCTGTGCTAACTCAGGAGAGCTGCTGCCCCCGACAGACTTCCATGCTGGGGCACAGGTAGTTTCTGGAGGATCCTGGCCTTTCTTGGCACATGTGGGCTGAGGACCTTCTAGAAGACAGTGCAAACCCGCAGAGTGTCATCAACCTTTTCTAGCCACGCGGCAGAGGTGCCTGGGCAGGGCCTGTGGGCTGAGTGGACTCCGGTGCTGTGGCAGTACCCGTGTGTGGGGGTCCACATGGCGGGGTGGTGGCCATGGACTGAGGAGGGTGGGAGGGGCAACACTTGAGACTGTGGAGATGATGGCGTGTTTAGGATCTGGCAAACTGGAGGTGGGCCAGGCCAAGACATGGTTCTAGGAAGCTTCTCCCAGGGAGCCAGGGACCAAAGCAACTTGTAGAGGGTGTGCAGGGGTCTTAGAGAAAATTTGCCTCAAACGGAATGGCTTAAGCCTATTCCTGGGAAAGGTGGCCCAGGAAGGTAGAATTATCTCTAGGAAATGACTCTGTTCTAGCAAGTGCCTAGGGCCCTGGCATCCTTCAAGGAGTGATTTGGCACTTGCCCCAGCCCAGGTCCAACTACTGTCTCCCCTCCACCCCCATACCTCCAATTCCTCTCCTGGGCCGCAGACTCAGCCCTGAAGCGTAGAATTCTGCCTCCCTGGAAGCCTGGCTCCAAGGAGCATCTCGACACCCTTATAGCCCTACGCTGCTTACTTTCCCCATGCCTGTCACCCCGCCTCCTCGTTCTATTGTAGAGGGGGGGGGGTGTGTAGCTGGAGGCAGGCTATGTCAACAGTTGCCAGGATCCCCCCTGCCCTGCTGGGGTCTTTCTGGGCACACACTGAGTGTGGGAAAGCACTGGACTTGGGGTGTAGACTTCCGAAATGAGAGACTTGGGCTGAGAGGAGGAGATTCAAATTGCTTCTTGCATTAACTGGGCTGCTGATTGCAGTCAAAGCCACATGCTGTCTGATCACAGAGAAAACTGGGGCAGAAGACAGACAAAGCATTTAACTTGCAGATGGGAGTGGGGGCAGGGGGTGGCACACACGTGATCTGACTGATGTGAGGTTTCCCTAATGTCACAGCATGTCAGAACTGGTATGTGGCATTTGCTTTTGGGAGAGAGGTGTTGGCTGGCTTCTTGCTAGTACTGCTGGTGAGGGTTTTACTCTCTAATGGTTACACCTTGCATTCCCTGGGCCCAGCTTATTTTCTTTAGAGAAATGATAGTTGGTGATAATCTTCTTATGGGTAATTTTGGCTCAGTGTATAATGATCATGGATTAATCTCACATTCTGACTTCAAAGGGAGCCATTGAGTTTATAAAGTTTAACGATTGGAATTTTTTTCTTTTGTTTCTTTCTGTTAGTACTAATAATTTCTAATTCTGCCAGTTTCTCTTTACCTGTGTTCTTGAGGAATGTTAAATGCCCTTAGTACATTGACAGCCTTTGATAACTTGGAAGTGGAGCAGCGAGAGTCAGGAAGGACTAAGGCCCACGGCATATTGGAGGGCCATCCTGGGTGCGATTGGGGTGGCCCTGTCCTCGGTGCCCTTGTCTTCATTGTCCTGAGGCCATTGCCTGGTGTTTCTCTCACTTGGTCATGAACTAATTGAGAGCAGGGAACTTAACAGGTTCCTGGTCGTGTCCCCAGCACAGACAAGACGTCCACTTCTTTGAATTAAAGTGGCATCCCCGGATAGCCTCTAGGGCTTCCTTGGCTTTCCCAGCCCCACACCTGGTTTCGAAGCACACCTGAGGGATACAGTACTCTCGCACCACCATGGGGCCTCCTGTAGCACTGCTTGAAAAGCACAGTGTAGGTCACAGAAAGAGAATCTCAGGCTGGAAGAGCCCTCATAGGTCATCTAGTTCTCAGTGTGGATGCTCCGTATGGCATTCCTGCCAGACGGCCTCCGATCAGATGGCTGTGACTTTTAAGTTCTTCCTTAGGTTGAACCTAAGCAAGTCTCTGGGTTTCCCCTCCTCCTGGCCCTTATTAGGATCCTCCCACCACTTCCTCACTTTGCTTTCTAGGGAGTAATGGGACTCCTGACTCCTTCAGTTCTGCTGCTAGGTTCGGCCTCCGAGGTGCCCTGGGCACTTGGACCCACCACTTCACTTCTGGCAACAGTCTTATAACAACTCCCTGATTTTCTCGTTCTTTAGAGATCACCAGCTGTGGCTCATGGTTGTATTTGCATGGCTGAGCATTAGAATCATCCATGGCACTTGCTTTTACAAAGAGAGAGAGGAGTGGGTTGATTCTGGGGGATGTTGCCCAGCAGTTCTGAATGACCGAGTCAGGGCTTAGTCCCTCCAGCAGTTTGAATGCACCTGGTAAATTTGGGAACTGCTGGCTGGAATAGAGATGGTGCATCTTGGGAGGCTGGAACTCCTGTGAGCAGTGTGGTCCTCTCCCTTCTGGAGCCACGCTGGTTCCCACTGTGTCCCAGTAAGTTGCCAGGTAACGGAAGCCACAGATCCGGACTTTCCGAGGGTCCGGCATTGGGCACAGGGTTGCAGCCAGCTGCCCTGGTGGCCTTTCCTCTCCTGACAGCCCACATCTCTGATTTCCTGGGTCCAGCAGGGGTAGCTTCCGCTGTGACTGAGGGGAAAGAATGAGGGCAGGAAGAGGGGAGGGTGAAGTGAACATGGGAAGTGTGTCCAGAGGGTTGGGTCTGTCGCTAGATTCCCTGACCCTTGGGCCTCTGGTTAGCGCTGGTGGAGTAGCTGGAGCGTGTAAGGTAGAGTCTAGGAAGAGAGGGAGGGAAACAGGCTAGAGGATGTTGGCCGTGTGTGCTTTTCCAGGGCACAGAATTGTCCTTGTGTCCCTGCCCCCTGTTGTCAATCGTGGTTGACTACTCCGATATCTGTGGGGTGCCTTGGGGGAAGTGAGTGGATGTAGGGGGGTGGGCTCCCTCGGAGGTGAAGCTGCCGTCTTGTTGGTGCTGGCCAGAGCGGATGGATTTGTGGACGCTGAAGCCTAGGTTTCGCTGACCCTACTGAGCCAGTGGCTTTTCTGAGCCTCCCTGTTCAGGCCCCCAGCAGGAGGCGCCTGTGATGGAGGAGCCTCCAGGGTCAGCTGAAAGACCTATCCATCAGCGCCCTGTCTCCTGTCTGAGTCTCCTGGCGGGGCTGCAGCTGGCAGTCTGGGTTTGGCAGTTATTCCATAATTGGAGCTGAAGTCATTAAAAAGCCATTACTGTCTCCTTGTGTGGTTATGGTTTAGTGCAGCTAGAACAGTGCCCATCAGAAACAGGCAGGCTGGGGAAGTGTCGGTGAGAAAGGAAGATGCCTTAGGAATGGTGCTGGGGTGGAGATGAGGAGGTTGGGCCATCTGGGTGGGGGCGGAGAAGGGAACTGGGCCTGCTGAGGAAGCTAGGGTAGCTTTTGGTTCTGCTCTTCCTGGAGACAGCCATCATGGTTGCCCTTGGTCTCCACAACAGCTGCTATTGGCTGGGAATTCTTTGTTATTCACCAGGGGGAGTTGCTGCGCACTTGTCCGCTTGTCGTTAGCTAGGAATACCCACCTGGTACAAGCTCGTTACTGCTAGGTAATCGTGGTCCACTTCGTCCCCTTGCAGCTCTTCTAGAAACACTGCTTTACCAGGAGTCGTGCCCGCTGTCAGAGCCTCCCCATTTTAGTACATTTAGTGTAGACCCTCCTAGCTGGGTCTTGCTCAGCCAGGCACAAGTGGCTTCTCCCCAGTGGCCGCTTCCCAGCTGTGCATGCTCCTTTCCTTCTGTGTGCTTGCAAATGCCTGCCGGTGGGTGAGGTGGTAGGCGGCTCTCTAGGTACTTTGGGGATATCTGTTTCTGGAACCTCTTTTCAGAAGCCTAACGCTTGTGTTCATCCATCTTTCTCTGAAGGCCAGTGGTTAAGTCCTTTCTACCTGTAATCTTACCTAGTAATCAGTGTTACCGAAGCCTGTGGCTCTTTATCATTCTCCCCGATCAGGAAATGGAGGTAGAGGCAGAGGAGGAGAAAGGAATGTTTTCATGGAAAGCAGCCTCCTGCCTCCGGCATAGCTGTGCATAGTCCATGGCAGTGGGACGGGGGCCTGTGGTAGGGAAACGTGCCCCATGCATGGATGAGAGCATTAGAAGGCGCTGGGCAGTGAGGCCACTATGGCTGCAAATACCTTTTGTCAGTTGAGCAGCTGCTGTGACCCAGCATTTCCGGAGGTGGCATTGCTGATGTGAGTCTCACCTCTCAGCTGGATGTCCCCTTTTCTAAATGACTCTAGATGTGAGCGTCAGCACCATGGAAGGCATCTTCTTTGTCTTGCTCAGCCAAGCCCAGGGCTGGGGATGGCCCAGGTGACTGCCCCGTCCCTGCCCTCTGAAAGTGTAAGTGGCTTGCCACTACCTAGAAAGCTGTGGAATGGCCCCTCTTGCTGGCACAAAGGGAAGCCAGCACTGTCCTGTGGAGGTTGCACAGGGGCCAGGCCACTGGCTCATGACAGTGGGGTTTATAGCTGCCCTGTGCCCAGGCACAGAGCTTGGCAAGTGGAGCACAGTTAGATTCCAGATCCTGTTGCTTCTGTCAGCCAGCGGCCATTGTACAGAGCTCAGACTGCATTTTTCATGTGTGTGCTGAAAGTCGTGATGCATATGCACTGCGCGTGTGGCTGACCATGGGGGACACTGGTGTTCGGGTCTGACCCTTTCAAGTCCATCTGTGGGCAAATGCTTTGACTTTGCTTATTCAGTCAGGCTGTTGGCTTGAGCTGTAGAGACAGGGGAGGGTTGTAGCCTCTTAGGGCCCTGAGGCATTTTGTGCTCTGGTCCTGAACCCTTTCTTCAGAAGTCTTCACTGCAGTCCTCCAGTCTGGGTGCATGCCTTCCGCGATGGGATGCCCACCCTTTCAGCCAGCAGGAATATTTAGAGACCTGGTTGCATCCTGTGGTCCTGGCAGTGCCTTCAGGGAGCCCCAAATGCAGCTGTGCCCTCTTAGGCAGATGGGCTGTTTCAGGAAGACCGAGGCCTAGAAGTATGGCCCTTGAGCACTGTTTTCTCCTGTGCTCTGGCAGCTGAGGGTTTGGTGAATGAGGCTGTTCTGCACAGCCCCAGATCACAGTTGGGGCTCCTCAGGCATGCAGAGCAGCCCGTGGGTACCAGGAAAGGCCTTCCCAGCTGTCAAGTAGGCAGGACAACTTCTAGTTAAAAACGTGCATAGTCCTCATAGATGGTAGCCAAGGTGGTGGGTGGTGGGCAGTCTGTGATATGGGGGCTTCCTTCTACCCTCTGACTGGCTCCCTTGGAGATGTAGGTAGTTTAAGGCTCATGTAGGTCAATGAATGTTCCAGCTGGAAAGGGCTAGCCATCAGGAGGAGGTGAAAGTGACTTCACTTTGTCCTCAGGGTGATGTGACCTCATGTTTCCCCCTTACACACACACTGCACTCGCCTTCACACAAGCACACCCACTTCTTCACAGGTGTCTGCATGCATGTGTGCACACACGCGAGATATTCACACGCTTCCTTATGGCCTCGCACAAACCTAATGCACTCGGACATGCCCGTGCAGGTACCCGCACACAGTATTGGTTCAGGGGCAGCTTCAGAATAACTGGACCAGGGCCGCCTGGGGCTTCCCAGAGCTCAGATCCTCAGGCTCCAACCTCACCCCATGCAGCTGTCCACACCTTGGCCTTTGTAGCATTTGGGCCTAGGTCTCATGCATGTGTCTCTGGCCAGCCAAAAGCCAAGTGGTTTGAGTTACCAGCTCCCTACTTGTGCCCTGACTTCCTCAGAGGCACAGCCAGTCTGGGTGAGATGAGGGTCCCTGTCCCAAGACTTGTGGTGCTCAAGGATTTGATGTCCCCCGGGCTGCCTGTGCCATGTCTACAGCCTGGGAAGGACCTGGTGGCTGGTTGCTGGGCTGTACATTGATGGGTTGTGTCCACCCTGCAGACAACTCTGTGTGGCCCAAGCCCTGTACACTGAGGGACTGGTTGGTGTCTTAGCTTCATTCTCTCAAATGAGGAGGAGGACCCTTTTTAAGTGGGGAAGGGGAGCAAAGTCAGCGCTCTATTCTGCCCACTCGGAAAGCTAGGAGTTTGCTTTGAATGGATGGGGAAAGGGTCTGTCCCAGAGGACCGCAGCCTCCTCTAGAATGGTGGAAAGGAGGGGAAAGGCTGGGGCTGGTGAGATCCCAGTAGGCAGCTGGAGGGAGCAGCCCCCTGGGTTCGTCTGGAGCCTGGCCTTGGACCTGGCTTGTTGCTGGGATGCCTCTGGATAGTTTTCCTGGATCTCAGTCAGGCTTGGCCCTGCTCAGGGATCTGAGGGGAGGGTCTCATCCAGTACTTACTGGGGTATGCTTGGGGAAACAGGGGTTCTAGCAGGATTCCAAAGTGGCAGCTCAAGCCCTTTCGGTTCAAGCTGGTTTCAAGATGGCAGGCTCCACCCTTCCTCCTTCTACCATGTGGGCTCACTGAGCCCCAGAAGCCATGATGGGATGGGTTTAAAGAGCCCAGATATGCTGGGGTTGGGCTCTGGGATATATCCTGGCACCTCATGGGCTAGCCCTGAAAACCCCTCTTTCGCTCTGCAGTGTCTTAGATGATGAGGGCAGAAACCTGAGGCAGCAGAAGCTTGATCGGCAGGTGAGTAGGCCTGGGGCTGGGTGGAAGGGAAGAGTCTGGGCTGGGATCTCCGAGGGCAGAGGGGCAGGGCTGTCCGTCTCCCTGGATGATCCCGTCTGACTGGGGAATGGGATTCCCATGTGGAAGAAGAGAGGCGCACTCTCTCCCAGCTCAGCACTAACCCTGCGCGGCACATGGGCTTCTACCCCTCAGGCAGCTGGGTGACTGCAGTTGGAGAGCTGCCTGTGCTGTGATCCTGTCAAGGCAGCCACCTGGGCCCTGTTTTGCCTCCTTTTCCTGGACCCCAAGTCTTGGGGTTCCAAGGACATGGGGCCTTGGCCCGAGGTGGGCTGTGGACCCGCTGAGAACTGGGAGCCCTTCCTTCCTGGTGGAGGCAGTGGGTCAGCCAAGCTCTCTGCCTCCATAGCGGGCCCTGCTGGAGCAGAAGCAGAAGAAGAAGCGCCAGGAGCCCCTGATGGTGCAGGCCAATGCAGATGGGCGGCCCCGGAGCCGGCGGGCCCGGCAGTCGGAGGAGCAAGCCCCCCTGGTGGAGTCCTACCTCAGCAGCAGTGGCAGCACCAGCTACCAAGGTATACCTTGCCTGCCGCCCCACATCCTGTCACTGCTTCGGGGAGCCCCTCACTTCCTGCCCACCGTGTGGGGCTGGACCTGATGGGGGATGCCCAGGCTGTGTGTGGCTTCTAGCCCAGGCAGACAACTGAGTAGGGAGGGCAGAGGGAAGGTGGACCTGTAGCTTTGGGCGCCTGCATATGCTCCAGCTGTCACCTCCTGAATCAGGCGCTGAGGCCAGAAGGCTAAACCTTTAATGAAGCCAGGAGTTCAGAAGTCCAAGTTTTGATCTGGAGCATTATCAGTGAGTGCAGGAGGCAGCTTCTAAGAGTAGATGACCCGCTCCACCAGTATTCTGCATCCTGAGAGGAATGCATCTCACTGTCCTGCCCCATACCAACCAGTGTCTCAGCACAAACACCTGTTTCCTTCCCTCTCTGCACCGTGTCTGCCTGGCTTCTGACTTGCAGATCCCTGTCTCTGGCTCACAACTCCTTAAGAGCTGTAGTGACCTGGAGCCTCCAGCTCCCATCCTTAAATGTTCCAGGTCTCGGCAGAGCCCAGATGGGAGAAATTCTCTGCAGCTCATCCTGGAGAGAGAATGGCTTCAGCACATCTCTGCTCTCAGGACCCTCCTTCCTGCTTGGGTTAGGTTAAGAGTAGGCTAGGCCACCCTGAGGGCTGGGCTCTCTGAGCTTGAAAGGAGGACTCAGACTCAGTCTCCACTGCCCCCTGCTGGTGCTACTAATCCAGGCTGCTACTTCACCAAATAGTAATTCTAAGAAGGTTGCAGGCATCTAGCAAAATTTTTGGGTTAGGAAGAACCTTAGCATTCGTGGTGCTCCCCTCCTTCAGTGGCTTCTTTATGACCCGGAGCCTCCAGATACATGGAACTACGGGTAGTTGCCTCACCTCAGGGCTTTTTCGTCTAACTGCTGGCCCCATACCCTGCCTCGCAGTGTTCCAGGTTCTTCTCTGGGTTCCACTGACCCATAGCTCCCTGAGCCCTTTGCACATTGGAGGGCAGCAGTTGAGTCTCATTTGCCTGGTGCCTATTTTGTGGCTGGGCACATCATACAGGCTCGGTCCCCTCCGTGCACGTGTATCCTCCGAGGAAGCCCACTCTGTTTCTTCTAATAAAGGCTGGCTGTGCATCCGCCGGTGGCTAAGTGCAGTGCTAGAGGCTTTACCTGCATTAGCTCATTTCATCCTCACAGGAACGCATTATCCCCACATAATCAGTAAGGACGTGAGCTCGGAGGGGCTCAGTGACCTGCTCATAGTACTCTGCTAGTGAGCAGCAGGGCTAGACTTTGAACCCAGACCTAACGGACGCCAAATGGTCTCTCCTCCATATTGTGTTGCCTCCCTGATGAGAAGCTCCTTCATGCTAATTCCCATGTGTGTGTCAGTTCAGCACCCTGACCATACCTGGTATGTCTGTACTCTACTTGAGAGGCCTTCAGAAAAGGGAAACAAGGACCTCAGCCCAGCTGTCTCAGAGGCAGCCCCAGCTGGTCCTCACAGAGCTGGCCCCAGCCCCACCCTTTGCTGGCAGCCACCTCCTCCACTTCCTTTGTGAGTGCCATCCCAAGGGTGGTAGTGGTACACTGCCAGGAAGGCAGCCACTGTTCTGGGTCATATGATGCGTGGCCTGTGGCTGTGTGGCAGCTGGGTGAGTGAGGCTGCATATAGAATGGGGGCCTGCACCCAGGATTGTATATGCCAATTTGTGCCAGATGGCCAGGATGGCCAATTTGTGCCAGAGGCCAACATCATGACAGGTCATTGATGTGCAGTCATTTTGGCAGGTATTTCTTGGCAGCTGTGTTCCAGATGATGCCAGGTCATCAGAAAGACTGTGGTACAAGTAGCACCTCTGGCATAAGTGCAGGACCGAAGTCAAAAGACAGTTTCTGCGCCAGGTGGCTCACGCCTGTAATCCCAACAGTTTGGGATGCCAAGGCAGGAGGATCACTTGAGGGCAGAAGTTCAGGACCAGCCTGGGTAACATAGTGAGAGCCCATCTTTAAAAAAAAAATTAGCAGGGCGTGGTGGCATGCGCCTGTATTCCCAGCTACATAGGAGGATCACTTGAGCCCAGGAGTTCGAGACTGCAGTAAGCTATGATCGTGCCACTGCAATCCAGCAAGAAAAAAAAGAGAAAAAGATAGTTTCTGGTTGTGCCACTACCAGTTACCTGCTCACTTGTGACTGGGACAAGCCATTTACCCTCTCTGGATCTGTTTCCTCCCTTATAAAATGGGGAGAGTTCTCTGTCTTAGGGCTTTGGTACTCAAAGGAGCCATGGTGTGTTCCAAGGTCCAAAATCAGCTGATTGTACTCTGCTAGTGAGCAGCAGGGCTAGACTTTGCTATTCCCTGCTGACATGCCAGACTGGGCTGGGCCTCCACCTTTTTCACAGAGGACATTTGAACATGTGACATTTGACTTCTGGGAGGTGCCTACTGCTTCTCTGGGGGCCCAGTCTTTGTCCAGGTCCAAATGGTGGACAAAGCTCTTGGGAGGCCGCTGCACGTGTGGGTAGCCTACCCGGGAACTGGTGTTTCGAAGGCCACTCCCACCCACCTGCAGCGTTAGCTGCCTGCCTCTCTGCCCTCTGCTGACTACAGGCGTCAAATACAGGGGATCATTCCAAGAGGAAAAGGAAGGAGTTTGATATACCTCAGAGCTCACAGTTTATCCTGGTTTGTGACCTGCTGGGTATACTCATTCATTCATTTCTTAAATATTTATTGAGGTTTGTGTCAGGCTCTGGATTAGAGGCTGTAGGTCCCGAGTGAGCACATATGGGTGTGGTCCCTGCTTTCATGGACCTTACAGTCTAGGTGGAGAGACAATGTTAAACAGACCGTCACCGCTGTGCTTTGTGGAAGGAAGCCAAATTCTGTGAATAGATGACAACACCTGCGCTGACTGGGGAGGCAGGCACAGCTTCCCTCGGGAAGTGACATCCCAGCTGAAATCTGCAGGATGAGTGGGAGCTGATCACTGAGGGTGGCAAGGGGGAAGGCAGTGCAGGCAGCAGGAGCAAGGGCCCTGTGGCAAAAGGCAGTGCCGTGCATGTGAGGCACCAGACCAGCCTGGTGTGGCTGCAACTCTTGGTGCCCCAGAGGTGGGGAGTATGTGTTTAGACCTAGGGGAAGGGAGAGAGTGCTGGTCTTCATCTTAAGAGCAGTCAGAAACCATTCAAGGATTTTGAGCAGATTGGGGTTCTGCAGTATGGAGAATTTGGAGGCCACCGGCTGGAACCCTTCTGAGAGCTCACTGTTGGTGCTTGTAGCTTCTTGTATCCCACAGTTGTTCGGAGCACTCCTATACCCCAGCCTCCCATGGGCTCATCCCTGCAGAGCCCCCTCATAGGCTCCCTGGAGTGCCTGCTCTGGTTGTGGTCTCTTCCAGAAGATGCAGCCTTTGTTCCTTCTTCACCATCTTCAGGGGCCACATCTTCTTGGACATTCTCCCTGCCTCTGTTCAGGCTCAGTACGGTTTGGTGGCCCAGAACTTTGAGTGCTTAGTTTGTTGGCTGATCACAGGTGTTGGTCTGGCTGTTGACTTGATCACACTGGGCTGGGGGGTGCCGCCTCCTTCCAGCTGGGCCTGCCCTGGAATCTTTGCCTAGTAGAGATGAGTGGGCCTGATTCTGTGGGCTGTGGAAGTGGTACAGGGGCCCTGGTGGGACTCAGGGTGTGGTTGAAAATGCTGTGCTGGGGACTGTGTTCAGGTGGGAGCTCTGGTCTCACCCAGTGCCTGTTTCTCTCTCTCGGTCTGGGGATGTTTCCTGAGCAGTTCAAGAGGCCGACTCACTCGCCAGTGTGCAGCTGGGAGCCACACGCCCAACAGCACCAGCTTCAGCCAAGAGAACCAAGGCAGCAGCCACAGCAGGGGGCCAGGGTGGCGCCGCTAGGAAGGAGAAGAAGGGAAAGCACAAAGGTCAGCTCGCATTCTCTACAGTCCTCCCCAGCAGGCCTGGACTCCACTGTAGGGCTGGGGGAGGTATGTCCTCCTGACTTGGAGGGGAGGGATAGGATGAACAGCCTCAGGGAAGACACAGACTGCCACTTGGGGCACCCCCCCCTCCCGGTGGCTCACAGGCCTCACCTAGCTTGGGAGGTACCCGGGCTGCCTCTGGGTGTGGGCATGCCCACCACACTGCCAGGAAGTGAAGTCCTACTCAGCTGTGGCCCAGAACCACCGTCCCCCACCTCAGCTACCTTGGCCTGAGCACCCTTTATCACAACCCCTCAAGGAGGAGCTCACCCAGCCTGGACTAGGACACTCACTGCAGTGGGTGCTGCTTCCCAGGCAGCTTGCCCCATCCTTGTGCAGCCCTTGCCGTCAGCTCGTCATATAACGTGGACTTCCCTTGACTGTAGTCCAGCCTCTGGACCACAGACCAGCCTGTTCCCTCTGCTCCTCTTTCTCCAGAAAAGACCCCTAAAGATTAAGGACAGTGATGGTGGCACCTGCCCCAGGTCCTGTCTCTTGGCTACACACCCCATTTCCTCAACTTTTGTTCATGGACAGTGGTTTCCAGGCCACCGCATCTTGGTTGGACAGTGATGTGTCAGGGGCCATGGGCTTCTGGAGCTGACCGAGCACTCTGGGCATAGCTCAGCAGGCGGGCAGGGTGGTTGCCACCTGTATGTTACTGAAGCTCTGTGGTAAGAGGCAGGAAGGCGGACGTGGGATGGGAGATGCTCCACTTGGGAAGGCGAGTGTATGCCAATTGCAATCTTTTTCAAGGGGCCCATGCTTCTAATGATGTATGTGAGTTACTGCATGTGTGTATGTGTGTATATTTGTGAAAGAAAACAGCAGCATTGATCACTTGTAGCTGGCCGTGTCCATGAATGATTGCTGGCCTTGGCTGTGGTCTGGATCAATCCTTGTTCTCCATCTTGTTTTTTCCACTGTGCAGTTGGTTTTGTAGATGGCTGCCATCTGCTTTAAGGATGCGAGGTATTGTAAACCAACCCTCAGCAATTAATTTGGGGGAAGAGCAGAAGAAATGAAGCCCACATCCCTTAGTAGCTTACCAGTTGTTAACAGATTGCCTCAATCATTAGTTTTATAAAAATCAGTCTTGCAAATAAAGTTTTGCAGAGGGTCTCCCCACTCTTCCCTCATCCCCTTCACGGACGTCTGAGAATCCAGGCCCTCCTCTCCTCCTCCTGGATGTAACTCAGGAGTGTCCGTGGCCTGCAGGCACCAGCGGGCCAGCAACACTGGCAGAAGACAAGTCTGAGGCCCAAGGCCCAGTGCAAATCCTGACTGTGGGCCAGTCAGACCACGCCCAGGACGCAGGGGAGACGGCAGCTGGTGGGGGCGAACGGCCCAGCGGGCAGGATCTCCGTGCCACGATGCAGAGGAAGGGTGAGCCCCATGGGGGCCCAGCGATACCCCCAAAACTTAGTCCCAGGTTCTCAGATGTACCTTTCTCCAGGAGCATGGCCTTCCTGTGTCCAAGTCCCTCCCTGGCCATGGTGGGTGGGGGTGGGGCACACTTTGGAGACATATGAGAACCTCTTAGGCAGGGCACCTGATAACGCCCCAGTGAGGCCCAGATTTGGGGCAGATTTCGTTTTCCTTTTGATCCTTAGATAAAGCTCCTTTTGCAAGAAGTTTCCTATATGTCTGCGAAGCTAGTGGGAGCAGGGCCAGGATACCAAGAGGCGGGGTAGATCCTCCCTGGAAACCTTCTGTTCAGTTTTCCCATCACAAGCCCTGCCTTAGGGAGCCCCTGGTGCAGGGTGGCAGAGGGAAGGAGTCTGGCAGCACCACACACATTGTGAGGAATCTAATCAAGGATGGCTTCCTGTACAAAGGACTTGGAGACAACTTTGGGGATGGGGATGGCATTCCCGGGGAACGGCGGGCGGGAGGACAGCTAAGATAGAAGCTCAGAGCAAAGATGAGGGGTTAGTGGGTCCCCTCTACATTGGGCTGAGGAAGGAGCTGAGGCCTGTGCCCTGGCGGATTCCGTGGCCTATGCCAGCCAAGGCCTCTAATAGGCCTGAGGTCAGAAATGGAGGTTCTCAGTTCAAGGTGAGCTCAGTGCAGGCCTTGATACACAAGAGGCAGTGGCAGGGTGGCTGCTAGGAAGCGGGGTAATGTAGGGACTGAGCTGAAACTGGGTGGTGGGGACATGTCCTGTGGCCAGCCCCGGCTCATGTGTGCACCTGAGAGAATGTCCTTGTATATCTGGACATGTGTGGGAATGTATGTGTGAATGTGAGTCTATACGTGTACATGTGGCTGTGTAAGAGTATGTGCATAAGTGTGGGTATAGGTGAGTCAGTGTCTGAACGTATGTGACCCTGTGTATTTCAGGGGCAGGGTAGACTTCTCCTCATTCATCCCTTCTCATTCTCTCCTTGGCCCAGGCATCTCCAGCAGCATGAGCTTTGAAGAGGATGAGGAGGATGAGGAGAACAGCTCCAGCTCCTCCCAGCTAAATAGTAACACCCGCCCCAGCTCTGCCACCAGCAGGAAGTCCGTCAGGGTGAGTGAGCGAGTCTGCATCCACAGCGGTTTTTGAAGGACCGCTCACCAGAATTAGAGCTGGAGCGCGTGTGGAGAGATGATGGGGAGCTAGCTTTCTTGGGGTTGGGGCTGGACTCATACTCCTTTTAGGAGCTTCTCTGCTGGCCTCTTACATCCCTCCACCTTGCCTCCTAACCTCTTCAGCTAGGCCAGCAGGGTGATGTGTAGGGGCAGCTGCAGTTGGACAAGATGACCTCTGAGGACCTCCCATACCTCGCATCTCCACCTCTAGGAACTGTTGAGAAGAGGGCAGGGCTGGGAAGATGGGAAGATAGCTCCTGACCCCAGGCCCAGGCTGGCCAGGCCCCCATCCCGGGATCCTTCCCTCTCTCCCACTACCACATTAGGAGGCAGATTTGGATCCCAGATCACCAACTTGGGCTGCTTAGGGTCCTTGGGACTCAGGCGCCTGTTCTCTGTCCCCATAGGAGGCAGCCTCAGCCCCTAGCCCAACAGCTCCAGAGCAACCAGTGGATGTCGAGGTCCAGGATCTTGAGGAGTTTGCACTGAGGCCAGCCCCCCAGGGTATCACCATCAAATGCCGCATCACTCGGGACAAGAAAGGGATGGACCGGGGCATGTACCCCACTTACTTTCTGCACATGGACCGTGAGGATGGGAAGAAGGTAAGGTTGGTCTGGGCATGTTATCATCTAGGCTTTTCAGCCCTTTGAAGTCCTAGGGGCTGAAATGTGACTGGAAGTCTCCTATCTACCACTCACCTCTCAGTTCCTCAAAGAAACTGCCTTCGTGTCTGGTCAGTGCATATCTTTGTGTTTCCCAGTGCATTTGTGTGTGTGCACATATGTGCGTTTGGGAGCTGAAGCAAGGGAGAGACAGTCTGTGTGAGTGGCTCTCATGACTGTGTGCAGACCAGAGGCTGAGTCTGGAATATGACCTCGTTCCACTCCCCAAGGTGTTCCTCCTGGCGGGAAGGAAGAGAAAGAAGAGTAAAACTTCCAATTACCTCATCTCTGTGGACCCAACAGACTTGTCTCGAGGAGGGGACAGCTACATCGGGAAGCTGCGGTACTAGCATTCCCCCAGGAAGCAGGCAGGAGTGGGAGGGAAGGGCAGGGGCAGGCTCTCTGTAGCGGGCCTGAATCTCCCTGAAGGAGATCCAGGCCGGGGGTGGATACTCTCCCACGATCCTCTCTGATCATCACATCCAACTGGAGGCCTATGTCTATGCCAGCCTAGAGCCAGACTTGGAGATGGGCCTCACACACCCGACCCCAAGCTGTTCCCAGGAGGTGGGTAGAGTTCCACTGAGAGTGATGGATCCAACCCCAGGATGTCACTGATAATGCAGGCCACCATGGAAGAGCTGCCTTGGCTCCATAGTCAATGCCAAGGGACAGGGCTAAGAGTAAGCTCTTGAGGGAAGAGACACACAGCAGTCTTGGGGGTGGGGAGCAGTGGGGAAGGGGCAGGAAGGCTCTGAGCCTAGGCCTCTAAGTGGGGGTGGTCGGGAGGTAGGGTTTGCTGAGGAACAGAGTATCAGATCTGGGGAGCATCAATGAACATGAGAGGTCAGGAGCTAACGCTGGAGATGGGGCTGGACTGAGACTGAGGCTGGCTGTGACAGGGGAGATCTCATCCTCTCTCCGTGGGTACTAAGCCTCTTCCACTGTCTTATCAGATGCCATTCTGTTTGCTCACCTCCCATGAGGAGAACTCCCATGTTCCCCCAGATAAATCTTCGGAAGAATCCTGATTTACCTCCCCGAATCGCTCTCACCAAACTGAAATGCACTTTGAGTCAACTCAGAGCAAGCCCGGGCCTTCTGCCCACGAAGTGTCTTCAAAGACGTGGATTCAGTGAGCAGTGTGCCTCCCTGGGCCTGCTGCTGGCCCAGTCCAGAATGTTTTGCAGGCTCCTCATAGAACAGACGACGAGCTGTTCCCTGCTCTGGGGCAGGGGGTGCATGACGTATACCGATTGTGCCTTTATTTCAGGTCCAACTTGATGGGCACCAAGTTCACTGTTTACGACAATGGAGTCAACCCTCAGAAGGCCTCGTCCTCCACTTTGGAAAGTGGAACCTTACGTCAGGAGCTGGCAGCTGTATGCTATGTGAGTCCTAGGTTTGGGGGTCTCTGATTTCCAAGGTAGATATGAAACCCAAGACTCGTTGCCTGATCTAGGGCCTATCCCATCCATCTTAGTGGGCAGATAAGGCTGTGTGGAGAAGGGCTGTCCTCTGTGGAGTGATCCTGGCCTGGGACAGGGGCTGTCTCCTCCTGACTTCAGAGCTCACACCACAGCCGGCCATCTACTTGGGGAGCTCAGAAAACCAGACCTGGCTCTCTACAGTCCAGGCCAGGAGTCTCTTAGACAGAAGGAGGTGGTAGGCCTGGGTTCTTGTCTGTGCATTTCCCAGATCATCCCTCTGGCATGCCAGGTTCTACATGGATTACAGGGCTCTTCGTCATCTCACTAAATGTTCAACCTAAGAGGTAGATCCTATTTTCTTTATAGATGACGAAACTGAAGCTCAGCTGCAGCAACGTCACACAGCTCAAAAATGACCAAACTGGTATATAAATATAGAGGATTACTCTACCTCTTTGAACCTGTTTCTTCATTTTAAAAATGAGGGGTGGGTATCTCATCACCCTGGGCATGGGCACTTCTTGGAGGCCATCGGTAATCCACAGCTACTTTGTATGATCCTTTGGTGCCACCTGCTGACCAGTTTTGGGGAGGCAGCCTGAGTCTTCAAGTTCTTACTGAGCTCCAACTATGCATACTGTTTGAGGCACTAAGGATATAGTAATGAACAGACATAAAGGTATACTTTTATGGGACTTAAAGCCCTAGTAGGGAAGACAAGCTATGAAACAGATCTATCATCAGTGGAGTAAGTATGTTCTTTAAAGACGCTAAGAAGAAAAAGTAGGGGAGGAGGGATAGGAAATCTCAAGTTATGTGTGAGATTTTCAGAATGGCAGGGAGGGCCTCACTGCGGTAGCTCTTGAGTAAAGACCAGAAGGAAGTGAAAAACAGCAGTGTACATGTCTAGGGGACACAGTGAGGGCAAAAGTCCTGAATGCCTGGTATGAAGAAGGAATGGAGTAGACACCAGGGAGTAAATGGTGAGGAGAGTAAGGTCATGGGACCACGTGCAGGTAAAGTCACATCTCCAGCTTTTCCTCGGAGTGAGCTGGGGAGCCACTGGAGGGTTCTGAGCAGAGGAGAAAGATCATTTAACTTAACGTGCCTGAGCACTGGCTGGTGTGTTGCGAACAGACGGTGGGAAGGAGGAATAGGAGGGCCAAGAACAGAAACCAGGAGTCCAGGTAAAGGCTGTACAATGATCTTGGTGAGAGAAGCTAGTGGTCAAAAGTGGTGGAGTTCTGGGTATAATCGGAAGGTAGAGCTGACAGAAACTCCTGAAGGATTAGAAGTAGGATGTGGAAGAGAGGACAAGAGAAACTCCTGAAGGAAGAAGTAGGATGTGGAAGTGTGACCACGTAGTCTGCCGCAGTGAATGGAAGAATTGCATTGCCGTGAGCGGAAGCAAGGATGACGCATGAGAGGAGCCAGTTCTGGCAGAGTAGAGACCCAGGAGCTCAGTTCTGGCCGTGTTCGGTTTAGAGAGATGCGTGTTAGACTTCGGAGTGGAGACGGTGGGAACTAGCTCTTCATTTGTATTCCCGTCCCCCCACCTTCTCCAGTAGGTAAATAGATGCCTCAGGTGGCCAGTGTTGCATTCTTTTTCCCAGGAGACAAACGTCTTAGGCTTCAAGGGGCCTCGGAAGATGAGCGTGATTGTTCCAGGCATGAACATGGTTCATGAGAGAGTCTCTATCCGCCCCCGCAACGTGAGTCTCTACCCTTCACTCCCCTCTTTCCCCATCATCCTAGTCTCTGCATGAGCTTCTAAGGGCAGAACTCCAGCTGATGTGTGTATGTGGAGGGGATACCATATGAGAAAGCCCTGTAGGTCTAGGGAAATCTAAGGACCCCCATTCCTGGGATAGATCCCTCTTTGGGGTGGTCATGGTGCCAAAGGCCTGGGCCTGGCTCAGGTGAGGCTGCCCTCCCAGGAGCATGAGACGCTGCTAGCACGCTGGCAGAATAAGAACACGGAGAGTATCATCGAGCTGCAAAACAAGACACCTGTCTGGAATGATGACACACAGTCCTATGTACTCAACTTCCATGGGCGCGTCACACAGGCCTCTGTGAAGAACTTCCAGATCATCCATGGCAATGACCGTGAGTGTTTCTGTCCCTACGCATTATGGTCCGTAGGATACCCAAGGCCCTTAGCATAGGGTTCAGCCCACCTAGCACTGCCTACACTGGTTAGAGTTTAAGAATGTGAGCTATACAGCTTAGGTTGGATGTATGGAACTTTCTAACCCTAATGACTGGGAGGTCCCGGAAGAACCGTCTTTGCAGCCCTGGTCCTAGATTCTGTGTATTCAGCAGAGTCTCAGGCATGGGAACACCCCTTAAAAGGACTTTTCCTCTTCTCTGTCCCCTGGTGTTCACATGCATCTTACTTTCTTCTTTGCCATCTGCTACCTCTTTGCTGCCACTTCTCCCAATTGGCCTTTGTTTTACTTCCTTTGTGATTCCCCTGGCATCTCCGCTTCTCACTTCTTCTTCCCTCATGTGGTTCGGGTGTCTGTCTGTCCTTCCCTGGCTCTACCATTCCTGCCCTGTCCTTTTCTCTGTCTGTGCCTGTGCTTGGCCCCAGCGGACTACATCGTGATGCAGTTTGGCCGGGTAGCAGAGGATGTGTTCACCATGGATTACAACTACCCGCTGTGTGCGCTGCAGGCCTTTGCCATTGCCCTGTCCAGCTTCGACAGCAAGCTGGCGTGTGAGTAGAGGCCTCTTCGTGCCCTTTGGGGTTGCCCAGCCTGGAGCGGAGCTTGCCTGCCTGCCTGTGGAGACAGCCCTGCCTACCCTCTGTATATAGGCCTTCTGCCAGATGAAGCTTTGGCCCTCAGTGGGCTCCCTGGCCCAGCCAGCCGGGAACTGACTCCTTTGCCTCTGCTGCTGAGGCAGGGGGGGAGTAGTGGAGAGCGGATGGGTGGGTGTGAAGGGATGAAAATAATTCTTTCCGTGCCCCGAGATCACACACTCCCACCCTTGGGGTAGTAGTGTGTCGTAGTCGTGCTTACCAAGCTGAATAACCTCTTCAGCTGGGAAGGCCACAAGAGGCATTAGAGGGCTGCTGTGGCCCAGTCATCCGCTCAGGCAAGGAGTCAAAGGGCATCGGGTACTTCAGCAGGTAGGGGCACAGTGTGTGTGTGTATGTATGAAGGCCACGTCAACTTTATGTAGCAAAGGGCTTGGTGGCCAAGCCTGGCCCTTCAACAACTGCAGAAAGCCCTTCAACTAAAGAAGGCCTCACCCAACCCTCAGAGAAGTTGGGAGGGTGGTGGGAACAAGTAAGTGGCAGGACCCTGTCAGGATTGCAGGTGCCTGGCTGGCTGTGGCTATGGGAATCAGCTGGTGGCTAGGGTTCTAGCGCATTTGATTTCTTCAGGTTTGCTGTGTCTCACAGAAGGCAGTAGGGACCCAGCTGTCTTAGTGGAGGGGCCCTGCAGGACACAAGCTCAGCATGCAGAAGTGCATGAACGGGATCCCTGGATCAGGGTTGTTCTGGGAGTTCTCTCAGCTGCCCCAGGAGCTCTCTGCTGAGCAGCCCAGCACAACCCCCAGGAAATACAGATGGGGTCCAGGTCACCAGCTGACTGCATACCGCTAGGCATGCCTGGGGATCCTGCTGCCAGAGAACCATTCTCAGGCCGTGGCATGCTCCTTGAAGAATTCTCTCTCTTTCTCTCTCTCTTGACCCAACTCTCTGTCTCTCTCGACCCAACTCTCTCTCTCTCTCTCTCTCTCTCTCTCTCGACCCAACTCTCTCACTGCTGTCAGGGAATATTTTAGAACCACAAGAGATCAGCGGTGGCAGGACCCTTAGGGATCTAGTACAACCTTGTTGCTTTAGGTGAATCACACTCAGAAAACGGGGCTTGCCCTAGGTCACCTAGCTGGTTAATAGCAGCATTCAGAACTTCAAGTTCTCTTGATTTCTTTGTTCCTATTGTCCCCCAAGAAACTAGTATCTCTGGCCTCCTGGGGCCCATTCTGCATGCCCTCCCCACTTCCCCTGATTCCAGAGACTTAGAAACAACAGAGTTGATACATAAGATTGAAACCATTCCAGTAGGAAATCAGGCAGTTTGCTGTTGAAAGTTGTCTGGCTTTTTGCTTGTGAGCGAAAAGCAGACACAGGACTGGCCTGTGTCTGGCCCCTCCGTGAGGGCTACTCAGCAGTAAGCAGGCCTTAGTAAGGCTGCCGCACACTTTCTGGTCTAGGTGAGAGTGCATAAGGGTTCTGGGGGTGAGCCTGATAACTCTGCTATTTCTCCTTGGATGGCACCATCCACCCGGCAGGCTTGGGAACTCTAAGCTCAAGCTCTTGCTCATTTGTCGTTTACCCTGGTGGAAGCTTCTTGCCCAGATAGAGATCTGAAATCGGTGGGAAGCAAGCAGGGATTGTACCTTGCTTTAGAGTAGATATGTTTGGAAAAGCTAAGTAGAAATTTTTTAAAATAAAAGTTGTATTTTAAACATGTTAGGCTTTGTAGGTGAAGCACTTGTTTTGACTTCAGTAGAAGTAATATGTTCTCATTTCTTTGTAATCTAGATTTTCCTATTTTGAATGCTTAAAGCAAGGCATACCTGTTCTAGCAGGATCTGCCCACACCTCGGCCGTACATCTCTGTGAGAGGCCCCTCCAACGATTAGCTTTTGCAACATGGTCCAGTTTCTAGAGGGCACTAGAACTTTCTGTGCCAGGGCTGGCAAGTTATCATGGTGCCATCCTCCTTTCTATAGTTCCAGTTTAGCCCTTCTTTCCCTGCCTTTAAGGAGAAGAAATGTGGTGACATTTGAGATGATGGAAACTAGATCACCTCTAATGTCAGGTCAAGCTATTTCTCTGGATCTATGATTTTAAGATAAAACAGGCTGGTTCTGAGTTCTGGTAAGACAGAGACCCTGGTGGCAGTGGAAAAATCAGAAGCACAAAGGAAAACTCTTGGCCTCTGCTTTCTCCTGTAGCACACAGAAGAGGGAGTTGGCTAGATCTTTTGGTGGGGTCAGGAAACATGGGCTGCGCTTTCTAGTCTGAGTGTGGAGAAGGGTAACCTCAGCCACAAAACGCTGTCAGGCACTGAGTGACAAGCCTTAGCAGCTGAGTGCACTCCTGGTGATGCTGGTTTTCCTTGAATACTGGCCCTGGGGCTATGGGTGCATGGACTCGTAAAGCTGTTGGCGCCCCTGGAAACCACCTGGGTTCAGCCTCTCCCACAGTAGGAGTTCTTGCCCTTCATACCCTCTCTCTGGATGGATGGTCCTTGATTGGGCAGGGAATTAATGACAGAATGAGCAGTCCCTAATGGTATTGGGCAGCTGGGAGTTTAGGCAGCTTCTCTTTAACCACTCCTGGGACCACACCCGAAAACTCTACACCCTCTGCCCCAGAACAGTTCTGCAGAGTGGTGAAGTTCACTTCCCCAACTCTTCTCCAAGTCTAGCTTTTCTTTCCTTCTGGCTCCAAGGTGCTCTGTGTCGGTCTGTGTATGTGTGTGTCTGCGTGTCTCTGTGTATATTTGGGGAAAAGGGCAATCAGCAATCAACTGAGGTTTCTTAATTGTGATTATATTCCTGAGAATGAGTAGGACAGGAGTAAGGATGTTATAATCGCCTGTGGATTTTGTCCATTCATTTCATGCTCTTTGAACAGAAAGTATACCTGGGAAAATACCAGCTTTTTCTCTCAGGGTTCTGAGTGAGAGGACACCATCCAAGGATGTTGTTAGCTTTTCAGTTCCCACTCTGCATTGCCTGAAGAAACTGGTATGTTGCACGCATGCTTTTGGTTGAAATTGAACATATTCTAGTGAATGTGCCTTAAAAATCACGACACTAGTTCAGAGGAAGCACATAAGGTCCAGACCTATGGCGAAGACAGGTGTTGAAAGACGGGACTGTGATAATCAGAAGCTGTAAGAGAACTTTTGGAGCCTACAGGATATTTACCTCTTAAATAAACTTAGCATTTAGAGGTAGTTCTAAATTTAACAAGTAACAGGGTTGGTTTGAAAGAAAAAGGTCCATGCTTTGCTTACAATGGAGTCTGCAGTGAGGGGAGATGCTGAGATAGCCATTTCCATGGCTCTGTTATGAAAGCACAAATTCCATCTCCTAGATGGACTTCCTGGTTTTCTCTTACTGCAGTAACACTGGCCTTCCCTTCTCTAATTCCTTACCCCAGCTGCGGCATCCCTGTGTCAACCCAGGATGCCAGGTGGCCCTCAGATTACGCTTCTCCAGATAGCTGAATGAGTCTGCTTTCACTGTTACTGGGACCTGAATGATCTCCAGTCAGGGCCCAGAGTTGGGACTCTATACTACCCTGGGCTCTGGTCTGTGGGCTTGTAGTAGCCACCAGTAATAAGCCAAGGGCTGGGCTCTTGAGTTTATGGCCACCTGGAATTTTCTGTCATCTCATACAGTTGGAAGGGGCAGAACAGACATTATGACAGGTTTGGTTTTTCAATTTTCCAACCAAGTTTGAAAAGGCAAGTTGGTCTTATAGAAAGCACTACTGCACTTAGCAGCTATGTGATTTTGAGCAAACCATGTAATCTCTCTAGGTCCATTTTCCTAACCACAAGATGAAGGTGTTACATTGTCGAAGCTTGCTGTAGGATTCGGGGTGAATGAAAGTTACTTCTTGCTTTCATCACTACCTTTATAGCTCATCACTGTGCCTTTTTTTCTTTCCTAAGAAAGACCTGACATCCCTCTCCTCTGTGCTCCTGTCCCTCCCTCGCCCTAGCAAGGTCCAGGCAAAGCTGGAGATGAGGCTGAGATCCAGAGTTTCCTAGAAGGCAATTTAGAATGGCTAGGAAAGGGGAACCTGACTGCTTGGTCAGGAGGGTGCAGTATCTCTTGCTGGGAACACAGCCAGTTTTCACAATGCCTAGAATGTGTGTGTCTATTTGCACAAGTTGTCTTTTCCTATTTTGGAGTGGTCAGACATTTATTTTTGTTCAAGATTATCTGGAGTTTTAGACAAATTTACAAAACTGTGCTTTTATTAAGTGACTTTTTGAATAAACTTCTTTGGTATTCTGGAGCAAATGTATTTATTTATTGGTATGTGCAATGACAAACTTGGTATTTTCCCATGTTGACATTATGTTGTAGAATTAGTGTTTGTCTAAGTACAGACATAAATCAACAAATTAAACTTGAATTGTTTCAACATTTCCGTGTACTTTTTTCATAAAAGGGGGGAAAAAAGCCCTGTTTACTTCCTAATTTTTTCTCTACCTTTCATTCATTGTTTCCTAGGAGCCTCAGGTGGGTAAGTAGGTGGTAATAGCAAAGAGGTCATAACCTCACCAATGACATGTAGGTCAACACTCTCCTCCCTCTGGCTGTCCCTTTCAAGTTTAAGGTTCATGAGAACCACACCCAGAGACTGGAAAAATGGTGAAGTCAAGAAGGTTCTTAAGTTAGAGCAGTTCTCTTCAGGGTCTGCTGTGCCACCTGAAGGGGCTGGCGGTTCCTCAGCATCCCCTGTGGGCCTGGCCTTAGGAAGAGAACAGGGCTGTAGAGATGAAAAAGGTACAAAAGACCCAACCACTTGATTTCTCTGGGCTTGCTTGGACCCTAATCCATTTAAACAGGACTTCTTAGACATGCTTAGGAATCTTTTTTGTTGCAGGGCAGCTGTGGCAGATTTGAAACCAAAAAGGAAGGGAGGCTACAGTGGTAGCTAGAAGCAGACAGACATGAAAGCTAATGGTCTGACCCAGAGAGGAGGTTATAACTAAAGGCACCCAGAGGCTGCAGAAGGGCCCTGGGCCACTCCTGGCAGTCAGGGTGGCCTTAGAGGGTGTCCAGTGTGACATCTCAGCAACACTGGACTTGGTGGTGACGGTGATCATGCTGTCACCAAGCACCTACCATATGCTTTGCTCTGGCACAGACACTTTATAAACAGCATCTTATTTAATCCAAACAGCCCTGTAAAAAGAGCATTTCCCAATTCATGGGGAAACTGGTTCTCTGAGAGGTTAAGGAATGACCTAAGAGGAGAAATTTGGCCTATTTTCTTTGTATAAAAAAAAGGAAATGAAAAGGAAGCACCTTTTAGAAAAGTCAGTGGTCAAGGCAAAGTCATAAATGTATTCATGTTTTTTTCTCAATATTGCTGAATAGCCAAAGTATTAAATTTTTCTTTGGAACACAAATAGTCCAGATTGAAGGGAACTTTGAGAGTGGGGTAATAAATAGGGTTTGTTTATTACCCCAGATCTAGAGTTCTGAGGTGACCAAGGGCATTTCCTACGTGAACCATGCATGGCCTATCTCCTGTGGCCTCTGCCTCTGCCCCTGGTGGGAAATAGCATATATATACAGGATATTCTAAAAAGGAAAGAGGGTTTTGTGTGTTTGGTCAGCAGGTTGAAAAATCTTAGATGGCTACAGACAGGGGTGGCCCTATGTCCAGGGTAGTCTTAGTTTATGCCTATCACCTTGGCATAATTACATTAAAGCTCCCTTTTTCCAAAGTGTTTGCATTTGGACCATAAGTTATTTGATTGCCCAAGCCATATAAGGTGCAGAGTATGGTTCTCAAAGGCCACCGCTTCTACAGGCCAAATACACCTCCACTCCTCAGCACACCTCCCTGGGCCCAGCTTCTGGAGCTAGTCATGGAGATAATGAAATGGTTTCTTTGTGCTCCCGTTGTGACCAGGAAAAGAGGATCTCCTGGCTGCACTACCCACCTGATTTATCAAGAATGATCCCAGATTATGCAGTTGTTTTGTGGGCTAACCGTCCATAGAGGTATGACTTGTGTACTCTGCCACACTGCCCAAAGGCCAGGGGACTGATCAAGTTCCCAGCCCCCTTGTTGTGAGAAATGAAGACTGCAAGGAAAGAAACAGCAGCCCTGGCAACAAAAACCAGTCCCATGATTTTGTCATCCTGGGTTGTATACACGCATAACTATCATCCCTGAAGGATAAAATAATTCTGGAAAATCCAAAAAGAATTGTCTAAATTCTAAATAACTGAAAGGTACATCCAAATGTCTGATATATAAATACACAAATATATTCCTTATATATAAACCAACCAAGAGCTAGGGCAGGAAGAACTACCATCAGGGCTTAGTACTTCTGGCAGGAATTTCCATAAGCCAATTTTCCCCAAAGACTAACAACACTTTACGTAACAGCCTCATCAAAATACTTGAACATCCATGTATTTTCACACCCTACTGCTTTTTTCAACATCTCTTTCTGCCAAGAATGTCCTCTCTTCTTTGCCCACCTGAAGAAGTTCTTAGCATGCCTCAAGGCCCACCTCCCAAGAAACTGAAGTGTCTTGGAAATACTTTAGCAAAAACAATTTCTCTTTCCTGTAGTTTTGGGCCCATGTCTGAATTATAGCGTAGCCCTTATAATAAAAACATAATTACCACTTAATGAGTGGTTATCATGTATGAGCTAGAACCAATGCTGTTTTACACACACTGATTTCATTTAACCAGAACTTTTAATACTCCTCCCTTTACTACCCTAAAGCCAAAGCTCAGACCAGTTAAGGAGCTGACCCAAGATTCCACAGCTAGAAAATGCAGGGACAGACCATGGCTCATGTTTCTCTGCCTGCAGAATTCACAATCTTGAGCCCTCTTATAGGGTCATAGTTCATTTTATCTGTCAGGCTCTCTCTCGTTAATATTGAGTTTTTAGAGAATAGAAATTGAGCCTCTGTTCCTAGTACCTAGCACTGAGCGACTGACTGCTAAATGAATGAATTAGCTAGAAGAAAACAGAAGTATTTATCTCTAATAAGGGAATCATACCCTAGGGCAAAAAGGAAATCTGAGCGAGGAACCCAGGGCTCTCCTCATAAATTACCCCCTCATAGTGAATGAAGGGAAATAACAGAAAACAATTTATCAAAACAGTAAAGAGCACCTGTTATTTTTCACCTTTAGTGTACATCTAGATTGCATTCAGTACATTTTAAACTGCATTCTTTACAATGTGAAGCAAATGTTCTACACAGAGATAGATGCAATATACGTTCTATAAATTCAGTCTTGAATGACTTTTCTCTGTAACTCAATTAATAATAAATGCCTAGTAGTAGCTGACAGATTATCTTATTATCATCCCATACCTTCTAACAGCAGTCTGTATGCTGATGTATGATTTTAAACTATTATTCTCCCGGCATCTTATTCATGCCAAGCATAATGTAACTCTAAAAGCCATATCTACCTTTACATCATTTCTTAATTTTCCAGTCTTCTACATTTCATGACTGGGAATGTCTTTGGGAATGTGCCCTCTTCAAACTCTCAGGTCTTACATGTAAACTGAATTCCCACATACTTCATGATGTAATTCATGGGTGCTATCTTGTCTCAAGAAGACATGCGTCAGATGCAGTAAGGAGAAAAGGCCTTTAGTTTGGTCAAAATCCTCCCAGGCCTAATCTAGTTGCGACTTTCCCCAGCTCTCTCAAAAGACCCAAATATCTGAGTATGGAACATATAGTCTCTACCCCGGGCACTGCTATATTGGTTCTCTGCAACAGACACTCCAACCTCCCTGTTGAGTTGGCACTTTGTATACAAGATCAGTTCTCATTTCTGTTTCAATTTATGTGCTTTTGAGAACAGATTTCTCAAAGGGTGCAACATTCAGAAACAGCTTTAGGTAAGGACTGTCCATAAGCGCACAGATTCTCTCCCCAGTTGCTGGCTTCCTGGCCGTCTGAGCTCCTCATGGCAGGAGCAGAATTCACAATCTTGAACCCTCTTATAGGGTTGCAGCCTCCTCATGGCAGGACCATCCCTGGGCAGGCCTTCCTGCAGCTTCAGTGGCCTCAAGTCTTGTCTCTGCAGGGCAGGGTCTAAAGTCTTTATCTAAAGCTTCCTCTGTCCACTGAAAACCAGGAGTGCAAAGGTACTTCTGGGCTTGGCAGTTCTGTTAAGCAGAACAGGGGTAAAGGAAGCTAGATATCCAGGCAGTATCAGAGTAAAACAGTCCCCAGACAAGCCTCCGGGCTCATTCTCAGATCAGTGGGAGTCTTCCCTACTCTGTCGAGAAAAGAGGATGTTTGAGGCAGCATCAATGTTCCTAGGAAGACCCTCACTGCAAGGAAGAGGCTTCAGCTCAGAGAGCAGTCTTACCCTGCTCTGGGCCCAGCCCCACAAATAAAATGTTCTCTTCTCCCCAGGGGACTACTAACCTGCTCAAGGCCCAAAGAATAAGGCATCTTGGAGTCTGAAATCTTCATTCTTGCAACCTTAAGTCCTCATCATCTGTAAGCTGATGTTCGTTCACAGGTGAACTATCTGTTACACCTACCAGGAAGAGTCAGACCTTTGCCCCTGAGTGGTTCCATCTGTAATTACAATAGACCAAACATAATTACTTAATGGATCAACTTCTCTGATAGGGGAAAGGCAGGAAGAGAAAGAGCAAAGCTGTCCTGTGTTCACACTAATGTCCGTGTTTTACAAGGTGACAGGTGTGTGAGCACCAGGAAGGATACATGATATCCGTGATAGTGGCCTGATAGCTATGACACTTGAACACAGTGAAGAAAGTACAGGGCACAGGGCCAAGAAGGAAATCTGAGGAGAGAAAGGTCACCTTGGGACTTGAGTAATGGATACTTCAGACTGGCTGTTTTCACTCTAAACCCTGGGGGTTACGCTTCCTCAGCGTGCTGCCTGTATATGCTTTATCGATGTTGATGCCCAACCCTTCATCTCTAAAGTCTTGGGACCACTCTTCTTTGGTGGTTTCCTCTTGCTCAAGGTAGCTATCTGCATTGAATCCAGCATTCTCTGCCAAGACAGCAGGATCCTCGTCTTCATGAAAACAGCAGGAACATGTTTCTGGCTTTGGATCACACGAGGTGACAGAATTATCTTCCTGGGCTCTGGGGTCAGTGGGCAGACTTTCCCAACCCAAATGATCTGATTCTTCCTCTTCTATCACTCCCATTCTCTCAGCTGTTTCTTCAGCAGAAAGCTCTTTTGGGTCAGGGTAATCCACCAAGATTGTTTCTTGCCTACGCTTGATACACTCTGAAAGGTCATAAATTGGATAAGTCTCTTCAGGGTAACCTAGAGAGAAAAGTAGCACAAAGTATTACAAAGAATGTCTCCTCAAAAAAAAATAGTGTCAGGTTCAAAGAGGATTCTCAGGCAGCAGCCATCCTATCCTAACAGATCCATTCAAGACATCTCTTAAGATTCCAATAGTTCTAAAGTTTCACTTGAGCAAATTCTTAGCAATCTGGCTGACTATCCCAATGCTCTGAAATACAAACCAATTCAGATGAAAATCCCTTCTTATGTGTAGGGTGCTTGGGGCAGAGTTAAGTCTTATACCACGTGTTTTTGCAGTACTGATGAAGATTAAACAAACAACATGAGCCTTTAGTTTAAAAAAAAAAAAAAAAAAGCATCAAATACCAGAGCACAGCTCCAGGCTAATGTTTATAATTTCTATTCGGAACAATTTCCAAATCTTCCTTGGTGAAGGGGGGAGAGGAAAGGAATGCTAAGCTCTTTGAAAAATACCCCACGAAGCTTTCTATTTATCAAAACAATTGAAATGGCTTGCAAGTGTCAAAAATAGAGAGCACTTTAGCAAGACATGCCCAAAATCCCGAAGGACAAGCACTGCATTTTTGGAAGACAGAATTCCTGTTGTTGGCTTCTTCATCTTCACAAAATGGAACAAAAGAAAACAACAAACTGGTAAACAAAATGAGTAACACTGGTACTGAATCCCAGCTAGGATAATGAGAAAAGAGAAACTGTTGCCAAATTACCAAACGAAATGAAATAAATCTGTGTCAGCCAAGCAAGCCTGAGCAGCAGATGGGCCGTGCTGGAGCTCACACACCAGTACTGGCACCAGCGGCAGTGATCACGATACAGTGCAGAAAGCTGGAGGATTCAGAACCCATTTGCCCATTATGATAATTGGCAAATTCAACCCTAACGTAAACCACTTTGTGCCTACAAACTGTGACAAATAAGTCTTTTTTGGTGCAGTGTAGGGTGTGTGGAGACATTTCTACATTCACTGCTTTTTCTGACTATAAAAATCATACAGACTCATTTGTAGAAAATTTGGAAAACATACAGGCTAATTTAAAAAAGAAAACACAAATCACCTATATCATCACTCATAATAATTTGCTTTTTTCTGGCCTTTTAACCATATAAAACCTGTCTTTTCTTTTCTTTTTTTTTTCTTTTGAGGCGGAGTCTCGCTGTGTCACCTGCCCAGGCTGGAATGCAGTGGTGCAATCTCGGTTCACTGCAACCTCCACGTCCACGGTTCAAGTGATTCTCCTGCCTCAGCCTCCCGAGTAGCTGAGACTACAGGTGCATTCCACCACACTTGGCTAATTTTTTGTATTTTTAGTAGAGACGGGGTTTCACCACGTTGGCCAGGCTAGTCTCAAACTCCTGACCTCAGGTGATCCACACACCTCGGTCTCCCAAAGTGTTGGGATTACAGGCGTGAGCTACTGCGCCCGGCCAACATGTATTTTCTTATTCCCTTTTTTTAAAAAGAAGGATCATATTTGTGCATAAAAGGTTGTATCCTAATGTTTTTCAATTCAACAATATATCATGAGCATCTCTCCATGTCATTAGGCATTTGAAAGCTGGCTGCAAAGTATCTCATCATATAGCTACATAACTGACATGATTTACTAGTCCTCTTTTCTAGGACATTTAGATTCTTTCCAATTTTCCCCTATTATAAGTAGTATACAAGTTAAGATCTCTTAATGTAAGTCTATGTCCACTTCCTTAAGATAGACTTCTATAAATATGAAAACTAGACCAAAGGGAATGGACATTTTAAAAGTCTTTTTTATACTCTGCCAAATTACTTTCCAGAAGAGTGGTATAAATTTTCAATCTTACCAGTGATATAAAGACTGTCCATCTTATCACCCCCTCACCAGCACTCACAGTAGTATGTTAAGAATTTTGCCAATGCAGCTTTATTCCAAGGCTCAACTTACTGTGGATGGAATGCTAGGTAAAGTGGAGCTTAGCTACCCAAGACCCTCAGCCTCCACGTTCAAGGATAGGAGCTGGAAAAGCTGCTTGCTAGTCAGCTCCCAGCCACTGAATGCTTAAAAGAAGCCCATTTGCTGGCATGTCCCTGCCTTCCCACACCTAGAACAAAGCTTACCTTTGAATTTTCATGACTATCTGCTTTAAGAGGGAAGGCCACCCAGACTGAGGCTCTCAGCCTACCCCAACACCAGGCCTCAGTCCAGCTCTGCATCCCTAGTCATAATGCCTGTACCCACAAACCCAGCCTCCATGCTGGCCCCTGCAGATACAGACTCCGGGCCTACCAAGCATCAGGTCAGCAACTATGGCCCCATAATCCAGTCCCACCCTAGGTTCCAGACAAAACCAGAGCCAGGTCTGCCCGTAGAGCCCCAATGCCAAATCGGCACCCCTAACTTCAGTTACCAGGCCAGCACCTGCAGACACAGACTCCAGGCCTGCCCAGTGCCAGGCTAGTCTCTATGACCACCCCTACCTTCAGGTTGGCCCCTGCATTCCCACAATCCAGCAGACTCTGGGTCTAGGCCAACCCAGTAGACCCTAGCATTGGGCTGGCCCTCAGAACCCCAGGACTGCCCCTATGGACCTAGGTTCTAGGCTGGGGCCTGTGGCCAGCCCTAATGGACCTAGCCTCCAGACACATCCATCAGACTCAGACTCCAGGCCCATTTCAGTGGACCCAGGCACCAGGTTCATTCTAGCATCTGGCCAATCTCTGAAGACCCAGGCTCAAGGCCCAGTCCAGCCCCAGGTCAGCCCTTGCGGACCTAGGCTTTGGGATAGCCTCTCTGCACAAGATACGAGCTCCAGGTCCATGCCTGAGGATTCAATCAACAGGTACACCCCAGGGGATCCAGGATTCAACCCCAACCCCATGGACTCAACACCAGGCCACCCTGCCTAAGGACTCTAGCAGCAATGCCACCTGCAGATCACACCAAATGGCCTACCCAGAATCTCTAGGCATGCTGACTGGCGAATGGCTTTTCCAGACAAAGCCAGTATGCAAAAACCATTCACCAGCATAAGTCCCTGCTTCTTCAAATGCACAGACACCAATGCATAGCCATGAGGATCAAGAACAATCAGGGAAACATGTTGCCACCAATGAACAAAATAAAGCACCAGGAACAGACCCTAAAGAAATGAAGATATGGCTGGGCACGGTGGCTCACGCTTGTAATCTCAGCACTTTAGGAGGCCAAGACAGGTGGATCACCTGAGGTCAGGAGTTCAAAACCAACCTGGCCAACATGGTGAAATCCTGTCTCTACTAAAAATACAAAAAGTTAGCCAGGCATGGTGGCAGGTGCCTGTAATTCCAGCTACTCGGGAGGCTGAGGCAGGAGAATTGTTTGAACCCAGGAGGCAGAGGTTGCAGTGAGCCGAGATTATGCCATTGCACTCCAGCCTGGGCAACAAGACAAAACTCCATCTCAAAAAAAAAAAAAAAAAAAAAGGAAATAAAGACACATGAACATGAATTGCCTAACAAAGAATTCAAGATAACTGTTTTAAGCGAACTTCAAGAAAATACAGAGAAACAATTAAAGGAAACCAGGAAAACAATAAATAACTAAAACAAAAAATTTACAAGAGATTGAAATTATATTTAAAAAATCAAATTCTACAGCTGAAAAATACGAGATATGAAATGAAAAATGCAATAGTATCAACAGCAAAACTGAGCAAAAGAATGAACCTTTGAATCTAAAGACATTATTTGACAATATACAGTTGGGTGAGAAAAAAAGAATGAAAAGAAAGAAAGCTTATGGGATTTATGGGAACTGGAGTTCAAGAAGGAGGAGAGAAAGACAAAAGGATAGAAAGTTTAAAGAAATAATAGCAGAAAACTATACAAATCTGGGGAAAGTTGTAAGTATCTGGGTACAGGAAGGTCAAAAGTCTCCAATCAGACTGAACTCAAGTAAGACTATATCAAGAAGTATTATAATCAGACTATCAAAAATAAAAGAGAGGATGCTGGAAGCAGCAAAAGAAAAAAAGTAGATCACATATAAGGGAGTTCTAACAGATTTATCAGCAGAAACCTTAAAGGCCAGAAAAGAGTAGGAAAATATATTCAAAATGCTTATGGAAAACAAAAACAAAAAAAAAGGTCAACCAAGAATATTGTAGTTGGCAAAGTTCTCCTTCAGAAATGAGGAAAAAACAAACACTCTGCCAGACAAAAGTTGAAGGAGCTTATCCCCACAAGATCTATCTTATAAGAAATGCTGAAGGGTGTTCTTCAAGTAGAGAGCAAGGGACACTATTTAGTAACACAAATATATATATGAAAGTATAGGCTGGGTGCGGTGGCTCACGCCTGTAATCCCAGCACTTTGGGAGGCTGGGGTGAGTGGATCACCTGAGATCAGGAGTTCGAGACCAGCCTGACCAACAAGGTGAAACCCCCACCTCTACTAAAAATACAAAATTAGCTGGGCGTGGTGGTGCATACCTGTAATCCCAGCTACTTGGGAGGGTGAACTGAAAACTATAAAATTTTGATGAAAGAAATTGAAGAAGACACAAATAAAATGAAAAGATGTCCTGTTTATGAATTGGAAGAATTGATATTACTAAAATGTCCATAGTATACAAAGCAATCTACAGATTCAATACAATCCCTATCAAAATTTCAATGACAATTTTTCACAGAAATAGAATAAACAATTCTAAAATTCATATGGAACCACAAAAGACCCCAAATGGCCAAAGCAATCGTGAACAAAAAGAACAAAGCCAGAGGCGTCACAGTGCCTGATTCCCAAATCTACTACAAAGCTATAGTAATCAAAACAGTATGTTACTGGCATAAAAACAGACATACAGACTGATGGAACAGAATAGAAAGCCCAGAAATAAATCCACACATTTACAGTCAATTTTTTTAAACAAAGATGCCAAAAAATAAAACATACACACATACACATAGGTCAAATGACAAACACAAAAAGGTCAAAGGACAATCTCTTCAATAAATAGTGTTGGGGAAACTGGATATCCACATGGAAAACAGTGAAATCAGACCCTCATCTCACACCTCACGTTTACAAAAATCAACTCAAAATGCACTGAAGACTTAAACCTAAGACCTGAAACTGTAAAACTACTAGAAGAGAACCTAGGGAAAAAGCTCCATGACATTGGTCTGGACAATGATATTTTTGGATATGACACCAAAAGCCCATGCAACAAAGGTGAAAATAGACAAATGGGATTACTGCAAAAAGCTTCTGTACAGCAAAGGAAACAACAGAGTGAAGAGACAATCTATGTAATGGGAGAAAATATTTGCAAACCATATATTTGATAATGGGTTAATATATAAAATATATGAGGAACTCAACTCTGTAGCAAAAGAAAACCTAATTTAAAAATGGGCAAAGGATATAAATAGACACTTCTCAAAAGAAGACATTAAAAATAGTCAACAGGCATATGAGAAAGTGCTCAACATCACTAAACATTCAAGAATTGCAAATTTAAACCACAATATCACTACATCTGTTAGAATGGCTATTATCAAAAAGACAAAAGGCAATAATAAGTGTGGCAAGGATGTAGAGAAAAGGGAACCCTTATATACTATTGCTGGGAATGTAAACTAGTACAGTCATTATGGAAAACAGTATAGTGACTCCTCAACAAATTAAAAATAGAACTATCATATGATCCAGCAATACCACTACTGGATATATATCCAAAAGATAAGAAATCAGTACATCAAAAAGACATCTGCATTCCCATGTTCACTGCAGCATTATTCACAATAGCCACACTATAGCATCAATCTGAACATCCATGAATGGATGAATAAAGAAAATGTGGCACATATACACAACAGAATACTACTCAGTTTTTGTTTTTGTTTTTTTTTTTTTTTGAGACAAGGTCTCACACTGTCACCCAGGCTGGAGTGCAGTGGCACAATCTCAGCTCACTGCAATCTCCACCTCTTGGACTCATCTCAGCCTCCCACCTCAGCCTCCCAAGCAGCTGGGACTAGGCACATGCCACCATGCCTAGCAATCTTTTGTATTTTGTGGAGACAGGGTTTCACCGTGTTACCCAGGTTGGTCTTGAATTCCTAAGGCTCAAGTGATCCACCTGTCTCGGCCTCCCAAAGTGTTGGGATTACAGGCGTGAGCCACCGCACCTGGCCTATTCAGCTTTCAAAAAGGAAATCCTGTTATTTATGAACTTGGAGGACATTATGTTAACCGAAATAAGCCAGGCACACACAGACAGATACAGAGTGATTTCACTTATATGTGGAGTGTAAAAAAGTCAAGATCATAAAGAAAATAAAATGGTGGTTATCAGAAGCTAGGGGGATCAGGGAAATGCTAGTCAAAGGACATAAAATTTCAGCTGGAAAGGAGGAATAAATAAGTTCAAGAGATCTATTATATATTGTACAGACTACAGTTAATAACAGTATGTTGTATATTTGAAAATTGCTAACAGAGTACATTTTAAGTGTTCTCACCACAAAAATCCTTAAATATGTGAGGTAATGCGTATGTTAAATAGCTTGATTTAGCCATTTCACAGTGTATACATATATCAAAACATCAATATATATAATTTTATGTATTCATTAAAATAAATAATTTTCTTTTTAAAAGAGGAAGAGGCCCCCTGAGGAAAATCAAATAACTCATAAAACTGCTGAGGTAGCCTATGTAAGCCAACATTACTGGTTACTCAAGAACATCATTAAGGGCGGGCGCGGTGGCTCACACCTGTAATCCCAGCACTTTGGGAGGCTGAGGCAGGTGGATCATGAGGTCAGGAGATCAAGACCATCCTGGCTAACACGGTGCCCCATCTCTACTAAAAATACAAAAAATTAGCCAGGCATGGTGGCAGGAGCCTGTAGTCCCAGCTACTTGGGAGGCTGAGGCAGGAGAATGGCATGAACCCAGGTGGCAGAGCTTGCAGTGAGCCAAGATCGCGCCACTGCACACCAGCCTGGGCACGAGAGCGAGACTCCGTCTCAAAAAAAAAAAAAAAAAAAGAACATCATTAAAAATATAAGCAAGCAACAAAAATTCACTGCTCCTATGAGAAAACCAGTAGTTCAAAATGAGGGAACAAAACTAACCGAAACTATGCCAATAGTCCCTAATAAAATAGTGCAGGAAATAAGAGTTAACATCAACCAATTTATGACTGATATTCCCAATAATATTCAAGAAGATACTGCATTGATAAAACCTAGCCAGGCTTCAATTTAAAAAGGGAGCAAACAAGAAATAAAAAGGAGCTATTGAATAGAAAGCCATAATTGTAAATAAAAATAAAATTAACGCTCAGCAAGAAAATAGCAGATGGGGCGAGGTGCATTGGCTCACTCCTGTAATCCTAACACTTTGGGAGGCTGAAGCAGTTGGATCACCTGAGGTCAAGAGTTTGAGACCAGCCTGACCAATATGGCGAAACTCTGTCTCTACTAAAAATACAGAAAAATTAACCGGGAGTAGTGGCGGGCACCTGTAGTTCCAGCTACTTAGGAGGCTGAAGCAAGAGAATCACTTGAACCCGGGCAGCAAAGGTTGCAGTGAGCTGAGATCACGCCATTGCACTCCAGCCTGGAAGACAGAGCGAGACTCTGTCTCAAAAAAAAAGAAAAGAAAATAGCAGATTGAAATGGATGTGGCTGAAAACCAAATTAGTATATTAAAAGTCCAAGTTGAGGAATTCTCCCAGCACAAAGATAAAATGACAAAGAAGTGGAAATTATGAGGAAAAAAGATAAGCTGCATGGCAAACTATCAACAATATCCAATTTCAGAATTACTGGAATTCTAGAACGAGAGAACAAAATAGGGTAAATGGGCACAATAATTAAAGAAACTATAAAAGAAAATATCCTTTAGCTGAAGAAAGCCTTGAGTCTTCCGATGGAAAGGACTCACTAAATTCTTGACAAAAATACTATGAAAAATCCACACATTCGTACACACTCAGACATGCGCAGATTATCTGACCAAATTCAGAATTTTTAAAAGCTGGAGGCATCACGCTACCTGACTTGAAACTATACTACAAGTCTACAGTAACCAAAACAGCCTGGTACTGGTACAAAAACAGATATATAGACAAATGGAACAGAACAGAGGCCTCAGAAATAACACCACACATGTACAACCATCTGATCTTTGACAAACCTGACAAAAATGAGAAATGGGGAAAGGATTCCCTATTTAATAAATGGTGCTGGGAAAACTGGCTAGCTATATGTAGAAAGCTGAAACTGGATCCCCTCCTTACACCTTATACAAAAATTAATTCAAGATGGATTAAAGACTTAAATGTTAGACCAAAAACCATAAAAACCCCAGAAGAAAACCTAGGCAATACCATTCAGGACATAGGCATGGGCAAGGACTTCATGACTAAAACACCAAAAGCAATGGCAACAAAAGCCAGAATTGACAAATGGGATCCAATTAAACTAAAGAGCTTCTGCACAGCAAAAGAAACTACCATTCGAGTGAACAGGCAACCTACAGAACGGGAGAAAATTTTTGCAATCTACCAATCTGATAAAGGGCTAATATCTAGAATCTACAAAAAACTCAAATTTACAAGAAAAACAACAAAATACCCCATCAAAAAGTGGGCAAAGGATATGAACAGACACTTCGCAAAAGAAGATATGTATGCAGCCAACAGACATATGAAAAAATGCTCACTATCAGTGGTCATCAGAGAAATGCAAATCAAAACCACAATGAGATACTATCTCACGCCAGTTAGAATGGCAGTCATTAAAAAGTAAGGAAATAATAGATGCTGGACAGGATGTGGAGAAACAGGAACACTTTTATACTGTTGGTGGGAGTGAAAAATAGTTCAACCATTGTGGAAGACAGTGTGGTGATTCCTCAAGGATCTAGAACTAGAATTACCATTTGACCCAGCAATCCCATCACTGGGTATATACCCAAAGGATTATAAATCATGCTACTATAAAGACACATGCACACGTACATTTACTGTGGCACTATTCACAATAGCAAAGACTTGGAACCAACCCAAATGTCCATCAATGATAGACTGGATTAAGGAAATGTAGCATATATACACTATGGAATACTATGCAGCCATAAAAAAGAATGAGTTCATGTCCCTTGCAGGGACATGTATGAAGGTGGAAACCATCATTCTTAGCAAACTATCACAAGGACAGAAAACCAAACACTCATAGGTGGGAACTGAACAATGAGATCACTTGGACACAGGGTGGGGAACATCAGACACTGGGACCTGTCAGGGGATGGAGGGCTGGAAGAGGGATAGCATTAGGAGAAATACCTAATGTAAATGACGAGTTGATGGGTGGAACAAACCAACATGGAACACGTATACCTATATGACCCAGCCATCCCACTACTGGGTATATACCCAAAGGATTATAAATCATGCTGCCATAAAGACACATGCACACGTATATTTATTGCGGCACTATTCACAATAGCAAAGACTTGGAATCAACCCAAATGTCCATCTGTGACAGACTGGATTAAGAAAATGTGGCACATATACACCATGGAATACTATGCAGCCATAAAAAAGGATGAGTTTGCGTCCTTTGTAGGGACATGGATGCAGCTAGAAACCATCGTTCTTAGCAAACTATCACAAGAACAGAAAACCAAACACCGCATGTTCTCACTCATAGGTGGGAACTGAACAATGAGATCACTTGGACTCAGGAAGGGGAACATCACACACCAGGGCCTATCATGGGGAGGGGGGAGGGGGGAGGGATTGCACTGGGAGTTATACCTGATATAAATGATGAATTGTTGGGTGCTGACGAGTTGATGGGTGCAGCACACCAACATGGCACAAGTATACACATGTAACAAACCTGCACGTTATGCACATGTACCCTAGAACTTTAAGTATAATAAAATAAAAATAAAAATAAATAAATAAATAAAAAACAAACCTGTGTGTTGCGCACATGTACCCTAGAACTTAAAGTATAATTCAAAAAAAAAAAAGAAAAAGAAAATAAAACAAATTTCCAGACAGAAAACAAGCAAGCTAGCTAACTAAAAACAGGTAACCTATTGAGAAAAAGGAGCAGACCAGGATAAGATTTCTCATTTTCAACATCAAATTAAAGAATGAAGCAATATTTTCTAACATTTTAGGGAAAGTGGCATAATCAACGATTTTATACGCAGCCAAACAATTTGTTTGTGTACAGGTGAAAAATATGTACAGATATCCAAGTACTCAGTACACAATACTATATGGGAAAGAAATATGAAGATATTCTTGACAAATACAAAAATTAGTCAAAATTTAAATTCAAGAAAAATGATGCTATATGTAAGACAGTGGTTAACAATGAAATCTGTAAGAATTATCAACATAAAATAAGTATTGATAATGTGGCCTAGGAATTTAATGCTACTGTTAAGAAATGACACTTAAAACAGAAAAGGTTAGTATCTTTAAAAATTAATATCACTTGTAGTTAAAATTCCATATATTTTCAACAAAACCTAAAAGGTAGGTAGAGGGGGAACAATGAAAACTGCAATTTGGAGGAAAAACTGAATTTCATTTCATTAATTACTTGTGAGATTAAAATACTTTTTTATATGTTTCATAGCTGGCTGCATTTTTTCTTTGTGAACTGCTTATCTGTAAGGATATCAGTGTTTTCTAAATTAGTTCAAGAACTTTTTAACATATTAAAGATATCGGCCAGATGCAGTGACTCACATCTGTAATCCCAGCACTTTGGGAGGTTGTGGTGGGCAGATCGTTTGAGGCCAGGAGTTCAAGACCAGTCTGGCCAACATGGCGAAATCCCATCTCTACTAAAAATAAAAAAATTAGCTGGGCATGGTGGCGCATGACTGTAGTCCCAGCTATTTGGGAGGCTGAAGCACGAGAATCACTTGAACTCAGGAGGCAGAGATTGCAATGAGCAGATATCAAGCCACAGCACTCCAACTTGGGCAACAAAGCAAGCCTCTGTCTCAAAAAAAAAAAAAAAAAGATAACCGTTTTCAATTATATTTGTTATAAATATTTTTCCAGTTTATTCTTGTCCTTTAAACTGTGTGATATTCTCTGATCTGCAGAAGGTAAAAGTTTTATGTATTTAAGTTACACAATCTTTTCCCTTAGAATTTGTGTTGCTTTTTAAAAAAATTAATCTTTTTTATTTTTATATAATTATAGATTCACCGGCAGTATATAAGAAATAATACAAGCCAGGCACAGTGGCATGCACCTGGAGTCCCAGCTACTCATGAGGCTGAGGTGGGAGGATCGCCTGAGCCCCAGCATGGGCAACATGGTTAAGACCCTATCCCTTTAAAAAATAATACTAATAGTAATACAGAAATCTCATGTACCCTTCATCCAGTTTCTCCCAAAGGCAACATCTAGCAAAACTGTACTACAATATAACCACCAGGATATTAATATTGATACAGTCAGTATACAGAACATTTTCCATCACCACAAGGATCCCTTATGTTGCCCTTTCATGGCACACTCACTCTTTCCTACTCCTATTCCTCTCTTAACTCCTAGCATCAACTAATCAGTTCTCTGTTTCTATAATATTGCCATGTCAATTATAAATGGAATCATATAGTATGTAACCTTTGGGAATTATTTTTCCCCCACACTCAGCATAATTCTCTGGAAATTCATCTAGGTTGTTGTATATATAGTTCATTCCTTTTTATTGCCGAGTGTATACCACAGTATATATATACCACAGTTTATTCACCTCCTAAAAGACATTCAGGTTGTTTCCAGTTCTTGGCTATTAAAAGTAACTTGCTATAAATATGCACATGGTGGTGCATGCCTGTAGGCCCAGCTACTGAGGAGGCTGAGGCTGGGGGGTTGCTTGAGCCCAGGAGATCAAACAGTGAGCCATGACCATGTGCCACTGTTCATGGGCAACAGGGCAAGACCCTGAAAAAAAGAAAAACAAAAGAAAGAAAAAGGAAAAAGGAAGGAAGGAAGGAAAGAAAAGAAAAGAAAAGAAAAGAAAGGAAAAAAGAAAACAAAACTCCAGACCAAGATAATATCATTGGAGAATTCCACATAACTTTCGTGGCATAAATAACAGTAACTCTACAGAAACTTTTCCAGAAAACAGAAAAAGGAACACATCCCAATGCATTTTATGAGGCCAGGATTACCCTGAAATCAAAACCAAAGACATTACAGGAAAAGAAAATCACAGACCAATATCCCTCACATATGCAAGACCTATACCTTGGAAACTACCACACATTGCTGAGAGAACTTTTAAAAGATCTAAATAAATGGTGAGATACAACATGTTCATAAACTAGAAGATTCAATACAGTTACTGTATTGATTCTTCCAAATTGATTTAATGATTCAAAGCAGTACCAATCAAAATCCCATTAGGCTTTTTCATAAAAACTGACAAACTAACTGTAAATTTATCTGAAATTGTGAAGGAAATAACCAAAATAATTTTGCAAAAAAAAATCTGAACAACTTGAACTACCCAAAATCAAGACTTACTATAAAGACACAGTAATAAGGACCATGTGCTATTGGTACAAGTAGAGACATACAGATCAATGGAACAGAATAGAGCCTAGGACAGACAAGCACATGCATGGTCAACTGGTTTTTCAAGCAAATGTCAAGCTAATTAAATGTAACAAAAGAAGCTGAACAATTGGGTATTTGATATGGAAAAAAATAAACCTCAGTCCTGGCACCTCAGACCATCTATAAAGGTTAACTCAAAATAGATCACAGGCCTAAATGTAAAAGCTAAAACCGTAAAATTTCTAGAAAACATGGGAGTTAGGCAAACCTTGGGTTAGGCAAATATTTCTTAAACAGAACATAAAAAATGGGCCTGGCACAGTGGCTCATGCCTGTAATCCCAGCACTTTGGGAGGCCGAAGCAAGCGGATCACAAGGTCGGGAGATTGAGACCATCCTGGCTAACACGGTGAAATCCCATCTCTACTAAAAACACAAAAAAATTAGCCAGGCATGGTGGCAGGCGCCTGTAGTCCCAGCTGCTAGGGAGGCTGAGGCAGGAGGATGGTGTGAACCTGGGAGGTGGAGCTTACAGTGAGCCAAGATGGTGCCACTGCACTCAGGCCTGGGGGGCCAGAGCAAGACTCTGTCTCAAAAAAAAAAAAAAAGCAAATCATAAAGAAAAAAATGGTAAGTTGGACTTCACCAAAATTTAAAACTTCTACTCTTTGAAAGATGCTGTTAAGAAAATATAAAGGGCCGGGCGCGGTGGCTCAAGCCTGTAATCCCAGCACTTTGGGAGGCCGAGATGGGCAGATCACCAGGTCAGGAGATCGAGACCATCCTGGCTAACACGGTGAAACCCCGTCTCTACTAAAAAATACAAAAAAAAAAAACTAGCTGGGCGAGGTGGCGGGCGCCTGTAGTCCCAGCTACTCGGGAGGCTGAGGCAGGAGAATGGCATAAACCCGGGAGGCGGAGCTTGCAGTGAGCTGAGATCCAGCCACTGCACTCCAGCCCGGGCGACAGAGCGAGACTCCGTCTCAAACAAAACAAAACAAAACAAAACAAAACAAAATATATATATATATATATATATAAAGGCAAGCTACAGAAAATATTTGCAAAATACAGAAACGACAAATAACTTGTACTCAGAAGATATAAAGAACTCTTGCAACCTAACAAGAACCTAATCAACCCAATTTAAAAACTGGCAAACAATTTGAACACACACTTCAAAGATATGCACATGGCAAATAAGCACATGAAAAAATGTTCATCATCATTAGTCATTGGAGAAAGGTAAATTAAAGTCACAATTAAGATATCATTTTACACTCACTAGAATAGATAAAATTAAAAAGACTGACAAGACCAAGTGTTACCAAGGATGTGGAGTAACTTCAATTGCCATACACTGCTGCTGGGAATGGAAAAAGAAGAGCTACTTAGGAAAGCAGGTTGACAGTTTCTAATAAAGTTAAACATGTGGTCAGGCATGGTGGCCCATGCCTATAATCCCAGCACTTTGAGGGGCTGAGGCAGCTGGATCACTTGAGGTCAGGAGTTCAAGACCAGCCTGGCCAACATGATGAAACCCTGTCTCTACTAAAAATACAAAAATTAGCCAGGTGTGGTGCCAGGCACCTGTAATCACAGCTTCTTGGGAGGCTGAGGCAGGAGAATCACTTGAACCCAGGAGGCAGAGGTTGCAGCAAGCTGAGATTGCTCTGCTGCACTCCAGCCTGGGTGACGAAGTGAGACTGTCTTGAAAAACAACAACAAAAAAAGTTAAATATACAATTACCTTAAACCCAGAAATCTCACTCCTAAGTATAGACCCAAAAGAAATACAAATATATGTTCAAAGACTCATATGCAGAAGTTTATAGCTGCTTGAGTCATAAGAGTGAAAAGGTAGGAATAACCCAAATGTTCCTCAACTGGTGAATGGACAAATTATGGTATAAGCAAATAACTGACTACTACTCAGCGAGAGAAAAAGTATGGATACACTCAATAACAAACATGAATGTCAAAAGTACTACGCTAAATCAAAGAAGCCAATGAGCATATGCAGTATAATCCACTTACACAGAAAAGGCAAAACTAAAGGTACAGAAAGCACTTCAGTTGTTGCCAGGGGCAGGAGAAGGGCATTAGCTACAAAGAAGGGGGAGCTTTCTGGGGTGATGGAAATGTTCTTTATCAAAATTATGGTGTGATTATACAAACTCTATACATTTGTCAAAACTCATCCAACTGTACATTTAAAACTGGTTAATATTCCTGTTTATATATTATACCTCAATAATGAAGCTAATTGTTAAAAAATCTGTATGATCTCTTTTCTGGGCTGACAGCTAATAAAAAAATGAGAAGACACTGTTTACCTTCCCAGTCCTCCATGTAAGGAGCCTCCTCAGCTTCTTTCTCTGGAGAAAATCTGTCAATGAATTTTCCTTCTTTCATGACCCTGGTGATTTCTCGGAGCTGATGTAGCAACCGTTTCTCTTGGTCAGAAGTCACAGTCTGTGTTCTGCTTAGAAATATCAGACAATCCAACCATTTAGTGGTAAATACTCCTAGGCAACAGACATAAACATCACTATGGTCTGTCTGGATACTGGAATAGAAAGTGCAATTGCAGCAGATAATTATTCTAGGAATTGATCCTCCAACTGCATAGCTGGGAACTAGAGATGTTAGTCCAATGTTTTGATTTTATAAATGGGAAAACTAAAGCCCAGAATAAAGTGATTGCCCAAGGTCCCGAAATTAGTTATTGTCAATACTAGGACCAGACCCCAGATGTCTCAGCTTTCAGTTCAGTGTTTTTTCAGTGTATCTCAATGCCCCGATTCTCAATCGCTTAACAATTTCACTGTTATTCACACTACTCCATTTACTACAAGCCACTTTTCTCTGAAGCAAGGTCATCAAAGGAAAATGTTCTAGGCCATTAGCGTCAACCAGGAAAATTTATGCTACTAGAAATCACCAGGCTTAATTTACTTGTGCAGGTATAAGGATAGATTCTAAAATTTCAGAGGTGGGTAATTTTGAAAACTCAATCATCTAGACTAGAGAAATTGGGGAAACTGGGGTCCACAGAGGAGAAATATTGTTTATATATTCATACTGCCACTTAATGGAAGCACTATAACTAAAACCATCCAGGCTTCTGATCACATTCTGTGCAATTCTTGAAGCACAGTGCTCAAGTTCCATATTTTGGAAAACCTGGTTTGAATCCCAACTTAGTTGTGTGGCTCTGGCAAATATCTGCAAAAATAACGTGAGACTCAAGGATAACAGTATGATTATTTTCTTTTAGAGGAAAGCACTGCATCACACTGTTAGGGAAACAAGGTCCTACTTAGAAGACTGATAACTATCTGCTTTGAGTCCAGTTTTATCTAGCAGCAGGATTTAATGGAGGCTACTTATTCTCCTCTTAAAACCCAAACACAAGTTAATACAACACTTACAAAGGAAAAATGATGTACTCTGTACCGCCTGTGGAGATGGTCATCTATTTTTCTAACAGCCAGTTCTGAGCCTGCACTCATTTCTATGCTCAGTCTAACTTTAGCCTTAATGATTAATAAGGAAAATGAAAAGAGTATTTCTCCTTTCAACATGAAGATAGTAACTGAGGAAAATGAAGAGCCAACATTACCAGAGACCTCAGTGAAAGGAAAAACGGAAACACCATGAGTTCCACTTCTTCCACACCAAGTAGCTTCAAAGCCATGAACTACTAAAGATGCCCGCCTGTTCCACATTCAGCTAAAATCCTATACTTACAGGGCCTCTGACAGCTCTATTCTTCCCATCAGTACAGGAGTCCTGACTCTCCAAAACTGCTCATCTGTCCCACATAACCCCTATTTCTTACTGTTAAAACAACCCACTTTCTGTGAGGCTTCTGGGGCCGACTAGAAGAGCTTACCTGCCTATCACAAACTCTTGTCTCTTCAGGTGGCACATGTTACTTTTCCAGACTGTACACAGGGCATTCTGATCTTCAATGAACGAAACAGTCTTAATTCTGTTTCCTAAGTCATGGGAAATCAGAAGCCCTTATCCTAAAAGAGGATGGGTAGACTAGAGGAAGCAGAACAGACAAGAGCTTTCCCAGAGAACTCCAAACCAAAGCATCCTCATTTCACTCTAAACAAGTATACCTTTATTGTTCATATCTGGCATTATGCATTAATCATGGTCTACTTTATGATATATTCTGAATTTATTGCAATGAATATTTTCATGGATTCCTTATCATCTCAACTTGGTTTGATACTCCTAGAGGGCAGTAATAATTAAGTTGACAACAGTATAGGCACAATGCCATGATCACTATTAAAAGCTCAATAATTATGTGTTAGTTTGATTGATCCCCATTTCCTCACCATCCATTATTTTCTTCCACCTTCCTGAATTCTGGATTCCATTCTATCATTTTACCAAAAGTTGCAAAAACTTTTACTCCTAAGTGATTTTCACTTTACTAAGTCCAAGGGTCTTTTTCTCACATTTCATTCTTCTTGACTTCTCTATACTATAGACCATCCTCTGCTTGAAACCTCCTCCTCCCTTAGCTATTGAGACATTTGTATTCCTCCCACTTCTTTAACCATTCCTTTTATCTATGACCCTGGCTCACTTTCTTCCACCCACCTCCCAAAACAATTTTCCCGAGACTCAATCCTAGGACTCTCATTTCTCCATTCTTATAATCATGCCCTCAGGAAGCTGACCCAGTATCACAGATTAGACCATCACCTCTACAGAAAAGATGTCCTAATGCTACTATTAATCTTGACTTTTCACACAAATTCCCATCTCACAACTCCAGTAATTTCCTGGGCATTTCCACTTGGAGGCCTTGCAACTATGTTAAAGTTAATCTTAAATTCACCTCCTGACACCAGGTCCCAGTTGGCTCAGAATCGTGAGCAACTCCATGAACAGGAAGACCAGAAGAGGCTGAGTATGGAAGATTCTAAGATGATAGAAAAATAAAAGGTCACAGTTGGGAAATAGCCACACCAGAATTTTGAATTCTGTAAGCCCAGCAGAATCATCAAGTTCCAAATGCAAGAGTTAAGCACAGAGAATTAAACAGATGTTAATAACACTATTCATGGTTAGAACAGAACTCCGATCAGTAAAAGATTTCAGGATACTGCAGCAGAGTCTGATATGCCTCAAAGATTTGGTGATCTTACCTTTCTCCATGGAGATTTTCTCCATCTCTCACTCCCAGCCAGTGACTTCCAAACCTGAGCCCTTTGCTCTGACCTCAAGAACCAAATTTCCTATTGCTGTTTCATATTACACATGGATGTTCTGATGGCATCTCAGACATACTCAGTGCTGAACTTACGATCTCAACTCCAAAGCCTTATGTACTTTCCCTTCTTTTATATTTTATCTTGGTTAATGCCATAATCTTCCTTCCAGTTTGGCTGTAAATCTCCAATGCATCTCTATTTATTTATTCTTCTTCATTGCTCTTATCTGGTTAGTGGTTTTCTTTTGGGGAACCAACTCATCTTCCATTCACAGTGCAAAGGTTAGCATGAGCCATCCATCCCCCACCTCTCCTTCAAGGGTGGCCATGTGACCCATAGCTAATCATCACATTCCATCCCCTTGGCTGCAGGGATTGATTCAGGGATAGATATAGGACCCAAGTTGAGCCAACTTTACTTTTGGACCTTGAACACAGTGAAGCCTGAACTGAATACTTTGACATTAAATTCATCCTGGCAACAGTCCATGAGGAGACTGTCCCTTTGTTCCTGCTCCCTAAATGCGCAAAGCTGCTCTGTTACCACCCTTCCTGAAACCTGGATGTTCAGTTGTTCCTTTGACATTATGAGCTACCCCATATTCTTCCAATAAATTCTGCCTCCTCGTACTTCAAACTTTTTGCTAGCCAGAGTTGGCTGCTTGCAACCCAGAAACCTGATACAGCCTGTGATTTTTTTTCTTCCATTAGGTGCCCTTAACTTGGCCTCACTTTTCCACTCTCACTGGTCTATTTATTACCATTTGCTGAAACCTTTTCAATAATGTTCCAGCATACAGTCACTCTATATATTACTGTAAGAGTTATTTTTCTAAAGCATAGCAAATCGTGGTATTTCTCCTCAAAAGCCTTCAGAGTCAAAATAAGTGTGTGTTGTCGGGGGAGAGAGGAGCTAGGCAAACGAAAAAGTATATGCCAAGTCCAGAGGCAAAAACATACAGGTATTTTAGAGGAACAGCAAGTGGTCAGTGTGGCTGGACCACAGAGAGAGTGATGAAGAAAGATAAAGTAAGAGAGGTACAAAAGGTCAGGTCACTCAGGACCATGTAAGCTATGTTAAAAATTCTGTGCTTTTTCAAAATCAAAAGGGACCTGTTGAAGGATTAAAACAAAAGAGATAATCCATCTGTTTGGAAAACAGAAAGAAAACTGAAAGGTGGCAAAATTAGAGAAACCACATGAGACAGCTATGACCTATGTCAAAAACAGGTATTCATTCACTCACTCATGCACTCACTCACTCATTCTTTCTTCTGCTTCATCTAATATTTTTTTGGAGCCTTTTATGTGCCTGTGCTAAGCTCTACAGCTAAGAAAGATAATCCCTGACCTCACAGAGCCTACAGTCTTTTGCAGGGAGACAGGCTTATTAATTAAATAGAAATGACAAGACATGGTGATTAATGAGATATGGGAAGTAAAATAAAAGGTGAATCAAGGATAACATCTAATTTCTGCTTTGGGCAACCAAGTGGATGGTGAAGCCATTTGCTGAGATGGAAATTAAAGGTAGAGTAGGTTCACTTGGGGGATAGATGATTAATTCCATCTTGGACATTCATTCATTCAATAGATTATTTATCATGTGAGGAGGATAAAGGTAGGTATCTATGAGATATGTCCGGTGGGCTCTGCATATAGAGGTCAGGAATTGAAGTAAAGGACCTCAACAGAGAATGGTCATGATTTCCTCTTCTACCACAAAAGCGTACAAATGCTTATATCAAAAGTGAATAGGGGCCAGGCACAGTGGCTCACAACTGTAATCCCAGCACTTTGGGAGGCCAAGGTGGGCAGATCACCTGAGCCTGGCCAACATGGTGAACAACCTTGCCTCTACTAAAAATACAAAAATTAGCCAGATGTGGTGGTATGTGCCTGTAGTCCCAGCTACTTCGGAGGCTGAAGCACGAGAATCACTTGAACCTGGGAGGTGGAGGTCGCAGTGACCTGAGATCGCACCACAGCACTGTAGCCTGGGTAACAAAGAGAGACTCTATCCCAAAAAAAAAAAAAAAAAAAAAAGAATAGGTATTCTAATTCAATAAGTCTTTACTTAGTACCTACTAGACAAACACACTGAACAAAATAGGCTAAGTCTAGCCTCAAAGAGTTTACATTCCAGGAATTCATGGCAAAAATCTGTAGCCCCACGCATGTACTCAACATGCCCACCAGGGCACTTTGCTGCCAGAGGGTGCACCGTCCCTGCTTTTTTCATGGTCTGCTTGACCATACCATGCTTCTAGCAGGTAAACTGTTACAACTGGGCATGCTATTCCAGGAAGGAATACAGCCTGTGATAATTTTTTTCTTCCATTAGGTCCCCTTAATTTATCCCCACTTTTCTACTCTCACTGGCCTATTTCTTACCATTTGTTGAAACCTTTTCAATAACCTTCTAGCAGTAGTCACTCTACGTATTACTATAAGAGTTATTTTTCTAAAGCACAGCAAATCATGACATTTCTCCTCAAAAGCCTTCAGAGTCAAAATAAGTGTGTGTTATGGGGGAAGAGAGGACCGAAGTCATAAGGACAGAAATCAGGACACCTCACTTCTGATTCCTAGATCCTTTCCTTAGTCTTTGTGTCCTTGAGATGAACACTGTGCTTAATATCAGACAAAACATGGCACAAGACTGACATTCTAGGATGTTTCATTATTCAAATATGTGTACAGACCTACATCCCTCACAAGCAAAAGCTTTCTGAAAAGTTTTATTAGATAATATCAAAAACTTTCCCCATATTTCTGTTCTTACTTAAGCATTAAAGTTTCAGAAAGTTTCAGAAGCTGCAGAGTTTTCAAATTTTAAGCCAACATCCTGCAGTTATGGAATATTATATAAAAGGACCTAAGAGGCTGCAAATGAATGTGTCTTCTGCCTTACCCCCAGAAACCCAGAGATGTGATACAATTTTGATCTGACAGAGCAAATACTGGAATATTTTGGGCTTTTCTAATAATCATAGGAGCACAGACTTGTAAAGGAACAAATGCCACAGAAACTGAGGTTAAAGGACACAAACTGTAAGTATAAAAGGGAAAACATGTAGAAACATGGCGCTACGGTTTGAATATTTGTCTCCTCCTATACTCATGTTGAAACTTAACTGCCATTGCAACAGTATTAAGAGGTGGGGCCTTTATGAAGTGATTAGGACATGAGAGCAGAGCCCTCATGAACAGATTAATGCCATTATCTCAGTGGGTTCGTTATCCCAAGATGGGCTGTTATAAAGTGGGGCTGGCCTCTGGTGTTTCCCTCTTTCGCATGTGCTTGCTTGTCCTTCTGCCTTTCCATCATACGATGATGCAGCAAGAAGACCTTCACCAGATACCTCCTGTAAACCTTGGACTTCACAGCCTCCAGAACCGTGAGCTAAATAAACCTCCATTCTTTATAAATTACACAGTCTGTGGCATTCAGTTATACCAACAGAAAACATACAAACATATGGGCTGCTTAGCCCTTACAGTTTTTAGGGCATAAGTCCCATAGGGCCTACCTGTAAGGATAAAAGATGTTGGATTAAGGAGTGTCAGAGAGAAAAATCACATCTTAGAACTAAAAAATGAGAGATGTGGTAAAGAGCCAGAAGCCATGCTCTCTCCAGCGGGAAGACAGTTGCTCCCCAGTTCCAAAGAGGCAGGGTGGAAAAAGTTTTACACAATCTTTGCCATGCTGCAGGCTTCAATCAATATGTTCCCACAGAGTCCACACTTCAGCATCTTACAAAAAGTAAACATTTTGGGCCAGGACCTGTGGCCCCTGAAATGAGACAGTACAACTCCAGATGTAGTACAACAAGGAGATGTAAATCTGGCATGAAGAGGACAGACAGTAGTTAGAGGTTATAATATTACATCCGTGGCTTGGGCTATAGATAGATCATGTACATGGGTTGAATGGTAGAGTAATTTGAGTTAAGGGAGTCTGTTACTCAACAATAAATAAAAATAAGAAAATATCTTCATGTGGTCTCTTACCCCAAGCTCCAGGAGTTGGGTCTCCCAAGTGAGAGGTCCTGCCCACGGGTATTCATCTACGGTTTTCAAGACCCTTAGGTGTGGCCTGGGGTTTCCAATGGCCCAGGTGAGTGTACAGATATTTTTTCAGACCTAACTGTCTATAATAGCCTGGGTAGTTCTCCACCCAGACTGTAGGTGGCAGCTACATGGTTAGGGCAGAAAAGGCCAGAAAAGTATAATTGCACAAATTGGTTTAGTCACACTCATACAAATAGTCATATGTTAGATAATGTACACAAAGCATTTAGTTCAGAGTGTGGTCCTTAGTAAGTGTTCGATAAATATCAATTATTATTATACACTCACAAAGATATATTCATGTATCTATACAACTTTGGGAAACATTCCAGATAGTAACTCTGCTTTCCAGATAAAAAGAAGGTCAAGGCTCCTGGGCCCACACAGGCAAGGTTCATCCTTATAAATGTCATTTCAACAGCACTGCAGATGTTGCAGGGAAATGCCACGTCAGGAGGCTGCAATCTGAGGATACCCACTCTCTTGTATCCAGCCAAACAGAGGCAAGGCTGAAGCCAGTGAACACAGAAAGGGCACAGGGTACTAGCACTATAAAGGATGGCAAATACAGGCTAAGATAGAGCAACGAATTTCTTGGGGCAAAAAGTACACAGTGTGCCCACAAAGATGCAGGAGGGACATTTCAACACTTCCTTCTGCATGGGATTCTGCCACTCACCCTAACATTCTCCCTCCATCCTTGCCAGAAGACCTAGCTGAAACTGAACCCCTCTTTGTCCTCAATCTTACATTCTGGTATTTTTTTCCTGGCCTTTCTACATCCATGTTTTCTTGGTGGTTGTCCACTTCTATCAACGTCCTGAAGCCACCTTTTCAGATCCTCAGCCACCTTAGTAGCAAGAGGAGTATCTTCCCTTTGGGACATTCTAAATGGCTAGTTTGGCTCTTAACATCTAATTTACATGTCTAAGTCTGTGCTGGCACAGTTGACACAAACATGAATGCCTAATGTGATCACACTAGCTCTCTTCTCTCATTTTGTCTCAAGTAGAAAGCATCATGTTCAATAACCTGGTTTTACTTAAAATTATACCTATTTTAGACAGCTAGGAAAGTTTCTTTCTTAAATCCTAGTTATTTCACCCCATAGGATTTACTCACAAATTTATTCACTTTCACAATAATTTGCACAACACTAAACTTTTGAAAACTAAGATTGCTTGACAGTATGTGAATGAAAAATGTTAAATGATAAAGAATACGTAAATGACACATTCACAATTTAAAAACTGACAATACATAAAATGAAAATAAGTGGTCTATTTATCCAAAAAAAGCATAATTTTGAATTTTCTTTTCTTTTTTTGAGAGAGAATTTTGCTCTTGTTGCCCAGGCTAGAGTGCAAGGGCACAATCTCGGTTCACTGCAACCTCTGCCTCCCAAGTTCAAGCGATTCTCCTGCCTCAGCCTCTCAAGTAGCTGGAATTACAGGTGTGCACCACCATGCCTGGCTAATTTTGTATTTTCAGTAGAAACGGTTTCATCATGTTGGTCAGGATGGTCTCAAACTCCTGACCTCAGATGATCCACCCACCTCGGCCTCCCGAAGTGGGATTCCAGGCCTCAGCCACCGCTCCCAGCCTGAACTGATTTTCTAAATGAGAATAGTCTGAGTCCTGTTACATGATAACCTACCTCTCACCATTAGGTCCCACTCTGTTGATTAATTTTTCCATGGCTGCTTCTGTCTCTTTCAGTTTTTCTTGCAGTTGAGCAAGCTCAAAACTGGCTGAAAAATAAGCAACAGTCTAAGAACCATCACAGACAACTCCCTAAACCTGTTAAAGAGACCACAAATGTTTAAAAAACTATTGTACTGTTGCACTTCCCATTACTATCTCATTGAAGAACACAGCAGTTTTATTGAAGGATTCTGTGAATATTTAAGATTTCCAAAAAGGATGCAAAGTGTGACTGGGATATTTAGTTTCATAGAAAATCCAGAAGTAAGTCCAAAAAGCAGTTACAGCCCAGATAAACATGATTTCCTGCAATGCTTTTGCCAAGTCTCTTTTTTGTGTGTGGAAAATTTTTCATAGGTTATTTTCCTGACATACATTCTAGTCTATAGATTCTTTGAGGAAAGAGCCATGGTGCATAAATTTAATTTCCCCAGAGAACACAGAATATTCTAGTTGTGTAATAAGTATCTGATGGCCATGTTTCAAGAGTCAGAAGTGTTAAACTCTTTCCCTAGATCTAAAAACTGATTTTGGCAATGATATGATTTCTCTGCCTCCATTTTCCTCTCTGCTACCCATATTTTGAAGTCTGCAAATGAGAAGTAATTCATTCCAAATGTGAAATATTAATTTGCTAATACATAAAAAAGTGAACTGATGGTTCTGTACTTTTTGTAACTATCCCTCCCTTAAAACCCCAACATCAATATAAAAACTTTTGAGAATTCCCAGAACTAAGGCAAAAATGGCATCAGATTACTTTAGAGCAACTTTTGAGAAATGCTTTTAAGACATACCCACAGACTGTCCCTGTGGCTATAAAACTGTTTGACTCAATAATACCTGTGAATATACTGAGAAGGGGCACTTACTAATTTTCCTGTGGGTGTTTCCAGGTGTGGCAGTAGAGCATTTCCCACCATCCTCTGCGGTTGTTTTCCCCTTTGAGAGCTGAGAATTGAAGGAGGTATAGCACATCAACAGCAACTCAGAACCTCAAAGTCACGGAAACCCTCATATCAAGTAAAAAAAAAAAAGGCTGGGAAACAAAAATCAAGTCAGAAATGAAATCAAATAGCAACACTAGAGAAATATCTCAAAAAAAAAAAAAAAAAAAAAAAACACCAAAAGATAAGAAGGTTTCCAAGTAAAAAATTATCAAGGCACAAGTGTAAACAGTAAAGTAGAGGTTCCTCTTCAAAGAGACTTTCCTCCCCATCTAATTAGGAATAGTAACTTCTCTTAGAAGCAAAATTTATTCAAGGACCTGTGCTAACATGCTTAGATATCTGCTAGCTGCAATAAAGAAATCACGGTACTTTATATTCTTAGCTCCCACAATTTAGCCTAAATATTTGCCCTGGCATGCTTATACTGGTCCAAGCAAGCATTAGGTCATAGCCTGTTCCTCATCCTTATTTGAAGGTGTTTTTACCTTTTTCAGCGTTCCACAAGTTACTTCCTCCTTCCTTTGTTCTCCTCTGCCTTTGCCTCTTTTAAAAAGTTCTAAGTCACTAGCCAATCAGCACAAATACAGAATGTGAGGTCCCGTTCCAACCAATGGAAACCGGGCACAGCAGTAAGGTGGATGCATGAGGTTATAAATGACCGTCTCCTTTGTTCGGTGTACTCTCGTGGCAAAACTGCTGGTGAGTATAACCTTTCTGCAGAAAGTAAAAATGGCCTTGCTGAGGAAATTAAATTTATGTTCAAGTGCTATTTCTTTACGGCACCAGGGAACAAGCATTTCTAACACAAGGAAAAAATCTCCCTACAGGTCATCTTTCTTGCTCATGCTCATCTAAAATGGATGTGTGGCACCCTACAGGCATTCTTACAGACTCAACTCAGACTGCCTGCAGAATTCCTGGGCAAGAAAGAACTCATCTTATTGAAGCTTACTCTAGACAGGAGGGCAAAGTGAAGCTTCTGCCTCTACTTCACAGTACAGGGGCCCGGCACCTGCAAAGGCCTGCCTGGAGGTGGAACGTAACTGAGGGTCTGCTTTAAAGAACCCACACCCATGTCTCCCCAGAGCTAGGAAATATCAGGCTTAATTTCAGGATGGACAGTTCTGTCTTAGGAGAATTGTTGGAGATAATATTAAAAACAGCATCTCATATTCCTGTGGAGAAAAAAGGAGGATAAAGTGTGTTATTCGGCCTTAACAATGGCTATTTGGAAATCACTGTGCCAATTCCAATATGTTCTTCTTAGAAAATCTTTATTCCTTTTCAGCCTGTAAAGATGTTCAATTTTTTGTTTGTTTGTTTGTTTGTTTTTGGTGGGGGACTGCTTTGAATTGTATCACTCACTGGATTAAGAACCAAAAGATCCAGGTTCAAGTCCTAGTTCTGCCTTGTTAGTTGTGAATTTTGGGGCAAAACACTTAAACACTGAGTAAATATTTCTTATGTGAAACTGAAATAATGGCTATCCTAAGTACCTCACGAAGAGGAGGCAAGATTTAAAGAGATGATGGACTTGAAATAATTTTATAAACTGTAAAAAGTTTTAATGTAGACTGATTTTTATTGCCATATTATATTTTCATTGATATAATATGATTAGGATGATTCTACTTACCTTAAATAGAATGTACAGTATATATAAAAAAATCCCAAAACCGTAGATTGGAATAATCTGCCCCATCAGGCCTCTTCCACTACTTCCTCCTCCAGCACCTCCGCCTGATCCTTTAGCCTTTGCAAATGCCTCTGCAAGGTGAGGCCTCTGGAAACGAGCCCCAGGAGTCTGGCCACCTGTGGGTACCTGGTGATGATGCATCATAGGAGGAAATCGGCCCAATTTTCCTGAGAAAATAATAATCAGTTTTTATCTCTTCTACTACTTTAAAGATGGCTATCATGAAAACACCAAATCATTAAGGTATAAATAACAGAAGCCAACTCAAACTAAGTTTAAGAAAAAAAAAAGGGAACTTAATTAAAAGGATATAGAGGTATCACACAGATCCTAAATATGATGTGATCATCTCTAGTTGTTCACCAAACCCATTTTCTCATCCTTCTGGGTCCTTAGCTAGACCACATTTTTCAGACTCCCATACAGTTAAATATGCCCATGTAACTGAGTTCCAGCCAAGGAATGTGAATAACTGTGCTAGCTCAAGGCCTGGCCTATAAAACCTCCCTTGTTATTCAACTCCATGATCATCACTCTTCTGCAGCATGGATGCTGACACCAAGGGGGACCTTGGAAGCCATGGGCAGAAAACGGCAAAACCTCCATCAACCTGGACTAACCTAAATAACTACGTAGTACAGAGCCCTCCACTGCTGCCACCTCACTTAGAGTCATCTGGATCTGTCTGTATGAGTGAGAAATCAATTTCTATTGTGTTAGGGTCATTACACACTGTGGAATCTATTTGTTACAGCAGTTAGCCACCCCTAACTAATACAGATAAGAAAATACAATGCAGTCTCAGGAGAAAAGAGAACTAGAAACTGGAAAGCCGTCAGGATCCAGGACAGTTACTTTCACATTCTAGCTCAATCTCTCTCCCTCTCTATGGGATTGTAAGGTTTTTTCTTTGTTTTTCTGTGCACATCTTCTTTATTCCTTCTCTGCAGACCATTTCTCTAGCTTCTTTGTGAATACAGGGGAAGATGGCCACTCCCACCCCTCAATCTGCATGTTCTTCAACAGCCTAGCTGAGACATCCTAATTTGGAATTCCTTGGAGGAAGACTTTAAGTACTCAGCTTGGGTAGGTATACATCTCTTTCCAATCAGCTATAGCTAAGCAGACAGGATTAATGTAGCACAAACAGGGTGTAAAAGGGGCTCAATCTAGTGAGTGGAAGAGCAGGGATTGGAGGGAGGGGCGAGGGGCAGAGGCAAGGGGAGGTGTTACAACTATTTTCTTGCATTTTTTTTTCCTCCATCAAGAGCAGTCAAAAGTAAACACCAATCTCCAGAAAGGAATCTTCAAATGGCCAAATAAACAGGCTTGTATGAAAAACCACTGGGAGATAACATTACAGAACAGAAAATACTAGAGAGCATAAATAACACTCTAAATAACACTCTAAAAATAGAAATTAAAAAAATTGTTGGATTTGATGAACAAAATTGACAAAGATGTGGAGAGGCATTAATCCTCATGCACTGTGGGTAAGTGATACAGATATTCTGCCTAGTGATCTGGCTGTATATACACACCCAGTGATCCAATGATCCCACTCTGGTGAGTAAATCCCACAGAAAATCTCAAATAAGGTTATATATATGTGAATTACAGACTTCATAGACCTATGTGAGAATATTTGCTGTGACAATAGTGTAGTAGGAAGTTTGAAGTTAACACTCATTTCCTTAACTGGAAGAATGGAAAATCAAAATGGAGTGAATACAAATGTGGAATTCTACATAGCTTTGGAAACCACACTTTAGACATACCTACAGCAACATGAATACATCTTTAAAAAACATAGCATTAGGTTAAGAATAAGCAAATACCATTATGTAGGTTGAAAACACACACATAACGATATTATATATCTTTCAAGCAAATATGGATATAAAGACATAAACACATTAGAGTAGGTGCATATGAACAGGAAAGGGAACTGGAATGTGGGTTGAGGATAAAGGACTAAAAGAATAAAACAAGAAAGTAACTTGTACTAACAAAGTTAATAAAATGCTATAAACTCAGAACTGTCTTTAAGTTGTCGATGAAGAGTCAAACTCTAAAACATTTCAAGAGACTTATTCTGAGCTAAATACGAGTGACCATGGCCCATGACACAGCCCTCAGGAGGTCCTAAGAACATGTGCCCAAGGCGGTTAGGGTGCAGCTTGGTTTTATACATTTTAGAGAGGCATGAGACTTCAATCAAATACATTGGTTTGGTCCAGAAAGGGAGGATAATTTGAAGGGTGGGTGGGCGGGGGTGGGGGGTGCTTCTAGCCTATAGGTAGATTTTAAAATTTTCTGGTTGACAATTGGTTGAGTTTATCTAAAGACCTGGGATCAACAGAAAGGAAATGTTTAGGTTAAGATAAAGGGTTGTGGCAACCAGTTTTTCCAAGTTTTACTGTGCAGAAGCAGCTCTGAGCAGACTTCTGAGGGAGTAGGTTGTGAAATGTTTCTTACGTGAAAGGAAAATATGGGCCCCTTCAAGGTGGGGAATTGGTCCTGGCAAATCTGCCTCTCATTTCTGTTCAAAGTCATCTGTCTGCTTACTGAGATAGATGCATATCTGATTGCCTCCTTTGGAAAGGCTAATCAGAAATTCAAAAGAATGCAACCATTCCTCTCTCACCTATTTGTGACCTGGAAGCCCCTTCACCACTTTAAGTCTTCCTGCCTTTGTTTCAAGTTATCCCGCCTTTCCAGACCAAACCAATGTATTTCTTACACATACTGACTGATGTATCATGTCTCCCTAAAATGTACAAAACTAAGCTGTGCCCTGACCACCTTGGGCACATGTTGTCAGGACTTTCTAAGGCCGTATCATGGACGCACGTCCTGAACCTTGGCAAAATAAACTTCCTAAATTAACTGAGATCTGTCTCAGATTTTGGGTGTTTACACTTATCAGACTTAAAAGGGTGCCTTAGTTGATTATCTCCTGGGTCTGAAAAGAAAGAAAGAAAAAACAGTGGGTGGAAAGGAGATTCACTATAGAATGTGAACCTTTCCCATAAGAGACAACCTTGCAGGGCAGTTTCAAGATATGGCAAGGAAATATATTTGTGGTTAAAATATTTTTATTTCTTTTCTTATTTGTTATGTGAAGTTATGCCAGAGTCAGGTGGGAAAGAGGGCTAGATTATATGGGGTGAAATAAAACCCCTCTGATGAGACTTCACAGTTTGTAGGGTGTGACTCCCAAGGCCGGTTAGATAGGAATTTGGGTAAGATTTTTTTTTTTTTTTTTTGAGCGGGAGTCTTGCTCTGTCACCGGGTTGAAGTGCAGTGGCACGATCTCGGCTCATTGCAACCTCCGACTCCCTGGTTCAACTGATTCTCCTGCCTCAGCCTCCCGAGTATCTGGGATTACAGGCATGCACCACCACGTCCAGCAAATTTTTGTGTTTTTAGTAGAAACAGGGTTTCACCATGTTGGCCAGGATGGTCTCGATCTCCTGACCTCATGATCTGCCCGCCTCGGTCTCCCAAAGTGCTGGGATTACAGGCATGAGCCCACTGCGCCTGGCCGAATTTGGGTAGGGTTTAAAAAAACAGAATTTAGTTCTCAAAGTCAACTCTGCTCCTGAGGTAAGAAAGAAGGTGGGTGGGCAGGCAGGCTTGGAAGTTGCCTTCTGCCTTGTATCCTTTCTCAGCCAAGCTCCACTCCAGTGATACTCCTTTTCTTCTCAATATTGACTTTAAGTGACATGGAAAATTTTGAAAATAAATACTTCTTTTTAAGAGTAGGTCAGCAACAGAAGCAGATCTTTAGACAGTAAAATAAGGAAATCCTTTGTTCTGGATGCTGGTGACTATGCCCCTTTTAAATTTTCAAGGATCTTAGTATATCAAATGATGAGTACTGGTTTTGGCTATCACGCACCTTCAAAAGCATGCCTGGTCAGCATTCAGGAAGCTAACTTTTCTCTTGAGAGAATCTGATTTATCAGGTGGCTAATGTTCAATAAACTAGATCTAATATTTGTAGTAATATGTTGTGGAACTTCACCTTACTGTGTTGAGAATACTATCTTCAAATCTGATATAAAACAAAAAATTTAAAAATTAAAAACAGGTAATTATATAAAAAGCATTATTTTGCATCTCTAAAATTTAAGAATGACATTACACATCTCCCCCAAAACTTTTATAGATCTGTCAGCCAGGAAGATTTATAGGATACCTATTATGTTCAAGATTCTGCCATATGCAAGAAAAGAAGAGAGCGATAAAGGTAATAGAAACAATAGTTCCCACATGGAACAATGCCTTCAAAACCAGAATATCTTAAACAAAGACATAAATAACAGCAGCAGCAGCAGCAGGGTGTCAAGGACCTTATTACTAGATAAACTAAATATTCAAGTATTGAAAAGATGCAAAATATTTATTTTAAAAAAAGAGGAGTTGGCTGGGCGTGGTGGCTCACGCCTGTAATCCCAGCATTTTGGGAGGCTGAGGCAGGCGGGTCACAAGGTCAGGAGATCAAGACCATCCTGGCTAACACAGTGAAACCCTCTCTCTACTAAAAATACAAAAAAAAAAAATTAGCCGGGATTAGTGGTGGGTGCCTGTAGTCCCAGCTACTCGGGAGGCTGAGGCAGGAGAATGGCGTGAACCCGGGAGGTGGAGCTTGCAGTGAGCCAAGATCGCACCACTGCGTTCCAGCCTGGGTGACAGAGCAAGACTCTCTCAAAAAATAAATAAAATAAAAAAATAACAAAAAGAGGAGTCAAATGGAGTCAATCACTGAAGGGAAAGAATAGGAGAGAAGCGAAAGCACACCAGGAGGAAAGAAAGAGTGTGTACATGAGATTGAGAACAAAGAAACCATTAAGTAGGACTTACTACCAAGTTAGTTTGGCCCCATTTAGGGAAGTAACAAGAGATAAGGAGACAGTAAAGATGGGGAGGAGTTAAAATGCTAACTTGTGTGGTATATAAATTTGATACAGTGAACATTGATGAGAAGTACTTGATGGGGATTAATCTAGCAGCTGAATATAGGGCCTAATACAGACAGAAACTAGGATCTGGGAAAACATCAAAAAGGCTATTATAGTAATTTAGCACTGAGATGCAAATCTCTGAGGTGGTGGCTAGAACTATAAAAAGGAAAGGATAGGTCCATAAACTGAAAATAAAATTCTAAGCCCACTAACTGACTGATGGGTCACCTCTTGGCCAAGGGGACCCCAGAGTAACCTTGAAAACTAAAGTCTTGGCTACGATGGGATTGGGGATTCCAACCCACCTCATTATACCCCTTCCCTCACAAACCACTATTAGCCTTTCTTCCCTAACTACCAAACAGAAACCAGCCATTTCAAAAAACTCCATCACTGCTATCAACCAACGACCTGATGCTGTCCCTCCTTTTTTGCCTGATAAGAGACTACCAACCACAGAATGGTTCTGGCTAGTCTACAGAGAATGCACAGTAAGAGTTTTCATGTCTTCTGCTTCACCTTTTGATGTCAGAGGGCTGAAAACTCCACTCTCTGACCACACTATTACTGCCATTTTGTGTGTATGAGACCCATGAAGGACATGCTTCTCCTTTCATAAATATGCATGACTTCCCCAACAGCTTATTGAATATGTATATATGGCCACCCTGCTCAGCATGAATTCCTGTTCCCTTTGCCCATCCCTCCAAGTGTGTGTTTCCGCTTATGGCTGGAGGCTACACTTCCCAGCCTATCAGAATGGCCACCCTGAAGGTTGTAACCCTTTATAAGAAATAAAGTCTCCTCTTCTCTTCTGAATTTATAAATCATATTTTTTAAGTTAACATGTCCAAGGTCTATTAATTACCATGTAATCAGCGCCATTTAACACTGAACAAAATATAGAGCTCATGAAGGAGGAGTCAGAAAACTCCAAGATCAAGAGTTTAAGATAGAGAAGATAATAAAGAAACTTGGAAGGCTTACTATTAGGGAACAATTGAATATATATTTTTCATACATTATATTCCAGGTGTTGATGGAATACAGAAAAAAATTTTTTATTATACTGCATTTAGGCTTAAGAGGAAACTCTAAGCTACCTAAATGACAAAGCTAATTAAAATTGAGTGAATGGTTCCCAATACCAAAAGGCTGGAAGAATATTGTATTTATGTGGAAAAAAGAGAAAGAAAAGAAAGATGCACTAGCCAAAGATGACTAGAAACAAACCAGTATCATAAAAGTCAGAGAGGGATAAAATTGAAGGCAACTGAGAAGCCTGGAAACAGATAAACTAATGGCAATCCTTGTTTTCAGACACAATATATTCTTGAGAAATGGATGGCCATAACATGAAATCCTGACTGTCCACCTGTTTAGACAATAACAGAAACCAAAGTACTACAAAGCCTCAGAGTCAAAGGGGGCCTTAAAAGTCATCCAGTCTTAATAAACAGTGTGGGGACAGCTAGATATTCACATGTAAAAGAAGAAAATTGGACCCCATCTCATATCATATACAAAAATTAACTCAAAATCGATTAAAGACCTAATTATAAGAGCTAAAACTTTAAAATCTTAGAGGAAAACATAGACATAAATTTTTGTGACTGTGGATTAGGGGTTTCTAAGGACACCAAAAGCACAAACAACAAAACAAAAGGTAGGCAAAGTTGATGTCATCAAAATTTAAAACTCTGGTGCTGCAAATGACACCATTAAGAAAGTGAAGACAACACATTGAGTGGGAGAAAATATTTGCTAATTATGCATCTGAAAAGGGTTAGTATCAAAATATATAAAGAATTCTTACCATACAACATTAAAAAGACAAATAACCCAAGTAAAAATGAGCAATTGTGGCCAGGTGCAGGGGCTCATGCTTGTAATCCCAGCACTTTGGGAGGCTGAGGTGGGCAGATCATTTGAGGTCAGGAGGTCAAGACCAGCCTGGCCAACATGGTGGAACCTCGTCTCTACTAAAAATACAAAAAAATTAGCTGGGCGTGGTGGTGCATGCCTGTAATTCCAGCTACTTGGGAGGCTGAGGCAGGAGAATCGCTTGAACCCAGGAGACGGAGGATGCAATGAGCAGAGATCACGCCATTGCACTCCAGCCTGGGTGACAGAAGTGAGACTAGGTCTCAAAAATTTCTCCAAAGAAGACAAACAAATGTCCAATAAGCACAGAAAAGGATGCTTAACACCACTGGCCACCAAGGAAATGCAAATTAAACTCACGAGGAGATACCACTTCACACTAACTAGGATGGCTATAATGAAAAAGATAATAGCAAGTGTTTGAGGTATGTAAAGAAAAAGGAACTCTCATATGCTGCTAGTGGGAACGTAAAACAGTGCAGCTGCTTTGGAAAACAGTCTGGCGGTTTCTCAAAAGGTTAAACACAGAGGAACCATATGACCCAGAAATTCCACTCTTAGGTATACACCCAGGAATATACTCACATAAAAACTTGTACAAATGTTCACAGCGGCATTATTCATAGTATCTAAATGTCCATCAACTGATGAATGGATAAACAAAATGTAGTATATCCACACAACACAGTATTATCCAGTCATAAAAAGGAATAAAGTACTGATCCAGTTCACATGGGTGAACTCTGAAAATATTGTAAGTGAATACAGCCAGTCATGGAAAACCACATATTACATGGTTCCATTAAAATGAAATATCCAGAATAGGCAAGTCTATAGAGACAGAAAGTAGACTAGTGATTACCTAGAGCTGGGATTTGGAGGGGTGCAGAGGAGGGAAAAAGTGACTGCCTAATGTGTATGAAGTTTTTGGTGGGGAGGTGTGTGATTTAAAAAGTTCTAAAATTGACTGTAGTGATAGTTGTACAACTCTATGAATATACTAAAAACTACACTGACTGTACATTTTAAATAGGTGAATTGCATGGTATGTAAATTCTTTCTCAACAAAACTTTTTTTTTAAAGCCAGCTAGTCTAATCACCTGTGTTTAATATGCTCATATGCTTCAAATTGTGGTCCTGATTCTGCTGTATACCACAGGATAGAAAACAATGCTTTCCCCAGGAAGTTCATGCTACCTCTACACAGCTCTGACTGATAGGACTGTCTTTATATAGAGTTGATGAATGAGCAACAGGAGTAAGAAAGAAAACAAAAAATAGGGTTTCAAAAAGCAACAATGAATGAATCATGATGAGGTCAGAAGAAACCTATGTTAGAACTGATTAAAGAAGTTATTGATAAAGAAACTTGTATAAGAATTAAGAAGGTTACTGATAATATCAAAGAGGTGTTGAAAAGTAAAAAATACTATTTTCAAAGACAGAAGAGAGATTTGGAGAGCAATGGAACATATAGACTAGATAGCAAAAAATATGTTTTATATCCTAGAAGAAATCTGAGTACTTTATATTTGGTATTATTGTTCACATATTTACTGCTGAGCACTAAACAATGTGACAGACACTGTGTCAGGCTCTGAGATTAGAATGACAAATAGAACAGGATCTCTGTCTTTAAAAAGAGCTTACAGACGAGCATAATTACAATGACATAGTAACTCTACCTTAACCGTCAAATCCAATGGCTTTTTCTCAGTTCTCACTCTTAATTTTCTGCAATACAAAAAAGTGATTATCATATAGTGGTCATTCAATAAATACTGGATTAATCTGAATAAATTCTTGACAATTTTTCCTGCCTTAATCTCTATGGCACATTACTCTTCTCTTTTCCCACTGTCCTTCAACCTATTCCTTCTCAATCTCTTTCACTGGTTCTTCTTTAATCCCCTTCCCCAATACTTTGTCTCAGCCTGTTCTTTCTTTATACTTTCCTTCGGCAAACTCATTTATTCAAGGAATACACTGGAATTTCCAAATGTGTACTTCTACTTCTAACTTTTCCCCCAAGCTCTTGTCTCTTATCTCTAAATTCAATTAGTATATGTCTTCTTGTATGTCTACCATCTCAAGCCTAAAAACGAACTCATCTTCACCTCCTAAAACCTGCTCTCCTCTTGCATTTCCTTTCTTTATAGATTCATTCTCTCCAACCTTTAGGCTTGAGACTTACAACATCTGCTACCTGTGACACTTAAGATGGTAGGCAAAAATGACAACACTGCATTTGGCAAAGATTTCTCTTCTCGTAAAGTTAACAGCCCTCAACAGGTAGCAACCTCACCTCTTGGATCTTGGTACCACCATGTTTCTTAAAACTGAATAGCCCAGAATCTATAAAAAGTTAATGATTATAAAACATTTGGAAATTTCTAGTGGGAATTTTTTTTTACAAAAGAAAAATTTGAAACTATGAAATATGCCAGGTATATAAAAGTATAGATAATTTATGAACACTTGTATGTCCACCGCCCAAATATAACTGAAGTCCCTTGTGTACTTTCCCCCCACACCCTCTCTGAGATAAACACCATTCTGATTTTGGTGCTTATTATTAGAATGCATGCTTTTAGATTTTACCGCATAACTATGCACCTATAAACAATATATCAGCTTCTATGAACAACATATAATATTGCCTTGAATGTTTTAAAACTTCATATTGTGGATAGGCAGTGGTGACGGTTGCACAACAATGTGAATGTACTTAACACTACTGAACTGTTTACCTCAAAATGCTTACCACAATTTAAAAAATTCCTTTATATTATGGGATTATATTGGACACAGGCTTCTCCAACTTTCCTCTTCTGTCTTTTTTTCCAGAGGGGGAATCAACACTTTGGCCAATAAATGTATCCATGTTGATATGTATAGCTCTAGCTGATTCATTTAAACTGCAATATAGCATCACACTGTATGATCATATTATAATTTATTTACCCCTTTTTCTGCTGATAAACATTTAGATTATTTTCAATTTTTCTCTATTACAAATGTTCTAGTTCATAGTTACATTACAAATAAGATGTGTTTTTTTAAGTTTGCTTTATTAAAAACAGCTAAAGAAATCAGAATAAAGATATCAGAACATAAAACTGTAGGTTTTCTAATCTAGAAAACAAAACAGCTGTGTGACTATCTCTATAGGTACTTCAATATTCCGTAAAAGGGAACGTGACTAAATCCTAATTGTTTATTGAAAGCTTTGCCCATATTTAGGTTTCCTTAATTATTAAAATTTAATCCCAGCATTTAGTGAGGCTGAGATGGGAAGATTGCTTAAGCCCAGGAGTTCAAGACCAGTCTGGGCAAGATGGCAAGACCTCCTCTCTACAAAACCTTTTATAAATCAGCCGGGTATGGTGGCATGCACCTGTAGTCCCAGCTATTCAGGAGGCTGAGGCAAAAGGACTGCTCAAGCCCAGGAGCTTCAGGCTGTGGTGTGATCAGCCTGGGCAACAGAAGGAGACCTCATCTCAAAAAAAAAAAAAAAAAAAAAATTCACTTAGGTTATCATTTAAGCTTAACTAAAAACTTAACGTTAATGGATTCTGGCCAGGTGAGGTGGCTCACGTCTGTAATCCCAGCACTTTGGGAGACCAAGGCGGGCAGATCACCCGAGGTCAGGGGTTTGAGACTGGCTTGGCCAACACAGTGAAACCCCGTCTTCACTAAAAATACAAAAATTAGCTGGGCATGGTGGCACATGCCTATAATCCCAGCTACTCAGGAGGCTAAGGCAGAAGAATCGCTTGAACCCAGGAGGCGGAGGTTGCAGTGAGCCAAAATCACGCCACTGCACTCCAGCCTGGGTGACAGTGAGAATCCGTCTCGAAAAAAATAATTAAAAAAAAATTAATGGATTTTACAAAGTGAAGCTCTACCTTCCTTTGTTAATAACCATACCTATTGCTAAAAACAAAAACAAAAACAAAAATTTCAGCACTGTTAACAAAAGAGTTTTCTGAAAGCAACATTAACTCATCTGCAGCATTTCATTCTTGGGGCAAATAAATCTATAAAGAACTGGACATGTTTCTATTTTAATAAAAAAATAGAAACAGCGGTTCAAAAAAGGTCTTAAGGGGGCCAGTTCCTTAAGACAGCCAAGCTTTTCCTTAAACGTTGATGAAGTTGTAGAGGCCATATTTGATTCAGTATCACTTAAAGTAGAAGCCAAGACAACAGCTGTTTCTTCCTCACCTGTCTCCTCCAAGGGCCCTATCTTCTTACATTTCCCTTCTACCTGATTCTGCTTTGTTCTCTACTGCTTTCACATTTTCTGCTAATTTAATCAGATTTTTTTCATCTTTTATTAACCTCTCCACTCTCAATCCATCCTATATATTACTAAAAGAGATCATTATGTATCTAAGTTGCTTAGCATAGGGCCAGATCCATATACTCAATACACATCAATTACCACTGTTTTGTTACCAGAATAATCTTCCTAAAGCACAATTCTAACTGGCCTTGCCATTTCTCTGATCAAAAGCTTCTAATGATTTCCACTGATGACAAGAGGCTGTATTACAGCAGAATGGAAGTAGCACATTGAAGTAGAATGAGTGCCACCTTTTCAGTCAGTTACTGGTTAAGATTGTGGCTGTGCCTCCAACTATTTCAGTGGAGGTTAAATTAATCTTTCTAGAGCTCACTTTAATCATCTGTAAAATGGGTATGATATCTACTTTCCAGGGTTTACAAGAATTACAGATTAAATAATATCATATATACAAAGCACCTAGCACATATAGTAGGTATATGACAAATTCTGATTTTCTCTCCCCACAAACTGAATTCCTAAACAACTGAATTCCATAATCTAACCCAAAAGTACCTCTTCACACTACCTTCCCATTACGTACCACTCATTTAGTCAAAACTAGGGTTCTCACCATGCTTTGAACCTGACTTTTATCTTCTTGCTTCTGAGCCTATGCTCACCCTCCAGTGGCTTTGCTTTCCTCTCCAACTCCACATATCTAAATCCGGCCAATCCTTCAAGGCCCAGGCCAGATACTGCCCCCACACCCCCAAAGCATTTTCTCATGCTACTCCCCATGCCTGTGAAACACACTGCTTGAGCCTCTTTAACTGCACTTACCACACTTGGCCGTATTCAAGAGTTTTATTAATGTGTCTTATGGCCTGTACTTAAAAATGAATTGGGAAACAAAAACAGGTAACATTTTCCACTAAGCACCATCTCCATCCGATTTTATTTGGTGTATATCATATCTGAGAAGAAGAAAAGCAGCCTCTAACATGCAAAAGTTGGCCTGCTATTATCAGCTAGGCATTGATACTGCCATAAGCTGGCTTGGTACTCACAGATAAGTTGTGGTGTTCTCCTGTTACACATAAGCAATTTCAGAACACCAACATTAGACAAGGCCATTCTGTGATCATGATGGATCAAGAAAAAAACAAGACCACTCTGTAATCTGTCTGAACACAGAGAAAACATGAATACTGTCCAAGCCACAAAACACCTAATATCCCCTAGTGCTGGTAATGTGAATGAGGGGGCTTCTTTATAAATTACAGCTTTAGTCTTTCTCTAGTTGGCCCTCCCTTTAGATAAACTGTTAAGATACCAGTCATAGAATTTGCCTTACTTCCCAAAAGCATCTAACTCAGAGTAATGTACCACATCCTTAAACCATCCTCCAGATCACCTAACACAAACCCACATCCTATAATGACTTTTTCTAACAGTGCCTTACTGAGATGCCCCATAATTCCTCATAGTGTGCATTCTCCCTTGCTGCAATGTGTAATACACTCAACTTGTTCAACTACAGGTGTGTTCCTGGTGGCCTCCGGCTGGAAGACAAACTAAGAACTTCTTGAATAAAGGCCTAGTGTTGTATTTGTTTGGGTCCCCCATAAGGCAGGCTCTAGGTCTTGCATACTACAATCTTTGCTGACCTGATCTAGATGAATTATACTGCGAGTGTTAGCCTTTACTAGAATCTCAAGATCCTGCCCGGTCACTTGTAGGGCTAAAAATAGTTTTTTACTTCATTATCCTGCCAGTTTTCAATTTTATAGTTTCTAGAATAGAAACTGGCAATTAGGATGACTGACCAAGCAAGGTATTCCATACCCACTTACCTGTAAGTTTCTAAACTTGAAAAATGCCTAATTTACAAGCATTCATGGGCTATCAAACTGTCCATTGTTTTCTGTTCATTTTCATAATATATGAACAGGAAAATGACCCTCTGAAATCAAAATGATTTCCTAATCTCTGTCCTTCAAATATTCCTTCAGAGTAGATTTCTGATGCTTCATTAGGGAAAATAAATGGTAAGCAACCAAAATAATATCTTTGTCTTCAGGCACTTACATACCAACACATAAGAAGCTCGTTTAATATAACAAAGAATTATATATGTATGCCATACATGTATATGTGTATATGTATGTATACGTGGATAGGTATATGTGACAAAGGGTCTGTGCTATTCCACAGGAACAGAGCCACTGGAGGGGGGCTACTAAGGAACCCTATTTGTAAGCATTCAGGCAGGGTCAGCAGGAAAGATGCCCAGATACATTGTTACTGTGGGAACACCAAAGGTTCCCAGCCAAGTGGAAGTAGTAGATAGGACTCTCTTGAAGCCACCTCTAACACAGAGTGGCACACTGTCATCTTGGAGTATTTCAACTACCCTGGAACCTATTCAAACTCTCATTCAGTTGACAATGGAACAACTGACAAGTTCTAGACCAAGTGTGCTGACAATTTTATGTTCCACAGGTACATAGGGAGAGCAGGAGAACTGCTACTCTGACCAAGGAAGAAACTGGTTGACGAAATGAAAGGAGAACCTCAGGAGAATGAGATCTTAGTGTTTGTGACAACAAAGTAGGAATCGTGTAGCACAAACTCTAGGAAGCCAGAGTTAAGAAGTTGCGTGTTTTGGTTTTTTTTTTTTGAGACGGAGTCTCTGTCACTCAGGCTGCAGGGCAGTGGCACAATCTCGGGTCACTGTTCCACCTCCCAGGTTCAAGTGATTCTCCTGCCTCAGCCTCTCAAGTAGCTGGGACCACAGGCATGCACCACATTGCCCAGCTAATTTTTGTATTTTTAGTAGAGACAGGGTTTCACCATGTTGGCCAGGCTGGTCTTGAACTCCTGATCTCAGGCGATCTGTCTGCCTCAGCCTCCCAAAGTGCTAGGATTACAGGTGTGAGCCACCGTTCCTGGCCCAGAGTTAAGAAGTTTTGAAAACAGACATAACGCCACGGCATGAGATGCTCTCTGAGAGGAAAGCCCTTAAAATACCTTTCTATATGGGCACTTCAAAAATTCTCAAGCAGGTAGGAACAGCAGAGGAAAAAAAAAAAAAGATGTGCAGGTAGCTCTTCTAAAAGGACAGAAAAGATGGACAGACACATAAGCAACCAGCATGAAAGAGTGGCAAGACTTGGAAGAACGACATGAGGAGGCCAAGGCCCAAAATAAATCCAGATTTACAAAAAGGCTAGCAAAAGCAAAAGGGGTGTTTTTAGTGACGTTTAGAGAAAAAAGGCAATTTGCCTTAGGATAAAATGGTAAGAAAACAGAACTTGTCAACCTCCATTTTGCTTCTATATCAAAGGGGATAAATTTCTGCTTCAGTGGAGAATTAACAATTCTAAGGACAAAAGTAAAGTCCCAGAGGAGGATAAATTCAAGTATATTCACTAAATAATTTCTATCAAGAGAACTGGGAAAACTTCCAAATAAGGTCACTGAACTAAAGAAAAATTTAAGAAATTATGTTGGTAAAAAGTGAAGTCTTAAAAGAATGGAGATAGAGAACTACTGTTCCAGTCTGTGGAAAGCAGAAAGTGGATGACAAACTGTACAAACTACAGAGAAGTGAACAGGTTGTAACTCTTGGGCTAGATTCTAAAAAGGATTCTTACATTTTTTTGAATGGATGTAGAAGGGAAAAGAAAGTACTTTTTTTCTGATTATAAAAGAAATGCATACCTATAAAAAATTGAGAAAGTACAGAAAAATTTAAAGAACTCCTCATAATTACGTGATCTAGATATATCCACTGTTAAAATGTTGACGTCTTTCTAGTGAGTATATATCTTTACTTTTCACTGATATCATACAATGTTCCCCATGTCATTTAAAACTCTTCACGAATATAAATTACTGAATTCATAATAGTCTATCACATGGTTGCATGATCATTTATGTAACCATAATGAATGCAATAATAATAAGGTAATGGCTTACAAATGCTAATAGAGGAAGTCATGATCCCTAGGAGCCAGCTCTAATTAATTAACTCATTCTTTCATTCATTCAATAAATATTTATTGTCTACTTATGTGCAGGCCTCATCTAAAGCTGGACACACAGCCATGAACAAAACAAATATAAATCCTTAGCCTCACGGAGCCTCCATTTTTTTTTTTTTTTTTTTTAAGATGGAGTCTCACTCTGTCGCCCAGGCTGTAGTGCGTGGCACAATCTCAGCTTACTGCAACCTCCACCTCCTGGGTTCAAGCAATTCTCTGCCTCAGCCTCCCAAATGGCTGGGATTACAGGCGCCTGCCAACAAACCCAGCAAATTTTTGTATTTTTAGTAGAGACAGGGTTTCACCATGTTGGCCAGGCTGGTCTTGAACTCCTGACCTCGTGATCCACCCGCCTCGGCCTCCCAAAGTGCTGGGATTACAGGCGTGAGCCACCACGCTCGGCCACAGGGCCCCCTTTCTAAGCAGGAAAAGAGACAATAAACAAGATAATGATAAATACTAAGGACAAAAAATAAGGCAGGGAGACGGGGTAGGACAGTGTTGGAAGTTAAGATTTTAGCTGGAATGGCCAGAGAAGGCATCAGGAAATGCAAGTTGAGAGAAAACACGAAGATCAAGGAAAAGGCACATGGATATCCAAAAGAAGAGCATTTCAAACAACGGAAGCAGCAAATGCAAAGGCAATGAATTGGGAGTATGTTTGGTATATTCAAGGAACAGTGAGGAAGCAGCCAGTGTGGCCACAACAAAGTGAGAAAGATACAAAAGTAGAAGCAAATGGGGAAGATAATTATATAGGACCTTTTGGGTCATGTATAGACTATCTTTTCATCTGAGCCAGGAAGTTGCTGGAGAATTTTGAGGAGGGGAGAGATGTGAGTTGACTTAAGCTTCAACATAATACTATGGCAGCTATATTGAGAATAGACTGAAGTGGGGAAGGAAGAAGCAGACAAACCAGGGTGACAGAGTAAGATGGAATAGTGCAACCAAATAACCAACTGGTTGAATGACCCTAAACAAAACGTTTCCATGAATAGACTGATGGGACTCTAAAAGCAGTTTTAAATGACTAATACATTTAAAACAATAATTTGACCTATCAAGAAAACATGCTGAGGCCGGGCATGGTGGCTCATGCCTGTAATTCCAGCACTTTGGGAGGCCAAGGCAGGAGGATCATCTGAGGTCAGGGGTTCAAGATTAGCCTGGCCAACATGGTGAAATCCTGTCTCTACTGAAAATACAAAAAAATTAGCCAGGCATGGTGGTGGGTACCTGTAATACCAGCTATTCAGGAGGCTGAGGCAGGAGAATTGCTTGAACTTGGGAGGCAGAGGTTTCAGTGAGCTCAGATCCTGCCACCACCCTCCAGCCTGAGCATCAGAGTGAGACTCCGTCTCAAAAAACAAAAAGAGAAAACATGCTAATCATAGTCAAAGGTAAAATTATAAAAAAAAAAAAAAAGAAAGAAAAAAAGAAAAATTATAACATGGTAGGAAAAATTTGAACATCAACTAGATATTTAATGACATTAACGAAGTATTGATTTTTTAGATGTGACAATGGTATTGTGGCTATATTTTTATAAGAATCCATTTTTAGAGATGCATACTGAAGCATTTAAGGATGAAAAATGATCCAGTGTCTAGGATTTCCTTCAAAATAATCCAGTGAATGGGGGGAAAAGAGGGTGGGGATACCCATGACACAAGACTGGCCATGTACTGATGGCTGCTGAAGCAGGGTGATACGGATTCATTTTACTACTCTCTTAACTTTTGCTTGTGTTAGAAAATGCCTTTAACAAAAAGTTTTTTAAAAATCAGGAATGGCACACAGCTAAGAAATGGTAAACAAATACACTGAATAAAACAATGAATGCTCTGAAAAAATTTCAAGAGCTAGAATTCTTGGCCAAATTTAAACAGATAAAATGCAACAGGGAAAACTACAAAGTCCTACATTTCATTCCGAAACATCAAATGAACAGTAGAAAATGAACAAAACCTAGATGAGCAGCTCCTATTAAAAAGAAAAAAAAAAAGGCACAGAATTACAACATACAGCAAAGTCAGCAAGTAAAATGCTACAAACTAAAGCAATCCCCAGAAAGCATTAAGTATAGAAAAAGAAAAGTGCAGGGAAACAACACATTGGTCTTTCATGAACTGTCTTAGATATGCTGTTATTTGCAGTTCTAAGAGCCTCTTCTAAGAGGGCTATGTTCAAATACTTGTAACTAGGTCATACCAGGAATGGAAGAGGGAGCTAGGGATGTTAACACAGGAAAGAAGACTGAAGAAAGGGACATAATACTACTTTTTCAATTCCTGAATTAATCATCTTACACCTGTAAACCAAAAAGTATCTGGGACAGGCCTCAATCAATTTAGAAGTTTATTTTGCCAACGTTAACGACACACCCAGAAGAAAGGTCTGTGCCTTTCTCCAAAGGTGATTTTAAGGGCTTCAATATTTCAAGGGGAAAAGTATGCTGGAGGGGAAAGAAGGGTACGGTAATCCATATGTTGCAAGAGAAAACGAGTAGGTAGGGGAATAGTCCATTATGTATTCATCTGGTGCTCAGTAAATCGGCACTTTACGTAAGATAAGGTGAACATAGGGTAGCTACCCGTGGAGATGCTTAATTTTTTATCTGTAGCTACCTGCTTAGGAACAAAAGGAAAGGCAGTTTCTTGCATGACTCAGCTTTCAGCTTAATTTTTTCCTTTTGGCATAGTGAACTGGGGTCCCAAGTTTTTATTTTCCTTTCACACACCTTTAATCTACTTTTCCTCCATTCCTATTTTGGCAAAGGAAATCACCATCTATACCTTCACCTAAACCTGAGAATAATCTAGATGTCTCCCTCTCCCTCACTTTCCAATTCTATTTTAAAATATCTCTTAAAATTGTTCTCTTTCCTCCAGTCTATCCATTGATAACCTCTCTTGCTCCAATATCCATATTTTCCTTTGGAAACTCCTCTCAACTCCAGAGTGGATTCATCACTATATTCTCTCTACCCACGGCACCACAAGTTAACTTAATTCAAGCCATTAACGTGAGTGGATATGTTTGCTGGAACTTCTGGGAAAGAATCTGGGGAGTAGGGCTGGAAGGTGAGAGTGAAGGAGGACTTAAAAGAAAAGAAGCCTGGAGCTGTGCCCAGCAAAGTGCTGTAATCCCAGCATGTTAGGAGGCTGAGGTGGGACAATGACTTGAGGCCAGGAGTTCCAGGCCAGCTCTACACACACACATATATAAATTAGGCACTCTCACTTTCTCTGGGCAATTGCATGTGAGGCGGTAATGTCCGAAACTTTTTCAACCATTGTTACTACCCTGAGAGAGCAGCCAGGGTACAGAACCAACTTGAGAATGAACCCAGAGTGAAAAGGACACAGGAAATAAGAGCTGGAGCCCCAATGTGACAACTGTGAGTCTCTTGATCAAACCATACTGCAAGACAGTTCTAACACAGGGTCTTTTCATTTACACAAGTCAATAAATTCCCTGTCTTAAGACAAGTCAAGCTGACTTTTCTGTCACTTGTCACAAGCATCCTAACTGATGAGCCCAATGACAATGACTTGCTGATGCTCATGATGTCTCAACTGGAAGACTACAACAATCTTCTCCCTGAAGAAATCCTCACAACGCAGTGTCTACACTGCTGCTAGGGTGTCCTTTCTAAAACCAGGTTAAATGTTTCTCTTTTCCTTACACACTCAATGATGCCTCATCTGCCTTTAAAATAAAACCCAAACTCCTTAAGTATGACAGAAAAAAACCTTCACAATTTGGCCCATGGCAACTTCTCTGGTGTCTTCTCTCACAACTCTAAGGATACTTCAAGGCTCTATGTTTCTTTTCTTTTCTTTTCTTTTTCTTTTTTTGAGACAGAGTCTTGCTCTGTCACCCAGGCTGGAATGCAGTGGCGGGATCTCAGCTCACTGCAACCTCCATCTCCCAGGTTCAAGTGATTCTCCTGCTTCAGCCTCCCAAGTAGCTGGAATTACAGGTGTGCACCACCACACCGGGCTAATTTTTATATTTTTAGTGGAGACAAGGTTTCTACATGTTGGCCAGGCTGGTCTCGAACTCCTGGCCTCAAGCAATCTGCCTGCCTTGGGCTCTCCAACTGCTGGAATTATAGACATGAGTCACTGCACCTGGCCCTAAGCCTCTGTGTTTCTTTGCTCTGTGTTTCTTCTGCTTAGAATGTCCTTCTTTTTCATCTGGATTATTTAAAAACAAAACAAAACAAAACACTTTAAGAGTTGCCTCCTCAATTTAGCCAAGGAAGGCAAAGCTGGGTTAACATCTAAATTTCAATTAATGTAATATGCCACATCAATAAAGGACAAAACCCACATAAACATCTCAACAGACATAGAGAAAAGTATTTGATAAAATTCAATACCCCTTCATAACGAAAAACACTCAACAAACTATGAATACAAGGGAACTTCCTCAACCTGACAAAAGGCATCTATGAAATGCCCCCAGATAACATTACATATGCCAGTATGAAAGCTTTCTTCTTAAGATCAAGGACAAGAAAAGATGTTTGTTCTTACCACTTCTATTCAACATTGTACTAAAGGTTCCAGCTAGGGCAGTTAGGCAAAGAAAAGTAAAAATAAAAATAAAAGGCATTCAGTTTAAAAAAAAAAAAGTAAAACTATATGCAGGTAACAAGTTCAGCAAGGTGACAAGACACAGTATCAATATACAAAAACTAATTGTCTATACACTAAGGAACAATCTGAAAACAAAATTTATAACAACATCAAAAAGAATAAAATACTTATGAATATATTTAACAAAATAAGACTTTCACACTAAAAACTACAACCTCCTTTAAAATAAATTAAAGACCTAGATAAATAAAAAAGAAATCCTGTGTTCATAGACTGAAAGATTTAATACTGGTAAGATGGCAGTACTCTCCAAATTGCTTCAGTTCACTATATCAAAATCCCAGCTGGCATTTTTTTTTTTTTTTGGCAGAAACTAAAGTGATGATCCAAAATTCATATGGAAATGCTGGGTCACTGGACCCAAAATAGCAAAACAATCTTGAAAAAGAAGAACAAAGTTGGAGGACACATTTCATGATTTCATAACTTAGAAAACTACAATAATTAAGACAGCATGATACTGGCATAAGGATAAGTGTATAGATTAATGTAGTATAATTGAGAGTCCAGAAATAAACTCTTACATTTAGAGTCAACTGATTTGACATGGGTGCCAGAACAATTCAAAGAGAAAAGAATAGTCTTTTCAACAAATGGTGCTGGGGCAACTATATATCCACATGAAGTTGGACTCCTACCTTACCCATATACACAAATTAATTCAAAGGGATCAAAGACTTAACTGCAGGAGCAAAAATTATAAAACTTGAAAACATAGGCATAAATCTTCATGACGTTGGGTTTGGCAGTTTGTCTCAGATATGACACCAAAAGCAGAAGAAACAAAAGAAAAATGTAGATAAACTGGACTTCATCAAAATGTAAAACTTTTCTTATTCAAAGGGCACCATCAAGAAAGTGAAGGCAACCATTGAATGGAAGAAAATATTTGCAAATCATACATCTGATAACAGACTTGTACCTAGAATATACAAAGAACTCTTACAACTCAACAATAAAAGACAAGAGGCCAAGTGTGGTGGCTCACACCTGTAATCCCAGTGCTTCAGGAGGCCAAAGTGGGAGGATCACTTGAGACCAGAAGTTCAAGACCAGCCTGGGAAATATAGTGAGAGCCTCATCTCTGCCAAAATATTTTAAAAATTAGCCAGGTATGGTGGCACACACCTGTAGTCCTAGTTACCTGGGAGGGTGAGGTGGGAAAATCACTTGAGCCCAGGAGTTTGGGGCTGCAGTGAGCAATGATGGCACCACTGTACTCCAGCCTGTGCACCAGGATGAGACCCTGTCTCTCTCTCAAAAAAAAAAAGGCCAGTAATCCAACTTTAAAAGAGGGTTAAAAGGACCTGAATAGACATTTCTCCAAAACAAGATATACAAATAGACAAAGAGTGAATAAACACACAAAAAATGCTCAATGTCATTAGTCATCAGGGAAGTGCAAATAAAATCACACAATGAGATACCATTTCATTCCCATTAGGATGGCTATAATCAAGAAGAAGGATAACAAACAAGTATTGACAAGAAACCAGAAGCCCTCTTACACTGCTGTTGGTCATGTAAAATGGTACAGCTGCTTTGGAAAATGGTCTGGCAGTTCCTCAAAAGGTTAAACATGTAATAACTATATGACCTAAAAATTCCAGGCTTAGTTCCAGCCACGCTGGAATGCTCACATTTTCCAAATGTACACACCCAAGAGAAATGAAAACATTAAGTCCACACAAAAATTTGTATACAGACATCAGTAGCAACATTATTCACAATAGCTAAAAGGCAAAAATTCAATGTCCATCAATTGATTAATGAATAAATGAAATGTGGTATATCCACACAATGAAATATTATTCAGCCATAGAAAGAAGTACTGCTACATGCTGCAACATGGATGAACCTTGAAAACATTATGCTAGTTAAGAGACATCAGTCACAAAAGATCAGATATTGTATGATTCCATTTATATGACATGTTCAGAACAGGCAAATCTATAGAGACATAAAGTAGATCAGTGGTTGCCTAGGGCTGGAGGTGGGGTGGGGGATTTGTGGAATAACAGCTAAAAAGTATGGGGTTTCTTTGGAGGCTGAAGAAATATTCTAAAATTGATTGTGGTGATGGTTGCACAACTCTGAATATACTGAAACCCAATAAATTGTAAACTTTAAGTGGGTGAATTGTATGATATGTAAATTAGATCTCAAGAAAGCTGTTATCAAAAAACAAAACAAAACAAAAAAAGACTTCCCTCCTCTATGTTCTATGAAACCCGTCTTTTTTTTTTTTTTTTTTTTTTTTTTTTTTCTTTTTTGGCAGGGTCTCACTCTGTTGCCCAGGATGCAGTGCAGTTACACAATCACACCTCACTGTAGCCTTGACCTCCAGACCTCAAAGGATCCTCCCACCTCAGGCTACAGAGAAGCCTGGGCTACAGGTACACACCACCATGCCTACCTAATTGAAAAAAAAAAAAAAAAAAAAAAACTTTTTTTTGTAGAGATGGAGGGTCTTATTATATTGCCCAAGCTGATCTCGAATTCCCAGGCTCAAGCAATCCTCCTGCCTCAGCCTCTCAAAGTGCTGGGATTACAGGCATGAGCTGTCGCACCTGGTGTATGAAACCCTTCTTAAGTCCCAATAACACTGACTATTGCATACGTGTCTCCACTGTTCCCTGTGCAGACTTGAGTAACTGTGACCAACACTCTTGCATTTATCTGCTGACGTGTCTGTTTTGCATTTATCTGTTGACATGTCTGCTTTCCTTTACTAAACTGTGGCCTCCTCAAAGCATGGAGTGCACTCAGTTTTTCTTGGAATACATAGTGTCTGTATACTGTGTGCATAGTATGTGATACGGTACATCATAAATATTTGTTAAAAGACGATCTTAAAGGCTTTCATGTGGAAAGGGAACTGTGCTTGTTTCACGCACATCAATGGGCAAAAATGGAAGACATAATGACACGTATTTTCAAGAATTTTCAAATACTCAGGGTTATTCCTTTCTTCAAAGCAGGGATTTCTGGGTTCTGCGAATTCTCTGAATTGATACTGAAATTCTGAGTAAATTTATAGAGTACGTACATTTTTCTAGAGAGAAAATACAGTTTTAATTTTTAGGCTGAGTGCAGTGGCTCACGCCTGTAATCCCAACACTTTGGAAGGCCGAGGCAGAAGGATCACTTGAGCCCATGAGTTCGACACCAGCCTGGGCAAAACAATGAGACCCCCATCTCCATACAAAAACAAACACAAACAAAAAAAAATTTTTAAATTAGCCAGGCATAGTGGCATGTGCCTGTAGTCTCAGTTACTTGGGAAGCTGAGGTGGGAGGATCAGTTGAGCCCTGGAAGGAGAGGCTGGTGTGAGCTGTGATCATGACTCTGCACTCTAGCCTGGGTGACAGAGTGAGACCCAGGGAAAGGGAAAAGAAAGGGAAAGGGGGCCAGGAAGAGAGGAAAGGAGGGAGGGAGGAAGGGAGAAAGGAGAGAGAAAGAAAGAAAATACATAGCTTTTATAAGATTGTCAAAGGGGTATGTAACCCCAAAATGGTTAAGATTCATTGCTGCAAGTTTCAGTTACTGGAATGTATCATTCCAGGTAAGTTTTTTCCTAGGTTATACTACTTCAGTAGCTTCTCTTTCTCAAAAACAGAATTTACAATATTAGTAGCTTAATAATCTTAAGGTATTTATTGACTGCCCATTCTATGCCAGGTACTGAAAAAATAGTGATAAACAAGATAAAGTCCCTACCCTTGCAAACTTACATTCTAGAAGGTGGAGACAAAAGAAAAAGTAAACACTTAAGAATATTCTATATCATATAGTGATGCCTATCAGGAAGAATACAAAACACGATAAAATAGGGAATGATGAGAGGAAAGAGTTACTGTCATGAGGGGAAATCTCTCTAAGGAGGTTTCATTTGAGCAGAAATTTGAATGATGAGAAGGGCACTGAGGGAAGAGCACAGCACTTCAGGAATAAAGAAAACTGAAAGTACAAAGATCCTAAGATGAGAACACTGAATACCAACACTTGAGTTCTCAAGGGAACAACCCCATGTCTAATCTCCACTCTATATTTTCTACAACGTTTAGAACAGTGTCTCCCACTCACAATCAATAGTACTTGTTCAAGATAATTCACCATAATGGAAAAAAAAAAAAAAAAAAAAAAAAAAAAAAAAAAACCAAAAAACTGTTTTCGAAGAATCTTCACTGTTCAGGATCATCATGAATTTACTCTTCTTCAAGGTAGACAATATCATTAGACAAAGCAGGTAAAAATCTTTGGGATTACTGCAGTGAGACAGAAAGAAAAAAAAAAAAGAACAAATATGCAAATATGTTTTAGAAGTCTCTTCCAGGTGGATAGTCTTACAAGCACAAAGATTATCAGGCAAATTCTGTAAACAGAATTATGTGTTCAATCTGCCCTCCACCCCTGAAGCTTGGTGCTTTGCATTTATAGCGTGTATGATGCTCAAGAAAATGGAACTACAGCCAATGTGCATTAAGCAGAGAGAAGTGGATTACAGTTCAAAAGGAGCTGTCCAGCAATCAACAGTTTAAACATTACTGGAAGTGTTCAGACACCGTAAAAGCATGTCTCAAAGATGTTACAAGGATAATTTACAGGAGAAAGTTACCAGTAGAACTTCATGACCTGTAGAGAATTGTTCTGGTTCCTTCCCCCAGCCTTCAGCACCATGCCTTTACACTCATTCTGTAAAAGGCCCCAGTGCAGCTAAGAGGATGAATTTTTAAACGCCACATATATCATGCCAACAACGAAGAATTAACAGATAAATACTGCTTCAATAAGGGGAACGTAATAATTCGTTCATAACCACACCTCAGCAACTGAAACTAGGGTTATTAAAATCTTCAGGATATATTTTTAAAGGCACAAGAAGACCCTGAAGCAGTGAGAGCCCAGCACCAAGTTGAAAAAAACAACGAATTAAGGTTTGCTGTACCAATTGCATTTGCCTTGATTTCGTACGAAGCGGCGAGTCAGAAAGTACACGGAAAACCTAAAGAGGGAAACCTAACTGGGAACCCATGGCTCAAAGCACGTGAACAAATGGTGACAAGATGAGTTAAGTCAGTGGGGTAAGAGAGAAGTGGCTGCGTGTAAACGGGAGTATGCAAGGCCACCTAGAGGATGCCCAGGCACGTACGCATACATTCCTGGCCCTTCCAGCAGCAGAACCATCTGGGCCGCCACCTGCTGAGAACAATGGAACCGTGGGGACTGGCCCTTCAACGCCGTCTCGTCCGCCCTCTCCTGTCAGTTTGGTGGATATTTCGGTGAAGGCTGCAGACTCTCAGAGTCACCCCTCCCTCGAGCAGCGTTCTCCGTCCTCTTCGGCGCCAGGAAGCTCAGAGAGAGCTGGCCTGTTCTTACCTTCAGGTGTCGGCGGCGGCTCCTGCCGCTTCCCGCGGGACAGGAAAGCCTTGGGCAGCAGCAGCGACAGAGCCAGGACAAGCCCAGAAGCCAGAGCAACTCTCTGCACTGTGGAGTACGCCATGACTGCTCACGGCGGTCGCAGGTGCAAACGCCAACCGGAACCGGAACCGCAGCGCAGGCTGCCGCTCCGGATCAAACCGCGGGAGGCGCGGACGGCGTCGCGCAAGGGACATGGTGTGCGAGGCGCCTGCACCTTCATCTCCAGCGTCTGGAGCTGACCTGCTCCTCCGGCGTGGTTACCCGTCGCTGTAAATGGTACCCTCGCCTTCCTATTCATACTAACTAAAAACTCCTCCCTCATTCCCCATGTTCATCCGTTACTGAGTCCTGTGCATTCTACCTCCTACACATCGTGCCCGGATCTCTATCCCCACTTACCATCACTGCCCCCCACCCACCCGTAAACCATAATATCGAGTTTCTCATCATCTCCATGAACTCACTGTCTTCCAACTTCCACTCATGTCCTTCTCATTCATTATCCAGCTGCAGCCACAGGTGATAATGCTAAAACAGAAGACTAATTCGCTGTCTCTCCAGCTTACAACCTTTTAACTCTCCATTATCTTCAGAACAATAGTCAAAGTCCTTTCTATAACCTCAACGCCCTGCATGAGCTGGTCTTACCAATGCTCCTTCCAAACTGGATGATTTACTATTTCTTTAGCATATTGCTTGTCTTCAGGGAAGCTTTGCTCGTCCTGTTCCCACTGCCTGGAAAATTCCTGACACCATCTCCACTTGTCAAAAACTTCTCTGAAGAACAGCTTAAAAACACTGCTTTCTCGAAACTTTTTCAGTCAGCCTCTTCTTCCTCTACAATCCCGCCGTTCTTTGTTACTGTCTTCATTTGTTCATTTAGGATTATTTTAGTTTTTACTATGTATTAGACCCTCAACTTGGCACTACAAGGCTGATGAATAAAACGGATTCCCTTTGTAGGGCAGATAATGATATAAACAAAAAAATGCAGGAAATATTCTGGACCCCTGAGCAGTCTGCTCAACTGATACGAGGAAAAGTCAAGAAAAGCTCCTTTGAGAAGGTGAAATTGAGTTCGTTGTTGAAAAATGAGTAACTTACTAGGCAGACAGGTGGGAGGGGTTAGAAAGGTAGTCCAGGAAAAGGAGGCCAAAAAAATAAAGGCAAAGCTGGAAGCTTCCTGGTGTATTCAGAAAGCTATTGGTAATTCATTTTGGCAGGGCAATAGAGTAGTGACAGGACACGAAGTGCACAAATATAAGCAGGAGCTACATTGTGAAAAGCTTAGGTAGAACTTCCAGTTAAACATGGCAGATGTAACATATGCATTTATCTTTGTTTTCCCAAGACAGTGCCCAAAAATGAAAATAAATAAAGTGTATAAAGTACAAGACTAAATACAGTGATAGAAAACATGACAGCAGATGAGAAATGTCAATTTTGTAAGACACACACAACACTGTCCAATAGAAACATAATGCCAGCCACATATGTAATTTAAAATTTTCCAGCAGCCACATTTAAAAAGTAAAAAGAAGTAAAATTTATTTTAATAGTATTTTAAACCAAGATATCAAAAATATTTCAAATTTTATCAGCACGATAGTGTGGGTCGTTGGCACCCACATTAGACAGCACAGGTGAAGAGCATAAAAAGTTAAATGGCTGTGGAGGGAAAACCTGTAAGGAGTAAACTAATTTGCCACTCAAAACCTATGGTCTTAAGCATTGGAGGTACTGGGTTCCTTTAAAGCCGGGGGTGCGGAGTGGATCTGAATGAAGAATTGGCTGGAAATCTGATTAAAAAGCAGTTGAGACTGGGCACGGTGGCTCACACCTATAATCCCAGGACTTTGGGAGGCCAAGGCTGGAGGATGGCTTGAGACCAAGAGTTCAAGGCCAGCCTGGGCAACATAGTGAGAGCCCTAATCTCTACCAAAAAACATGTGAAAAATTAACCAGGCATGGTGATGTGCACCTGTAGTCCCAACTACTCAGGAAGCTGAGGTGGGAAGATTACTTGAGCCCAAGAGTTTGAAACTACAGTGAGCTATGATTGTGTGAACCACAATTAGTTATGATTTATATATATATATAATTCTTTAATTTTTTTAAAACAATGGATATCTTCTGAATCTCTTTCCTTGATTCATGCAGCCAGATGGGTGCCCCTGCTGGCTACACTCAGGCATTATTATCATTGATGTTATTAACATCACTAAAAGTTAGAGTACTGATTATGTTTTAGGCATCTTACATATCATAATTAATCCTCCCAATAACTTTAAGAGGTAAGCAATATTATGGGTATCATTTTACAGGTAAGAAAATGGAGCCCCAGAAAACATAATTTACTTGCCAGCAATTACACAGTATAAACTGGAAGCTATGATTTTAACACAGGCATGCTTACTCAAGAATTTGCCATCTTAGTTACCAGGTTTACTCTCTGGGGAGGTTTAGTCAGAAAACCACCGGACTCCTGGACTATAGGTGCAGATTAGGGAGGAGGTGACTAATGGGACGTGGTCTCTAAAAGATACAGAGAAGTCTGGAATGACTGCCCCCCGCCCCCAAATTCTAGCTTGGGTAACTGGGTAGACACTGATTCTATATAACATGATTTTAAGAACAGAAGAATCAGGTTTGTGAGAAAGAAGAGTTCAGATTTTGACTAGCTGAATTTGAAGTTCCATGAAATATCCAAGTAGAAATATCCAGTTGGATATATGGGCCTGGAGCTCAGAAGAGATGTTTGGGCTAGAAACAATATGGAAATCATCAGCCCATCTATAGTAAATGAAGTCTGGGAGAAGATGACATTAGTGAGAGTGCTCATGTGAAGTTATAAGAAGCCACAGTGGAAACCTAGGTTACAACATTATGTTGAAGTTCCCATGTATGAGGACAGAAATGTGGTGGGAAATTTCTGATCCAAGTGTTAAAATCTTCAACGAATGTGGAGTTACTACAAGGTTGGAAGGTGACAGGAACAGAAGAAGTAATGAGCAGCCAGATGACATGCTCTTCTAAGGAGCTGTGGTTTATTTTTTTATTATTATTTTTATTTATTTATTTATTTTTAATTTTTTTTGAGACAGAGTCTCGCTCTGTCACCCAGGCTGCAGTGCAGTGATGCGATCTCAGCTTACTGCAAGCTCCTCCTCCTGGGTTCACGCCATTCTCCTGCCTCAGCCTTCCAAGTAGCTGGGATTACAGGCACCTGCCACCATACCTGACTTTTTTTTTTTTTTTTTTTTTTGTATTTTTAGTAGAGATGGGGTTTCACCGTATTAGCCAGGATGGTCTCGATCTCCTGACCTCATGATCTGCTCGCCTCGGCCTCCCAAAGTGCTGGGGTTACAGGCGTGAGCCACTGTGCCTGGCCAGGAGCTGTGTTTTTTAAAGGAAGAAGAGGAAGAAGCAATTTGGAAGCAGCAAGGGGGAACAAGTTGGGCATCTATTCTATTCCCTGGCTTTGAGCTGTAGGAAGAAAAATAGCTCTTACTTTGGGAGATCTGCAAGGGAAACAGAGCCCAGAGGCAACAGCCTAGTTTTCATTAGAAGAAGACAGGCCGGGTGCAGTGGCTCACATCTGTAATCCCAGCACTTTGGGAGACTAAGGGGGGCGGATCATGAGGTCAAGAAATCAAGACCACCCTGGCCAACATGATGAAGCCTGTCTCTACTAAAAATACAAAAATTAGCTGGGCGTGATGATGCATGCTTGTAATCCCAGCTACTTGGGAGGCTGAGGCAGGAGAATTGCTTGAACCTGGAAGGCAGAGGTCACAGTGAGCTGAGATCGCACCACCGCACTCCAGCCTGGCGACAGAGTGAGAGTCCATCGAGGAGGAGGAGGAGGAGGAGGAGGAGGAGGAGGAGGAGGAGGAGGAGGTGGTGGTGGTTAAGATAAACTTCAAAGAAGTCAAGGATATAGGAGTTTTTCTGATGATAGATCTTGACTCTATATGGCATGGTAAGTGGAAGGTTTGGAAGTCAGAAATGGAGTCAGAGTAAAATATGAAGTGAGCAGAATGGAGATGAGGGGCCATGTGCAAAATGATGACCTTGGGGACTTGGACTTTAGATGGTGGCCAAAGTAAATGGGCAGAGATCATGATCTCATTAGTCCTGGAAGTGGCTGAGAGAAAGGTGAAAGCAGCAACTTATAGTCCAGAGTGTTTGGCTTGGAACATATTCATTGTTACAGTCAGTTGGGATGTGCGCCTGGAAGACATAGGAGCCTCCTGAAGGTGACAGAGCTGGTAGGCAGCTCATGGAGCTGGGGCAGCTTGGAGTGGGACCTGGGATGTCTGCTGTCTCTGGTGGCTAGTGGTATAACATCAGACCTGGGAGTGCACTAAAATTGAAGATCTTAAGGGTTTAGGTTTTCCAATAAAGTACTGGTAGGGGGCTGGGCATGGTGGCTCATGCCTGTAATCCTAGCACTTTGGGAGGCCTAGGTGGGTGGATCACCTGAGGTCAGGAGTTTGAGACAGCCTGGCCAACATGGTAAAACCCTATCTCTACTAAAAATACAACAATTAGCCAGGCGTGATGGTGCATGCCTGTAATCCCAGCTCTCCAGGAGGCTGAGGCAGGAGAATGACTTGAACCGAGGAGGCAGAGGTTGCAGTGAGTCGAGATCGCGCCACTGCACTCAGCCCTGATGACAGAGCGAGACTCTGTCTCAAAAAAAGAAAAAAATATTGGTAGGGAATTCAGATCAAAAATCAAAAGTCTAATGGCTATAGGCTGAAGAAGGAGCAAATGACAAGGAAGTAGAGATGGCAAGTACAGCCCACTGTATATGGAGCTGGTATGAAAAGAAGGGATAAAAGTTACAGTGATAACTTGAGGGTGCCTTTTCTAAGGGAAGAGAAAAGCATGTTTATATATTTAGAGGAAAAATGTCAGAAAAGAGGAGATGGAAAATAGAGGAGCAAGGGAGATCAATGTAGGAGCAAAGCCCAGATTGTGGAGCAGACATGGGAGCCAGACATCGAGTTCCCTGGCAGTAGGGATCAGCTCAGAGGAAAGGAGATGGAGTGGGTTCAGGTGCATATGTTAATAAAAGGAGTGGTGCAGGGACAGAAAGTCATGGGGGTTCATTTCTCATTGCCTTCATTTTCTTGGTAAAGGATATATTTGGGCCATTATCTGAGAAAGGACTCAGGGTGGAATGGGAGGAATTCTTGAGTGTAGTGAAGGTTTGGAAATAGGCAAAGAGGTATTCAGGAAACACTCCAGCTTTGCACAGGGGCTCCCTTTGGAGCTTAAATGCAACCAGGGATTTTCTGTTCTCTCCCTGCGGGCTTAAAAGTATCTTCTAACCAGTACATTCTGGGCTGGGCTTGGCATCCCCAAAACATCCTTTGAGACTGGTAGCCTCCAAGGGATCCATTCTAGAAGACTAAAGGTGGTCAGGGGAGGGGAGACTGAGAGGTCCTTAGGGATTAGTTGTCAGTTGTCTCAATTCTCTTTTTATTAGATTAAAGGGAAAACTGGGGTCTACAAAGGGGCAAAGATTTGCTATGGATCACCCTGATCATTCGTATCTGCACTGGAATTGAAGCCCAGTTCTCCCAACTCCCAGAGCAGGATTTTCTACACTACCTCTGCTGTGTCTGCCAGTTCTTTTGGACAGCAAAGAGGAAATAGTCTTCAAAAACAATAGCTAAACGCTTCATTTGCTGAACTTTAGAAATCTGTTTATTCCTTGTGTATTTTTCCTATCTGATAGCCTGTGGGAAAGTGCCCCAGAATGTTTATCATTATGAGTTCAAAGTCTTCGTTCATGAAATCACTCCTAAAGTCAAAATTTGTTTAACATCAGGGCACTTGAATTCTAACATGGGGAAGGGAAAATGAGGAAACTATATATATATATAGATATATAGATATTTTTTTTTAGACAGAGCCTCGCTGTGTCACCAGGCTGGAGTACAGTGGCACAATCTCAGCTCACTGCAATCTCCAACTCCCTGGTTCAAGCAACTATCCTGCCTCAGTCTCCCTAGTAGCTGGGATTACAGGCACATGCCACCACGCCCACCTAATTTCTGTACTTTTAGTAGAGATGGGGTTTCACCATGTTGACCAGGATAGTCTCGATCTCCTGACCTCGTGATCTGCCTGCCTCAGCCTCCCAAAGTGCTGGGATTATAGGCGTGAGCCACCGCGCCCGGCCAGGAAACTTTATTTCTAGGGCATTTACTTATAAGTCATTGTGGAAAAACTTCTCCCGGGATTAAGTTGACAGCTGTTCCTTTATTTCCTAAATATAAGGTCTCCCTGGAAGACAGGCCCATGAGGAGCTGAAGAAAGAAGTGGGAGGACAGAGGAGAACTCACACAAGATGTTTGCAGGAGGAAGAATTCAGATTGGAAAATAAAAATAAGGTGGGAGAGAAGCCGGGGAGGGGTGGGAAGAAAATAGAAGAAAGAGGAAGAAGACCAAGAAGGAAGAAAGTGGACATGAAGTGGTTGACTTCTTATGAACTCCCTGCAAGGGAAACAGAGTCCAGAGGCAATAGCCTGGTTTTCAGGAGACTCCATGGTCTCCTAAGTCTTATCCATTGTGCTTTACCCTCCAGATCAGGCTGGACTCTGAGCTTGGGATCCTCTCCTGCTCAAAAGCCTTCCATGACTCCCTTTGGCTACCATATTTAGTCTCAGCTCATTGACCACCCTTCCAAGGGCTCTCATCCTTGAAGCAGAATTCATTCCCTTGCCCAAAATCATCCCCTCATCTCTAGGCCAGCATGAGCTCTGTGTATTCCTCTCAAGATGCTCCTTTACCCAATTTTCTTCCCTCCTTGCCTTTCATAGCCAATCTTCCCTAAAATATAAGACCCAAACACTATGAACTTTTTTCAGGAGGCTCTCCCAGATTCCATTCCATGCTGACACTTCCTTTCACTAGATTCCTGTGGACACTGTTTCTCATGGGTTTTTTGGACCTTTTCACCTAGTTGGGAGTCCCAGGAGGATAGGGTGCTTCTCCCATGGCATGGCTGAGCACAGAACTCGTTCACAGCAGGTGTTTATTCAAGTATGAGGCTGCTAGTTTCTCAAACACACATTGATTCTGCCACTGCTCTGAGCAACTAGACCTCTCTCCAGGAATCAGCAATCAGTTTCCTTGAAGAGTCACCCCAGAAAGTCTCATTTCAAAAAGACTGAATTTGCCACCAAATTTGTCCCTGAAGTGACTGTAATGATTAATTGTGTGTTAATTTGTCTGGGTGATGGTGCCTAGATATGTGGTCATGCTTAATTCTGGATGTTTCTGTGAGGGTGTTTTTGGATGAGATGAACATTTGAATCGGCAGACTTTGAGTAAAGCAGATTGCTCTTCATAATGTGAGTGGGCCTTATCCAATCAGTTGGAGGCCTGAATAGAACAAAAGACCCACTTCCCCTAGCAAGAAGCAATTCTGTAGCCAACCAAACTTTGGATTTGAACTGCAGCATCTGTCCTTCCTGGGTCTCCAGCCTGTTGGCCCACCTTGCAGAGTTTGGATTTGCCAGCTTCTAAAATCACATGAGCCAGTTGCCTAAAGTAAATCTCTCTCTCTCACTCTCTCTCTCTCTCCTTCTGTCCACTGTGGAGTCCCCATTGTGGAGAGTCATACACCTTACTACAGGCAGGAAATCAAGGTGGTTAGCAGGAAAATGAGACCTAGGTGCCCAGAACACTGAGCAGAAGGGAGCAAGGCCTGTAACTCCAAAGTTTACAATGAAGAGGTTAGAGAAGACAGGCAGGAGATGGGACAGAATGCACAGAACAGCATATGGGACCTGGACTTTGAACGATGGGTAGAATTTTGATCAGGGATAAGGGAAATATGATGAACACCTGCCAATAGTGGATGCCCACAATCTTTGAATACCCTTTCTTCATTTCACATTATCCATATTGAGAGTCTCAGGTTCTCAATGTATAAGCCAACAAACTACATTTCCTGGCCTCTTGCTACTAGGCAAATAGTTAATTGTTTCCCCCATCAGACATACCCGTGTCCAACTTTGGTTTGAAAGTTATCTGTGAGAGGAAACAGCAATGCTTGCTTGGCCTACCTCTTGGTGGGTGAGGCAGCAGCAGAGGTGGGATGTTCCTGTGGCTGGTAGCCACAATGCAGTTTCCCGACAGGCAGAACAGAGCCCATGCAGGTCTGGGATCTGTGGCACTGGGGCTTCCTTATAAGGCCAGTTCTGTGGTGTGGTTCTGGGAGTTATTCCAAGCTCTGGGGCCCCAGTTTTGTCATCTGTGAAATGGAGAGTGTGCTGCCTCCCTCCCACTGAGCCAGCAAATGTCATGGAGCCTGGAAGGCAACCATGTGTGAGATAAAAACAGCAGCAGCTGCTGCCACTCAAAGGCAGGTCTGAAGAAAGAAAATTGCAATCAGAAAAAGGAAGAGTTTTCCAGGAAAACCTTTGGGAGGAAGACTCTAGAAGACCCACATTTCTTATCCTAAAGCTCTACCCAACTGGGGACAGGTGGGCAAAGGTTAGGGGTATGAGGATAGAAATTTCTTGGTGGTGAGTGGTCAAGGTGAGAATGTCCTTACTGCTTTCCTACCAACTCTCCTCACTGGCCTCTGCCTCTGGAAGACGCAGAGCAGAGAGAAGTCACAGTTGGATACCTTGGGCATTTCTGCCTTGAATAAGGAGAAATAGTCTTTGGTGCCAATTAATTAAGCAAACTGATAGAAATTCCCTGCTTAAGTCACACTTTGCATATCCATAATCTCTGCACTACATTTTCTGTAAACTTTACCCCTGGGTAAAAATTGGTGAGCATTTAAATGCTTCCTCACATAATCTTGCTAAAGCACACTCTTGCCTATAAATATTCATGCCACTGCCAAAACATTTGCAAGCTTTCCCTAAAGGTGAAATGTGCGTAATGTACTTTGTCTTCTGGGTATAAATATTATCCAATACATTTTGGTTAATATGAATACACTAATTATTCCTGTAACCCTTTTAAAAAGGGTCATCTTCATGATGTGAATTTTTTAAAAATGTAATTACAATAATTGGATACTTAATCTAATTAAAATTTGCTTTATCTTTAATGGGAATTTGTCTAAAGAGGCAGAATGACAATTGGCTTTTTGATAATGACTGTTTTCTTTCTGCAGGGGATCAAGTTGGTGAAAACTGGAGAACCAGGCAGTTTTGTGTCTGCCAGTTCCCTGGTTACTGGGCAGAGCAAGGCCAGCCTCTCTTCTTCTTATAATTCACTACTTAAGTAGTGAATATGGGTTGTGGTTACTGGAAAAGGACTAGGGGAACCTTTTGTATTCCATCGGATGAAGCTGCTCCTCTTCCTAGGAAGCAGTCCTTTGTTCTCCTGGACCTGTGATTGATCCACAGCAGGCATGTGATTTAAGCCTGATAGATCAGGTCCCTTGCTGGGCTTGCTGCAGCTGGAGAAGCAGCAGCTCCATGTTGCTTGGGGGCCATGGTGCTGGAAGGAGTTGTAGTGGATGGTATAGGGGCTCCACTCATATCCCATTGGTTCACCCTTGAGGTCACCTGCAGATAGTCCCTGCACACAAACTTGAGTTCCTGTGTCTCTCTGCATAAAGCTGTTCTCTGGCCTGGGGAGCAAGCTAGAGCAACTCTCAAACAATGAAGGAGGGGAGTTGGCAGATAAACACCTCGGCTTCCTTGCTCTTCAGCGGCTCAATTCTGAGTGGTGCTCCGCACATTCTTTTTGAGGCATCCCAGTCAGATTGAGATCTACTTGCCCCAGCTGTAACCCACCAACACACCTGTTTGGGGTTTCTGCCCCTTCTTTGTCTCACTTACCTGCTCTCTCATTTTGCTTCTGGTGTCACCTTCCAAATAAAGTGGTACACCCAAAATTTTGCCTTGGAGTTTGCTTTGAGGGGAGCCCAAACTAAGATAGATGTAAAGTTGGGGTTTCCAGGCAACTATTTTCTCTACCACATGGATTAGGCCTGTTTGAAGAAGGTAAAAGAGAAGCTAGCAAAAATAAGGGGGGTGGAGAGCAAGCTTGGTGGTGCTGAATGGTTTCACCAAGACTCCTTTTGCTCCCTCTCATTCTCTGATTCTCAAAGCTGCCCTGAACTCTTCCCAGGCATGTGAACCAATACATTCCTCCCTGTATGTGTTAAGCTTGCTTAAATTGGATTTCTGTCTCTAGCAAATGAAAGTATTAATGACTCTTACAAAGAATAAGTGAGTTCACATGCAAAGCATTTTGCATAGAGCCTGTCACATATTAAATATTACTACTGGTGCATATTATTATTATTTAATGTCTGACTTGCTTCCAGTGGAGACTATGGATCAAGAACCTAGAGCCTAGAAAAGAATCACAAAAAGTCAGTTTGATTCTACCTAATTCCTCTCTTTTGTGTTTTTCATAACTTGATTACGTTGATGTCTACCTTCTTTGCCTCTGGGAGATACTTTATACTTTATACAATAATTATAGCTTTACTATATTCTTATTCATCATTAACAATGGGCAACTAAAGGCTATTCTATTGTGCTTAAGGGTCATATATTGGCCACAACTTTGTTACCAAGATCTGAGAGACAAACCACCCAGCATGAATGACCCAGTCGAGTTCAAGACATAGCAGGCTCTGCCTGGCTTCAGGGACTCACTAGGACTGTCATGGTCCTTAGGCATTTTTGTCTTCATGGGCTCCTTCCCCATTAATGTTTATATTATATGACTGCATTGGCATAAAGAGAAATATGTTAGTATTATATATTAAGACATGTTCTTTGACCTAAAAATCTATTTTTCTTCCTGATTTTAAGATAAATTAAAACATGTTAGTGCTCACTGTGCCTGATGGTTAAATAGGCCTTACCTTGCTAAGTTCATACCTGCTGCTTGGTTAGCAACTCACACCCCAGGAAGGTGGGTGTGCAGTAAACAAGTAATGTGACACCTGATTTATATTTTTCATAACATATAATAGTTTTAAACTGTATCAAGTATCACAGGAACAAAATGTTGACATTTTTAGAAAAGGTGCTGGGAGATGTTTCTACATTCTAGGGCCTGTGGAAGACTTCATCTTGGCAGAGGGAAAAGGCTTCTGTGAATCTTCTGGTTATGCAAAGGCAAGGCCCAGTGGCACATCTGGACAGAGTAGGTGTTGACACAAGGATGAAGGCGCTTTTCAGAATAAAGTAGTGTTTTCTTTTGATGAAAAGTTGTTGTTTGGTAAAATTTGGGACTTCCTCTGGTGGTCCAGTGTCAGGAATTTGACACCCTGGGGACTGAAGAAGAGAGGACAGGGTTTGAAGACCTAGGATTTTTGGAGGAGCTGGGCCTAATGGAGAGTCAGCCAGGAAAGAACTCCTGTGGTGGGAGATGGCAGGTGGGCCATAGTTTCAGTAAGATGCTATTCAGGTTTTCCTCCTGCACTGTAATCCTCTTATGGTTTCCTCAAGCCTTTAGAAAAGTCTTGGACACACCATGAGCAGTGTCAGTGGTCTTAGGGTATAAGGAAGGGCACTCTTCCCTGTTTGGAGCAAGGGACTTCCCCCTTATAATGCTAGGGTAGAGGCAGCAGCAGTGAATGAATGGTAATGCTAATTCCGACTGCCCAGTAACTAGAAACAGCGTGAGTGGGGGGCTGTGGTGCCACCAGATGCAAGCAGAGGAACAGGCTGCAGTATGTCCGGGTCAAAAATGCACTTGAGACAAAGGCTGTTTCCCCCAGTACACTGGAAGACATTGATCCTTGAATGGAAGGAGGCAAGGAGAGGAATTAGATCCTGTTTTTACATGGTTAACGGTCCGCAAGAAGCTGAAGTTTATAATATCCTCACCTCTCTGAGCCCATGTCTAATTACAGTCTCTTTGCTCCCAGCTCCAGCCACATTGGGCTCCCCATTCTCACTCAAACATGCCTGGGAAGCGCCCACCCTGAGCCTTTGCACTTGTGCCCTCCACCTGGGATGCTTTTACATCAAGTATCTACATGGCTCAATCTCTCACTTCCTTCAAGTCTTTGCTCAAATATCACCTTTCTCAATGAGGCTTTCCATGACCAACGTATTTAAAATACAACACTCCTGATCTTCTTCCCCTGCTTTATATTCTTCCTTGCACTTACCACCTTCTAAAGCTTATTATCTTCCTTGCTTGCTTGTCCCTCCCCTCTGGAGTAGAGGCTGCATTAGGGCAGGGAGTTTTGTCTGCATCCCCAGTGCCCAGAGGAGTGCCTATGACATGGTAGACTTCAGCAAATATTTATTGGGTGCATGAATGAAGATAACAGTGTCTGGGTTATACAAAGTGCCTTGAATAACCTCTCTAACTGAATGTAAGCTTATATGTATGTTATTTAGCAACTGAAAACCATAATTGGGTAAATAAAGTGGGAACAGGTTTGCACTGAATGATTGATCATTCACAGTCTCGTTTGGCTTAGATGGTGTTTATCAAGCTGTAGGTGGCTGGTTTTAAAATGGTGTTTTATAGAAACCTAGGACCTGTAGGGCATCTTTCAATGTTTGTTCTTAATTTTGTTTTCAAATATGTTTTTAAATATCCTTGAGTAAAACGCCTGCTTGAATGCATTGTATATTAAATTTGAATATATTGGCAATTCCTGATGCACTATTACTGTCAGGTTAACTCACTTCAAAAAAATAAAATAAAATAAAGCTTGGGAATAAAGATCATTCTGCCATTTCTATGAATGTATCTGGATCTCTTCTAAGTGTGTCCATAAAAGGTTATTTTAAGTTTCACTTGTGGCACTTTATTTCTCACAAGGAATGTAAGCAGTTAATTTTGTGGTTTTTTGTTGGAAAAATAATGATTTTCTACTGTTCTCTTTCAAGCTTCTGAAACAAGTTAATTGAAGATCATCTTGATGGTGCAAGATGGACTGAAAATACATTGTTGTTTTCACCACATTTCTCTGGGTGTCAGGATTTTCTTTTTATTTTATTATTGTTTTTTAACTTATTTTAGATTCAGGGATACATGTGCAGGTTTGTTATATAGGTAAACTGTGTGTCACAGGGGTTTAGTGTACAGATTATTTTGTCCCCCAGGCAATAAGTATAATACCTGATAGGTACTTTTTGTGATCTTCTCCTTCCTCCCACCCTTCACCCACAAGTAAGCCTCAAGGTCTGTTGTTTTCCTCTTTGTGCTCATGTGTTCTCGTTGTTTAGCTCCCACCTATAAGTGAGAGCATGTGGTATTTGTTTTTCTGTTCCTGCGTTAATTCGCTTAGGATAATGGCCTCCAGCTCCATTCATGTTGCTGCAAAGGATGTGACTTCATTCTTTTTTATTATGGTTGCACAGTATTCCACGATGTATATGTACCACATTTTCTTTATCCAGTCTACCACTGATGGGCATTTAGGTTGACTCCATGTCTTTGCTACTGTAAGTAGTGCTGCCATGAACATACGCATGCATGTATCTTTGTGGTAGAATGATTTATATTCCTTTGGGTATATACCCAGTAATGGGATTGCTAAGTCAAATGCCAATTCTGTTTAAGTTCTTTGAGGAATTGCCACACTGCTTGCCACAGTGGCTGAACTAATTTACACTCCACCGGCAGTATCAAAGTGTTCCCTTTTCTCCACAACCTCACGAACATCTGTTATTTTTTTACTTTTTAGTAATAGCCATTCTGACTAATGTGAGATGGTATCTCATTATTGTTTTGATTTGCATTTCTCTAGTGATTAGTGATGCTGAGCTTTTTTTCATACGCTTGTGGGCTGCATGTATGTCTTCTTTTGAAAAATATCTGTCCATATTCTTTGCCTACTTTTTAATGGGGGTAGTTTAGTTCTTGTTTGTAAAATTGTTTAAGTTCCAAATAGATTCTGGATATTAGATCTTTGTTTGATACATACTTTGCAATTATTTTCTCCCATTCTATAGATTGTCCATTTACTCTGTTGGTAATTTCTTTTGCTAGCAGAAACTCTTTAGTTTAATTAGGTCCCATTTATCAATTTTTGTTTTTGTTGCTATTGCCTTTGGCATCTTTGTCATGAAATCCTTGCCAAGTCATGTGTCCAAAATGGTATTTCCTAGGTTACTTTCCAGGGTTTTTATAGTTTTAGGTTTTACATTAAAGACTTTAATCCATCTTGAGCTAATTTTTGTATATAGTGTAAGGAAGGGGTCCAGTTTCAATCTTCCACGTAGTTATTCAGATGGTTTTCCTAACACCATTTATTGACTAGAGAGTTCTTTCCCCATTGCTTGTTTATGTTGGCTTTGTTGAAGATCAGATGATTCTAGGTGTGTGGCATTATTTCTGGGCTCTGTATTCTATTTCAATGGTCTATGTAGGATTTTCTCAATACTACACTACCAAAACAAAAGGCAAAGACAAGATGGGTGCCAAACTAATACGTAGCAGAAACTTTCCTCAATAGCCTTGTTTTCAATATTTCTTTAAAGTGGTAATTTGTTATACTTTTGTATTTGTTGTACTTTGGGTGGTCTTGCTTTAATTATTTTTTTTGTTTTCCTATGAAACTGATGCAGCTATGTAAATGAGCTCATGTCACCATAAGGATATAATCTCATGTATTCCTAAAGTCATGGCACCTGTAGATCGAAGTGTTATTCTATACCTGCTCCCCTGATCTACTTTCTGGGTTAATGTAACTTAATTTATATCAAGAAGGTTTTGAATGTGGAAAGCTAAATGTACACAGGGTGTGGGGAGGCAGTGAAGTTTTTAAATTGACAAGTTGTCAATTCACTTTTTTCTATGAGTTTTTTCATGTACATAGATTCTTGTAACCAAAACAGAACAATTTCAACGTTCCAAAGAATCCCACCTGCTGTACCTTTATTAAGACCCATCCCCATCACATACCCGTGGCAACCAGTGATCTGTTTTCCAGAATATCTTATAAATGTGATTATATGGTATGTAATCTTATGAGTTCTTTCACTTAGTATGATGCATTTGAGATTCATCCAAGTTGTTATGTGTATCAATAGTGCATAGCTTTTAATTGCTGAGTGGTATCTCTTGTGTGTATACAGCACAGTTTATCTATTCACCCACTGAAGGACAATTGGGTTTTCCCAGTTTTTGATGATCACGAAATATTGCTGTAAACATTTGAGTACAGATTTTTATGTTAACATAAGTTTTTATTTCTCTAAATACAAAAAAAAAAAAATGAAATGGCTGGGACATAGGTGAACGTATGTTTTGCTTTTTAGGGAAGCACTTATGTTTTCCAGAGTAGCTGTATAATTTTGCATTTCTACTAGGACTATCTGAGAGTTCCAGTTACTCCACATTCTCATCAGCACTTAATATTGTCAGTTTTGTTTTATTAATTTTAGCCATGTTAGTGTATATGCTGGTGTGTCATTGTGTTTTTATTTTTTACTTACCTAATGACTAATGATGTTGAGCATCTTTTCATGTGGTTATTTGTTATCAGTATACTTTTGGTGAAGTGTCTATTTAAACCGTTTGCCGTTTAAAAATTGAGTTGTTTTCTTATTGTTGAGTTTTGAGGGTTAGATATGTGATTTGCAAATATTTTCTCCTAGTCTGTGACTGATGTTATGTTTTGTTGTCATTGTTTTGAGACAGGGTCTGGCTCTGTCGCCCAGGCTGGAGTACAGTGGTGCGACCTCAGCTCACTGCAACCTCTGCCTCCCGGGTTCAAGCCATCCTCCTCCCTCAGCCTCCCAAGTAGCTGGGACTACAGGTGCATGCCACCATGCCCAGCTAATTTTTGTATTTTTTTGTAGAGATGGGGTTTCACCAAGTTGCTCAGGCTGGTCTCGAACTCCTGAGCTCAAGTGATCTGCCCACCTCAGCTGCCCAAAGTGCTGGGATTACAGGTGTGAGCCACCATGCCCAGCCAATGTTTTTATTTCCTTAACCATATTCTTCACAAATAAAATTTTTAAATTTTGATGGAGTTTAATTTATCAATATTTTATGTTATGGATTGTACTTCTAGTGTCATATCTAGAACTCTTTGGCTAACCCAAGGTCAAGATATTTTTCTATCCCTGCTTCTATGAGTATTATAGTTTTACATTTTACCTTTAGGTCTATCACACATAGAAAGTTAATTTTTATATAAATTGCTTTTAATTCTTGACTTTTCAAAACCATTGGTTGTTTTAATTATTCGACTTTCTTTTTGAATGAAAATGACTTTATAAAACTAATACATGTTTATTATACAAGATACAAAGAAGAAAGCTAATATTCACTCTCAAACATCACCATACAGAAACGACTATCTCTAACTCTTGATGAACATCATTTTGGAAATCTCTCTCATATATATATTCATACATGCATACAGATAGAGCTTGGAAAAAAAGGTAAGTATGTGAAAGACAAGTAGGTAGCTTTCATTTTATTGGGAATATTGTCGTCTTAAGAAACACCTGGCTGGGTGCGGTGGCTCACGTCTGTAATCCCAGCACTTTAGGAGGCTGAGTCAGGAGATCGACATCCTGTCCAACATGGTGAAACCTCGTCTCTACTAAAATACAAAAAATTAGCCATGCATGCTGGTGTGCGCCTGTAGTCCCAGCTACTCGGGAAGCTGAGACAGGGGAATCGCTTGAACCTGGGAGGTGAGATTGCACCACTGCACTCCAGCTTGGTGACAGAGCAAGACTCCATCTCAAAAAAAAAAAAAAAAAAAAAAGAAAAGAAAAGAAACACCTATGATATATGTTGGGTTTCCTTATCTACCAACTTCCTCATGATTATGTCTATTTTTTAAAAAACTTTGTTCCATTTTGTCTTATGTGATTTCCTTAATTCTGACCGTAAGGACTCTGGCTGTGTTTTCATTCATTTTGAAATGTTATTTGCTGTTTCTGATGTGAAGTAGATCTCTGTAATCTTCTCTCTCTCTCTTTTGCTTTTGTTTGTTTTCTTGACTTTTGCCAGATTATTATTTCATTTTTTATAAGCTCTTCTCCATACCTTTATGTCTGTTCTCCAAATTTTTCTTCAGAAAGAGAGATCATGTCATCTATAATTTAATGAAATCTGTGGGAAATTATTTGTCTGAATCCTTCCATTGTTTGTGTGGGTAGTTCCTCTTGAAATTTGTTTTTCATCTGCTTTTTGTTTATGTTCCTCTTCTTATATTCTCCAGCCCCAACCCTTTGCTAAGGTCCTGTGCAGTTTCTAGGAGATTGGTTCTCATCTTTAAATGGAGTGGGTTATTTGTTGAAGAAAAGTGTGGGGAGAGGAGATGGAAGAGTGAGCTAAGATAGTTCACAGCTTCAACTGAAGCTAATAGTGGCAAACAGCCTCTCAGCAAATCTGTTATTTTACCTGCCCAATGTCCCTGTCTTCCATTTGTCTTTAGCTTTCAAGAGATTTATAAGGCTTACAGCAGGGATACTAAAGTCACAGGTTCTCTGTATTATGATCGTATGACCCTCATTTAAGCCCCTTCTCCATAACCAGTTCCCCTCCGGGTCAGAGTCCGGATAATAGTAATAATGGTGATGCTGCTGCTTCTCCATCTCCTGCCCCCACAAAAAAGACTAGTTGATGAGTCAGCACCATTTATTGAACAATCAGTCTTTCAAATGTTGATTCAAAATGCTACCCTTATAGTAAATTCACATCTATGTTTTGATTTCTCTCTGGACTCTCCATTTTGTGCCAATTATCAGTCTACTGTGTCAGTAGTGTACTGGTTTATTTGCTATAACTTAATAATATGTTTTATTATCAGGTGGAGCTAATTCATTATCATTCTGCTTATCTAGAATTTTACTGCCTATATGCACAAATATGTTTTCCAGATTAACATTATAATCACTTTCTAAGCCATTAGTAGGATTGGTATCACAATTAATGTATACATCTATTTAATGATAATTACCGACTTTATAAAATTAAGTTTATTTTGTTTATAGCCAAACATTAGTTGTATCTGCATTTATTTTAGTCTTTTTGCTCCTCAGTAGAGGTTTATAGATTCTAAACACTTTTTCTTAAATGCATTTCTGGGCATTTCTGCTTTTACCGCTATTGTAAATGTGAACTTTTTTCCTCTACTATTTTTAACTCATTTTTCATAAAGGAAAAATCTGTTTTTATATTTCAGTTTTCTAACTGTCATTTACCATTTGTTGTTTCCATTAAATTGTTTGGATTTTTTCATATCAATTACAAATAATTGTAATTTTCCCTCCTCTTCCCAATTTCACATCTTGTATTTATTTCTTCTGGCTGTTTATATCAGTCAATAACTGCGCAACAGTGTTAAATAATATTGGTGTTACAGTATACCCTGACTTTATTCCTGATGTTGATAGAAATGATTCTAAAGTTTTAACATTAAGCATGATGCTGACTTTTAGTCTGAGGACATCTAAGTGTATTAACATGGTAATTAGATTAACATATTTCCTAATTTTAAATCACTCTTGCATTTCTGGTATGAATTTTACTTGGTATTGCCAAAAATATGCTACTAAGTTCTACTTGCTAGCATTTTATTTAAGATTTTTGCTTTCTTATTCAAAAGTGAAATTAGGTCAGGTGCGGTGGTTCATGCCCGTAATCCCAGCACTTTGGGAGGCCAAGGTGGTGGATCCCTCCAGGCCAGGAGTTTGAGACCAGTCTGGGCAACATGGTGAAACCCCATCTTTACCAAAAATACAAAAATTAGCCAGTCTCATAACCCGGTCTCAAAATAAATAAATAAATAAATAGATTAAAATTTATTTTGAAAAATGAAATTAATCTGTAGTAGTTTTCGTGTCTTGTCAAGTTTTACTATCAATTTTCATGTATCTGCATGTGTATATTTACATATACATATATATACATGTATCCATTAAGATTTATATAATATACATCTTGATTTTTTCATGTAACATGTTTTAAAGATATTCTTATGACAGCATATGTTTTTAAGCATAGATGAATCATACTTTTTATTTATGTTTTTTTTCTTCAACTTTTATTTTACATTCCAGGTTACATGTACAGGATGTGCAGGTTTGTTACACAGGTAAATATGTGCCATGGTGGTTTGCTGCACAGATCAACCCATCACCTAGGTATTAAGCCCAGCATCCATTAGCTATCCTTCCTGATGCTCTGCCTCCCACCCCTACCCTCTCCCGTCAGGCCCCAGTGTGTGTTGTTCCCTGCGATGTGTCCAGGTGTTCTCACCATCAGTTGTTTAACTTGTTTTGTTACAAAGACGCCTGAGATTTTCTTTCCTTTTTATGCACTGGACTCGTTCAACTTCAGAATTATTTGTTCCTCAGAGGTCTGAAAGAGTTTATATGAGAAACTACTTGTGTATGTGTGCATATGCATGTATATGTAAGTATAATTTCTTTTTTTGTTTGTTTGTTTTTGAGACGGAGTCTCGCTCTGTCGCCCAGGCTGGAGTGCAGCGGCGCAATCTCGGCTCACTGCAAGCTCTGCCTCCCGGGTTTACGCCATTCTCCTGCCTTAGCCTCCCGAGTAGCTGGGACTACAGGCGCCCGCCATCTTGCCCGGCTAGTTTTTTGTATTTTTTAGTAGAGACGGGGTTTCACCGTGTAGGCCAGGATGGTCTCGATCTCCTGACCTGGTGATCCACCCGTCTCGGCCTCCCAAAGTGCTGGGATTACAGGCTTGAGCCACCGCGCCCGGCCAAGTATAATTTCTTTTACAACTTTCTCAATATCTTCCATGATTATTAATGTCTTTAGTCAATTTTGATAACATATTTCTAGAAATAATTTCACACAGCTTTAAAAATACATTAACATAGAGTTATGAAAAATTTTAAATAATAGTATTTTAACTTTCTACATATTTGTGGTTATTTCCCTGTTTTGTGTATTTTTGCTTCTTTTTGATCGAATTAACTACAGGTTAAGCATCTCTAATCTGAAAATCTGAAGTCTGAAATATTCCAAAATCCAAACCTTTTCTAACGCTGACCTGTTGCCATGTCAGGAGACCAAAAGCCTGCCGTTGCTTGTTGTTGCTGTTTTTAACAGCTGATCCGGGTATTCTAGGAATGCTACTATGCTGCTTAATTACCTTGAACACATTATTTTTTCACTGTATTAAGGGTATATCATATGTCTTACTGTTAAGTACTTCTGTGTGAATAAATAGAAGAAAATGCTTATTGGTAGCATATAAATTCAAAGTCAGGAAAGATAGTGATGCAAAACAATCACAGATTGTCCACATGGGTGGCTGAGATAGTGACACCTTTGCTTTCTGATGGTTCAATGTACACAAACTTGTTTCATACACAAAATTTTTAAAATATTGTGTAAAACTACTTCAAGGCTATGTGTATAAGGTCTATATGAAACATAAATGAATTCCATGTTTAGACTGGGGTCACATCCCAAAGAGATCTCATTATGTATATGCAGATATTCCAAAATCTGAAGTCTGAAGTCCAAAACACCTCTGGTCCCAAGCATTTCATATAAGGGATACTCAACATATAGTAATTTATCTATTTTATTTTAGCCTTTTCATCAGTTGGGCAGTTAATAAATTGTTCTTAATTAAATTATATTTTTATTATTAATTTCTTCTTTCTGCTTTTCTTGGGATAATTTTGTTTTCTTTTCTTGTTTAGTTGGATGCATGAATCAGTTAAATTATTGTAATTGTTTCTTGTCTAATGTTTAATGTGTAGCTGAGCTACGGAGCACTGGATACACACATGCTACTCTGTGTCATATCACAAGGTCCCTTGAGATTTGGTTTCAGCCATGTGAGTTGCTCTAGCCCATTTGTTGTGAGCAGAAGTGATATGTTTTTTTGTCTGAACTGAGAGGGTTAAGAGCTGGTATGTTTTCTCCCTCCTCTTTCTTCTGTTTTCACCACAGCCTTATAGGCCATGAGTTCCAGATGGCACAGCTCCTCCATCAGCCTACATTTCTAATGACTGTTGGAAATAGGCATGGACACTGAACTCAGGAAATAACCTTTAATGTGTTAAGCCACTGTGATTTCAGAGTTTGCCTCTGGTGCCAGCTATTAGTTACTTATCTTGTCTAACAGTGTGTTCAAGGCTATGACTCTTCCTCTGAGTAGAGCTTTAGACATATCCGAAGTTTTGATATGCAACTGAAATAGTTTGGGGTTTTGTTCCCTCCATATATATATGTATGCTGCAAGGTGTATATATATATATATATGGAGGGAACAAAACCCCAAACTATATGTTTGTATATATATACACATATCAACAGCCCGCCAAATACATATATATATGTATGTATGTATTTCCCCCCACACCCTCCTCCTGAGCTGGCAAGTAGGGCTGGGTTGGGGCACCAGCTTCCTGAAACCACCTGAAGGGAGTAAGCGGAATCCAAGCTAATCTATAGGAAAGCCTCAAGCCAAGAACCAGAGAGATGGGTTGCGAATGCCAAGACCAAAGAGGAAGAAGCAGCTTTGTGAAGGATGTGCGTGTGTGTGTGTGTGTGTGTGTGTATTCCTTTTGTTCATTCTCACAGCTGCAGGGTACATCTGCTTAGCCCAGGTTTTGAAATTTCAGTCTGGCCACAACTCCAGGCCCTCCCACCCTACTTAAGTCAGTCTATAAATGCAAACAGCAGCTATCTGCCAGGACCCTCCTAGGCCTGCTGCATTTATTCCTGACTTGCTTCTTCTCAAATGCCATGCCCCATTAGGTTACCAATTCCTGGCTCCATCTCTTCTTCACAAATCTGTTTCTTCTCCTTTGGTCTTGGTACTTGCAATCCAAGTTTTTTGGCTTGAGGCTTTCCTGTTGACTATCTTAGATGCTTCTTACTCCCTTCAGATGGTTTCAGGCAGCTGATGCCCCAACCCAGCCCTACTTGCCAGCTCAGGAAGGGGCTGTGAGGAAAATGTCATCCTTGGGTTTCCCTGCAGAGCTCCACCCTCTCTCATTCCTCCTCTGTCTCATGCTCCCTCTGTCGAAGGTCAGATGTACATGCTGCACTGAGTGGGTGCTCTGGGGCCTAAGTGGCCTCAGCTTTCAGCTTGGCATATGGGAATTTTGCAGCCTGTTGGGAGGCCCCAGGGAGGATGGAGACATAGTGCTGCCACCACTGCCACTTTCAGAGCCTCAGAACAATCTGGGCCTTTTCCATAAAAGGGAATGTGGGAATACATATGATTTAGAATGTAAACAATATACATTGACAGGATGTGAATGAATAAAAGATGAGTAAATAAAAGCACAAGAATAAATACACATCCTAGGTGGAAGCATCACAGCAGGACAGGGCAGCCAGTGGCTACTGCCTCAGCCTTCCTCCTCACTGAAAGCCTGGGCAGCCACCCTGCTCACTCCCTGCACCCTGACCTTGAAGCCCCCCTGACTTCAGCAGATCCTACATTAGGAGCTGATCTCTTCACACTGGGGCAGTCTGGTGCACAGAAAAAACACAGGGCAGATACTAACTAGCATTGTAACTTCACACAGATCAGTATCCCTCCCTCCTGCTATCCTCCCTGGTTTCCCCATCTGTAAGTGAAGGGATTAGACTAGATGTCCTCTAAGTCCTTCAAGAATGTCCTTTCATAGTCCGTCTTATCAGAAGGATCAGTGTGATGCACCCTATTTCTGAGCCTCAGTTTTCTCATGCATAAAGTGGGGGTTCTGATGGGAGGGTCACAAAGGGCTTGATATGGTTTGGCTGTGTCCCCACCCAAATCTTACCTTGAATTGTAATAATCCCTATGTGTCCAGGGCAGGGCCAGGTGGAGATAATTGAATCATGTGGATGGATCCCCCATACTGTTCTCATGCTAGTGAATACATCTCATGAGATCTGATGGTTTTATAAATGGGAGTTCCCCCAGCACAATCTCTCCTTGCCTGCTGCCATGTGAGATGTGACTTTGGTCCTCATTTGCTTTCCACCATGATTGTGAGGCCTCCCCAGCCATGCTGAACTGTGAGTCAATTAAACCTCTTTTCTTCATAAATTACCCAGTCTCAGGTATGGCCCTATTAGCAGCATGAAAACACACTAATACAGGGCTCTTCCACCTCTGATGCTCTGCTAGGTGGCTCTGACTCCCTGACTTGCTATCAGAGTTTGCAGCAGAGGCACGCGCGCGCACACACACATTCTCCTCCAGGCTTCAGGGCAGCTCTGGAATGGGCTTGGTTTCTGGGCCTGCAGCCCTTGGGCAGATTGGCAGCAGCGCTTCCATGTAACCTTCCTTCCAGACCTCCAACGGGTTGGACCCTGTGCCCTCTCTCTCCTGGTCCACACATGACAGAAGGCATAGGTATCATCTCCTGTCCTGAGGGCCCACATGCCCCAAAGCCCTCCTGCTGCAGCCCTCAGCAACTGTGTGGTGAACCCCTGTTCTGTACCTGCACCTCTGTGCTTGGAACTGAATCTGCCCTCAGGAAGCAACTGTCTAAGGTGGAGAGTTGGGGAAGAGGAACCCAAGAGAGAGAGAAATTGGTATCCTTAGGGGATGTGAGAGAGAGCATAGGGGACCCGAGGAAGCAGAAGGCAGGCAGGCCAACAGGGAGGCTGGTGCATCTTCTGGAACTAGTAGGAGACGGTTTTTTCTAGGGACACGACTTCTGGTTTGAGCCTGAACTTAGAATGCAGCTTCTGGGTCGCTCCTCCATCCTCCCAGCAGATGGCAGTGTGCGTATGGGAACCAAGGTGAAAACGCCTGGGATCACCAGCAGACGATTCCGCAGGCTAGAAAACAGGAGGGAAATCATTGTCCTTCTTGCCAAAGAGCTGGATGATCAGATAAAGGGTCATCTATCCTCCTAAAGAATCACCCACTACCCTCATGAGCTGCTAAGGGGAGGTTTCTCCAGGAGTGCCGGGGCAATGTTGTCCCTTCTCCTTCCGGGGGTTGGGCCTACCCCACCCTACTCAGCGCTTAGGCTCAATGTGGGCCTAGGTGGGGGTCAGGATTGGCCACAGGCCCTCAGGGCACCTTCCCACTGGAGAAGCCTGCCCCCTGTGTAGCCAGCTTCTGCCAGCGGCGTTGCCCCAGCTCTCAGGCTGAAGCAGCTTCTGGGCAACTCTCCCAAGTCCATTGCAGTCTGTGTCCAGGGTCCTACAGCAAGGATTGGGTCATAGGGGCTCTGATCCTGTTCCCGGTAGCCCCTACAGCTCAGCCTCACTGACTTAGTCCTCTTCTCAAGGCAAAACCCTATATGTCCACCACAGTGTCCTGAAGAGGGGACCCAGAGGAGCAAACAGCCTGGGCTCCATCCACCATCCCTGGTCTTGGGCTGGCCTCCTAGCCTGAAATGAGAGCTTCCACAGACACCACCAACTATCCCCTTCCTGCCTGGGATTCAGGATGCCTGGTTTGGCCTGAATCACCAGCACTATTGCAGCAGACAGGATCCCAGACACTATGGCTAGCCCGGCCTGAGAAGAGATGCTGTAGCATCTGCTGCCTTCAGCACGGTCACCAGGCAATGTTCCACAGGAGGCCTACAGATGCCCTTTCTCCTTCAGCAGCCTAATAGAGCCTAGGCTGCAGAGTCAGACATGGCTTCTTGTCTCCACTCCACTGGTTACCATCTGCATGGCTCACAGCTAATGATTTCTTCTGTGAGCCCCAGTTTCCTCTTCTGTAAAATGAAAGTTTTAATGGTACCTCCATCATAAGATGGTGGGAGTGTTGGCCAAGCCCTGGTGGATGGAAGCTGCTCTGGTTTCAGTGGACACTGCCTGAGAAATACTCTCAGAAGGAGGGGAAAAGAAAGGGTAGCACATGAGGTGACTGGGTTTGAGGCCTGACTGAGCTCAGACTCCTTATTCTAGAGCAGGTCTCAGGCCAGCTGAGGCAAAGCCTCTGGGACTACAGCTGAGGAAGAAGAACGCTTTCTACCTGCACTGCCAAGATGGGAAACAGAAGGCTAATTATGGTGGGTGTCTCATATTGGTAATTTTCTGGGGGCCTCTGGGGTCACTGGCATCCTGTGGTATCTGGGTTTGGGCTCTGTCATTGGCTCTGAGCTGAGCTCTGGGCTCCAGGCTCAGGGTTTGGGTTGGGTTGATCCAAAGAGAATGTTGAAGATTATATTATTTAAGGGAATCACAGTTGAGTTCAGCTTGTTAAGTACAAGGTTTGGCACGTGATCAGTGATAAAACAGAATGAATGAATGCACACTATTTTTCACTGACTGCAGTTTTCCTAATAGACCCTCTCTGGGGGCTGGGGCCCTTTTCAAATAGGAAGGAGGCAGGAGATAAGGGTTCCAATTCTTACACTTTCTGTTTCCTGCTTTGGTCAGCCTCTGTGATTTTGGGTCCTCATTTACAAATGGGACAGGGTAACCTCTATAGGGTCTTCCAGCTCTGGGATGACTGGGTCTTAAAGGGAGAGGATTAGCAAGGCCTGAGAGCAGAGAGATTCCTTCCCGAGGTGGGAGAGAGGCCTTCATGGGTGGTGGTGACTTCCTAGATATGAGTATACACTGGGTTTTGGAAGAATGTTGTCCAGGGAGAGAAGCATTGTGGGCTGGATCAGCAGTGACAGTAGGTCTGGGTGTTTGTGCCATAGCTGCTTCCTGATGGCACATTTTCCTTTGCTCTGCAGCCCCACACCCTGCTGACCCTGGCAGTCATTTCCCCTAGGTGTGTCTAACCAAGACCTGGGGCAGAGGTGGAGACTGTTGAGAAGAAGGTTCATAAATGGGTAGTGATGGGATTTGCCTGCCTTTGGATCTGTGAGGTCGTGGGTCTTGAGAGATCAGCTTCTGATTAACTTGGGGGTCATTAGTATACAAGGAACAGAGCATCACTGGGGTCAACCCAAGCAAGGGAGGCAAATAAGCCAAGAATCTGAGTCTTTCAGAACCCCAGACAGGACCATGATGGTGCAGGGTCTCAAGAGTCTGGGTGGAAGCTAGTTCCAGATCCCTGGTGGCTGGAAGACTTCAGTGACAGGTGCTCATACTCCTCACTGCGGTGCTGTGTCATTAACCCAACTAAGCCATGCCCAGTGTGTCCACTCCTCTGCCAGATATCACTGTTCTTCTCACAACCCTCTGTATGCTCTCTGTTTCCAGCTCCTTTTTACTTACAATTTCTCAATTTCAGCTTGCCATAACCTTCCACAGCCCTTCAGGACTCATGCCCCCATACTCTACTATAAGACCTTTCTAGATGCATCTTTGTTTACCTTCTACTCCTACTACTAACTGACTTTCTCCACATTTTATAATCCGGATTTCCAAAAGCAAGAATATGATTTGCCATCACCTGGTCAGGTACCAAGTTCTTGTCCAGTGAGCTGTGTTGCGGTATAGCATAGTACAGCATTGCTGCCTAGAGAGGGCAAAAGAAGACTCTTTGATGGCATGCAAGGAGGCTGCTTGCAGTTGAGCAAGTTGTGCCCTGCACAAGGGTAACTGACTGAGGGGGAAAGTAGGAGCTGTGTCCTATCGGCACTACATGGCAAGTCACGAATCTTTATGTGGGGCTGCATCAACCCAGAAGAAAGAATAAAGGAGTGCCTTTGTCAGAAGAGAAGTGGCCCTGTGATGTGTCAGATACTATGATTAGCGTATGATCTTTTTGTTACATAGGACAATGCATTTCTTATCTCTTCTCCATTTCACCCTGTGTCTGGTAGTTTTTGCTGCATAACAAACAAACCCTCCCTTAAATTAGTGGCTTAAAGTAATAACCATCTATTATTGCTTATGAGTCCATGGACTGGCTCGGTGGTTCTGCTAATTTGAGTCTGGTTTCGTTGCTCCAGGCTAAGCTTCTTTATGTGTGTGCCTTCAGCTGGAGGCTCAGCTAGGGGCTGGATGATCTAGGGTGGCATCGCTCACACAGCTGACAGCTCTGCTTCTGGAAGTTGACTGGATGTCACTTGGAGGTACAGGGGTAACAGGGCTATATGTCTGTCATCAATTAGCAAGCTAGCCTGGACTTGGTCACAGGACAGCTCAAGGTTCAAGGAAAGCAAATGGAAGCAGGTAAGGCCTCTTTTGGTCTAGGTTTAGAATTTGAAGTGTCTCTTCTGCCATATTCTTTCAGCCATTCACAAAAACTACCCAAGATTCAAGGGATAGGAAAAAGACTCTTGATGGGATATATTTCAAGTCACATCACAAAAGGGAAAGTAGAAGAAGAATAACTTACAGCCATTTTTGTAATTTATCACACACCACCAACTCTGCCATGATGCTCCATCTGCCAGGGAGGCGACCAGAGAGGGGACCTAAGCACAGCCCACAGGAACTCATGAGAACAGAAGTTCATGGGGGTGCTCCTAAGCCTTGTATACATATCCAATAGTCTTAGATGTGGATTCAACTGGGTATGTGTTGGGAGAAAGAAAACATGGAACTTCTTTTTCACTAAGAGCCCCTATCTTTGCTCTTACAATTTATATAACTTGAGGTTATCATAGTTGCCAATGCCTTCCTGAAACTTATGCCCCAAGAACACTTTCTTAGCCATCATGGGTGTAGGGATAGGGAGAGGAGGGATATACAGTTGAAGGAATAAGGTTGAGAAACTGGGAGGTCCGGGTTTTGAGTGGGCCAGAGATATCCCCATAGATCTCTTAGCTGTCCTTGCCTATAGGCACAAAGTTGACCTTGTTCTTACCCAAACTACTTTGCTTGTGAAGCCTTATTCTCCAGTATTTAATATGACCAAAGTCTCCTATTTTTGAAATACTCACAATTCCTTACCCCTGCTTCTACTGTTCTTGTCCTTATTGTGGCAGCTCCTCAAGTCTTCCTTTTTCAAGAACTCCTTCAGACTTCTCCTGGCTTTAGTTCCTCTCTATCCTTCCACTGATCCATTACATCTACCTCTGTCTTGTCAACACACTCAGTTCCATTGACCTCTGTTTCCCCACTGCCATTGTCAGTGATTTCCCAATCCTGCATCAATCCAAGTACCATCTTTCCTGTCCTTGCACACAGGGAGCTGAGTGGTCCTGGGCCAATTACCCAAATACAAGAACGAGAACCCTACAAATTATGATCTCCTTTCTGCCAGGCCCTCCATAGTTCCCACCCATCCCTCTGTCAATACCCAGCATCCCTGTCTCCTGCTTTCCACAGAAGCTATTTCAGAATTTATTTCCTCTCCCTTAACCTCCTGTGGCACCACCTGCCACTTCAATCATGATTAAAAAAAAAAAAAAAAAAACCCTAAGGAATAGAGACCTTCATATGGAAACTCCTTTGATGCCCTTCTCTATCAATAACAACTTGCAACCTCTTCCTGACTACTGGCTCTAACTCTAAATAGTCATCAAACTGCAGCTTCCCCTTCCTCTCCTAGGTGAGCCACTTCAAAGTTATGCCCATACCAATGGTCTATTTAGGTTTAGTTTAGAGGAGGGCACAACCACATGGCTGATATGGGGGACTGGGTGCCTTGTGGGGTCTCCCATCGAAGACAAGACAGGGGCAACCTTACTCCTACCCCATTTTAGGAAAAATTCGAAGCTCATGCACTTGAAACACCCAGAACAAGGTCCAAAGGATAGTGGCAGAATAAGTTTGAGTTGTGGGGGCAAAAGTTGAGCCACATGAGGTGGTATCATAGGAAAAAGCAGATGAAGAAAGAACAAAGAAGAATGGATCTAGGAGATTTCTCTGAGCAGCCTTGGAACATTCAGATAGTCTTCCTTGGCCTTTGAGTGTCAAAAAGGATAAGGGGAATACTGACTTAGTGTGTGGGAAATGGAGGCCACCAGCTCCCTTCATAGGTAGGGTGAGTCCAGGTTTTCCCTGGATTTTCCCAGAGGAAATGAGGATGTTTCTGAGAAGAGAGGAGGTAGGTAAGGCCCTCCTTACCTACCTCCCTTTGGGTAACCACACTGCACACTGTAATGATAATAGCAGTCCATGGTGATAGGAGTATATAGAAGACTTGGTGAAGTTGGAGACATCAGATTACAGGCTCTCTCCTTGAGGAACAGAGAGATAGGTGAATGAGTGCAAAAAGGGGAGCAGCTGGTTCCTGGAGAAGGGCAAGTGATGGCCTGTCTCTCTCCTGGACACCTGCACTGAACTCTCCTTGGTATGGAAGTTCTGCCTTCTCTTTTTGGTGTGACAGCCAGACTGAGGGTGAGAGGGAAGAAGAGCCAGAGACTGATGGGATGTCTTCCCTATCCAGGGTGTCCTGCAGCACAGTTGTTGGCACACAGTAGGGTCTCAGTTAATATTTGTTGAATGAATGGTAAATGATTCTCGATACTCTGGCCATGTCTGAAAGGTAATTTTTCCTTTTGTTGCTTTCTTCCATCCAGATGAGACTGTTGGCACCCAGGCTTTATGAAGACTACGCTGTCTGAGCAGACCCCAGTGGCCAGATGAGTTCTACCTTGTTAATACCACACCAGATTAATTATGGCAGAGTCAGAGTTCTCCTCCACCCCATTCCAGGAGGTGGTATGCTGTTATGGAAGGAATTGGGGACTAGGAATTAATAAGGACTGATGTTCTGGTTCCTTCAACATCATGGACTTGTTGAATAAATTTGGAAAAGTCACCTACCCTTAAGACTTCGGTGCCCTCCAGAGATGATAATAGAGTTATCTGCCCCTATAGAGTTATGGCAAGATTAAATGAGCTAACAAATTGGAAAAACTTTGCAAATCATAAAACATGGTGCATAGGAGTAGAACTGTAATGATAATGATACAAAGTATAGCACCCAAGATAAGATAACATCTTACCAAGGCAAAATATGCAAGCTCTTTGAGGGTAGAACCTGTGGGTGATTTCTCTGTAGCCTCACAGGGCTTAGTAAGGCATCACATAGATGCTGAGTAAGTCATTGAATAGAACTGAATTTCCTTCTTTGGAGGTCCTTAGTAGTGACCCAGATCTGGAGGTTTCAGGTCCAATTAAGGTAAAGCTCTCCATCATTTGCCATTCTCCAGGAACCAGCTGCTCCTCCATTTGCACTCATTCACCTATCCCTTGCTTCCTCAAGGAGAGAGCCTGGAATCTGCAGTCGCCAACTTCACCAAGTCTCCTGTATACTCCTATCACCATGGACTGCTATTATCATTACTGTGTGCAGTGTGGCTACCCAAAAGGAGGCAGATGCACAGCATCAGCATCTGCTAATCAATCACTCCCTTTTGGAAACTCTACTTGATGCAAAACTGAAGACAACAGTTAGGCTAACCACACCTATTTCTTGTTATTGGGAGTTATTCATGAGGGCAGCTATAATTATTGTGCATCTATGTGTCATTTTATAGGTTTCAATTTCTTGGTTGTTTTTGACCAAAAATTCATGAATACATTAAATTACATTCCAGCCCACTAGTTCATACCTTGAGTGGCATCATGGTGTGTCCTCTGGAGTGCCCACCACTGCCCACATACCTTTTCCTCCCTCCACCGCTGGCCACTGAGGATGCAGTTCCCTGGACACTGTTAGAAGGTGATGTTAAAGGAAGGGAAGCAGTTGTGGATTTAGTTAGCTATGAGAGGGCAGATTTGACATGGACTCAAAGAGAAAGGACTCCAAATGCTCAGGAAGTGAGGGATGTGTCACAGAGACTCTGATGCTAGTGGACATTTTATAGCCTGTTTGCAGCTGGACTGGGTGGGAGTGGGAATCCAGATTCAGAAGGGCTCTACCTCTCCCACCTGACAACAGTGGCTCATGGCATGACAGTTCTGCTCTCCATCTTCTCCCTTGTTCTACTCCTCCAAATGGCCTCCCATCCTGGATCAATCTCCCCTTTGCCCCTACACTCCTCCAGCCATGCCTGGCCCTCGCCCCAAAAGATCAATCTCCCTTTTCCCCCTACACTCCTCTGGCCATGCCTGCCCCTTGCTCCCAGTAAATCAATCTCCTCTTTCCCCCTACACTCTTACAGCCATGCCTGCCCCTCGGCCCCAATATTTGTCTCAGGGAATGAGCCTGGTGTGAGGGGTCCAGACTGGAAGAGAATGTGAGGAGCCTCAGGCCAGGAATGTCTGTGGCTCAGCAGTATCTAGTCAGCCTGTTCCTGTACATCATTCTGATATTGGAGCCTCAATCCTTTATTCATCTATTTATTTAGTAAACATTAATTGAGCACACAAAATGTACCAGGTTCAGTTTAACCATGTTCACTAAAATGTGTGAAGTGCTTATGGGAACTTTTTGTAAAAGGTAAACTATCAGGGCTAGATGCCTGTGAAGTCAGTGCTTGGTCTTCAAAAGATGGCAACTGGCTCCACTTGCTTGCTCTGTAATTGGGTTAAATTACTTAATTTCTCTGTGCCTCATTTTCCTATTTTGTAATATGGAAAGCATAATAACAATAGTAAGGGTATGGTAAGGATTAAATGAGTTCATATTAGGTTGAACCATATGAAATTGCCACCATTCAGCCATTTTTCAACCACAGAAACACCAATGTCATATGGTTTAACCTGCCAAAGTACTTAGCACTGTGCTTGGTACAAAACAAACTGCTCAGTCAGTGGTACCTTTGCTTTGTTTTATTTGGATGCTACAAGTCTAACAGTTCTTTCAACTCAACTGTTTGTATAATGCTAACATTTAGATAGGAAGCTCTTTCTAGCACCACCAGAGACATTTTGACTCAAGGTTAACATACTCAGTGGATAGGTTTTACTCAAGACTATCCATGGGGACAATCATGTTAGAGCAGGCAGTGACTGACAACAGGTAAACACGAGCCAAGGAACTACCTAATTGTGTTTAGGAGTTGGCATTTCTTTAGGTCTTATCCAAAGCACTGTTATCCACATTATTTAAATATAAAGCTAACTATTAACGCTAACTCATGTTTTCTCCATTATTTTAACAGGGTTTTATTTATAGGAAATCATAATGAAGTGAGAATTGTCTCTATTCTTAATAAGAGATAATGTGCCCATTAATCACAAATATATATATATACCAGAAACAGGAAGAAGCATGAACATGTCATCTCTGAGTGCAGTCCTCAGTCCTAGAGGTACAGGAAGGGAGTGGGAAGTAGGATAAGTGTGTTTTCCAGAAAGCTTGAGTCCAGGAGGAGCACATTGTCTGGAAGCCAGGGCCCTAAACAAAGCCCTCCTTCTCACCATATCTTCTTCTGTTAAATGACCCACTCAGGCAGCACTTTAACTGGAATCATCAAAGGCTCTGCCTTGCCAGAAACCACCCAACCCAACCCTGCATACAGAGCTCCTCCCAGGGCAGCACTGGTCTCTGCTCCAGTGCCTAGAGGTGAAGAGCTATCTGGCATCTGTCAGCTTTCCACGGGCAACTTGTGAGCAAGGCAGGCTTCTCAGGGCTTCATGGATTTTCTCAAAGGCCCTAGGGCTCTTCTTGCCTTTCCTCCAATCAGGACCCAATGCCTAGTTTTCAAGGAAATGAAGCAAGGCTGCAAGCTCTGCAATCTCCTGGGGCCTTCTGACTTGGCAGAGCAAAATGTACCAACACCTGCTGCAGCTGCAAGCCCCTTCCTATTTTTCGTCATCTCCCTCCTCCAGCATATTTCTAGTCCTTAGAAAGCGTGCAATGGGGCCCCTGAATTCCCTTTGGCTTTTAACAAAGAGGCTGTATTTTAATTTACAGAGTCAATGTGAGGAGTGGCAAGGTGAAAGCAGAACATGTGGTTTGTCAGTCATTGCTTTAGAGCAGGAAAGTCCCACCCCACGTGTTGCACAGGAGGCAATGGAAGCTCAGAAAAGAGGAGGGGCTCCCCCAAGGTCACACAGCAAGTCTCTTTTCCTTGCTCTAATAAGCTTTTCTTTCCACAATATTGTATTAAGTTCTAAACTGTAGGCCACCCCTAAATAAGAAGAACTAGAGAGCCAATCTCAAAGTCTGCATCTCAGCCATAGAACCCTCTGTGTTACGAGGCCCTAGGGAAATGCAACCCCCCAAGTTTGAAGTGAGGAGGCTTCCTCTTGAAAAATCGGTTAAAATGCCCTCCTTTATGCACATGCCAACTTTGACTTCAAAAAGACTTTATTCCCAAGGATAAACAACCCTATGTTTGTGTAATATAATTAAGTGAAGGCATCTATAAATGTCATACTAGCTTGTGCCCATTTCAAATTGTTATGCATCAACAGAACTTAACGAGATAGCCAAGCCTTTTCCTTGCTGTGAGACTGAGATAAGCCACAGCACTGTGGGCCCTTTAATAGATTGCCAAAATAAAGCATTTTCTATGCAAATTATTCTTGCAGTGGGACAGCTAATCGCTTGCCAAGAGCCCGCCCACTACCTCTCTGCAATTAGTCGTGAAGTTGAAGGAGCTCCAAACTCCACAGGCGCACTCAGGGCCTCCTGCTCCTATGGCTTGTTTTCAGGTTAGCAGAAAGTTTCTTTCCTCTGGTGGTAGGGCCTGGTTGCCCTGGCACAGAGACAGTTGGGCAAAGGGAGTGAGGGAGTGGGCAGCAGATAGACAACTAAAGCGGGGAGGCCACTGCAATGGCCCAGCACCTAACTCATGTGCATAATGTGCTCTTGGCTATACCCTGAGCTGCACTTTGCTCATCTGTAAAACTGGTGTGGACACTGGTCTGAAGGTCCCAATCATCTGGTGTTTTGAGAACAGGTGACAAAGGGAGTTGGGAGCAAGCTTAGCCCTCTCAAGAAAGAAACTCAAGGAAGAACCCACTCCGAGCTCATAGGAAACCAGAGACTCAAGGTCAGAATAGGAATTTGGAGTCCGAAAAATCTGCAGGGTCCCAGCCTGCCACCACTCCCATCCTGGCAACTGTTGTCATAGGCACAGGAAGTCTCTACGGTAGTCAAAGGAGAGTCTCAGATAATTGAACCAATGATTAGAGCACTCCCTCACTCTCACACAAACCAACCGGCTCTCGAGTTTTCTTTCTGCCTCTCTCCCAAGTATGTCTCTGAGTCTCTTAGTGTCTCTCTCTCTCCACGTCTGTTCCGTTGGTGCCTTTCACTCCCTCCCACCTATAGCTGGCTGTGGAAGCAACTCCAAAGGTGGGCTAGCACCCAGTGGCCTCCTGAACCATGGCCAGAGCAGATTTGATCTAGGAAGGGAAGACTAGGGTATCTTGCTCTTGTCCCAGCTTGTGCAGGGCAATATCCATGATGTGGGATCACACATGCACCCCTCAGAGAGTTGGGGTCAGGACTCTAGCCTGGACGAGAGCACCCTCGGCCTCCATTTCCAGAATTTGGTGAGATGGGCCAAACCCATGTTGTCCAAAGGAGCAGACTTGCTCAGGGAGGTATCAGGGAGCCCCACGAGAGCCAAAGTCACATGTGTGAACATATGTGGTTGGGGAGGAAGGGCGTAGTTTTGGTGTCTGGGCAGCTTTAGAAGCTAACTGCTCATGTGGTAGGTGAGGGCCTGGGCTAATCCATGGGTTCTTAGGTCAATGGTTTTCTTACTTAACAGAGGGCTATTTTCCTCATTAGAGTCCCGTGAACACATCAATATGGAAGTTATTTAACCTAGAAGAGGGATGGATAATAGTTTTTTTGCCTTTGATATTCTTTGACAGCCTTTTGATACACTGAGAGCCCCGGGGAGGGCACAGATGAAAGGGTCATTTGGTTGAGACTGCAGCATCAGCTCTGCTCCTCACCATGCTGATTGCTGGTGACTCCGACAGTTCGCACCAGTCAATCCACTCGGCTGCGCTTCCCCTGAGGCCTAGGCCTAGAAGTGCCCGGTAATCCTCCCATGCAGATGCTGGTGCACTGAAAACCCCTTGTTGCTAAAGAAGTAAATGACCCAGGAGGAGCATCCCATTGAGCCGTTGCTGCTGATTCACAGTGGAGACAAAGGAACTGATCACATTAGCTGGCCATCTTGGGATGTGGCCCAGGAGGCAGGAAGAGTTTCAGTAGCTCTAGCCCTTCACTCTGGTCTCACTCAGAATCACACCTAGTCCTTGCCTGGAAGACCAGGGCTGATAACTTCATCCTAACTTGCTTTGGGGTTCAAGGCTCTGCCCAATCACCTGCCCAGAACAACATCATCCTAAGCTTGCAGTCATCCTTTGTTTAGACCAATTTTGCCCCCACTAACCCCCCATGGCCCTTGTGGCTGAGGTCCTGTCACCTGCTGATACCCAGAGTTCCTGTACCTGTCTGTGTTCCAGGAAGAGCATGGCTCTTGAATTCCTCTCACCAAGCTCCACTGTGTTGGATGAGGGGCACTGAGGCTGGGTGCGTTATGCCTGGTGTTTGCCCCTTACCTTGTGGCCTCTTTGTTCCTATTGCTTGACTGGCTCCCGTGCAACACCTGAGAGAAGGTGGGGTGCAGTCAGGATGGGGGACTCTTCCTACCCACCTCATCTAAGCTAACTCCAAGTCCAGATCCCACCAAAGCTCTCCTACCTCAGTGAACCAGTCCTGCTCATTCACATGCAGAGACATGACCAAGCTGGTCCCCAAGGGTTTGCAGCTGGAACATGTGGGGCTGGGTTGGGAGAAGGCAGAGCTGTGGGATTCTCAGCTCTACCTGAGAGGGCAGGCCAGGAAGGGTGCAGTGATAAAGAGTGGGCCAGTGGGGTGAAGTGAGAGAAGACGGGGCAGGACGAGAATGTAGGGGACCGAAGAAACACTTAGAAAACCTGACCCCATGCTTTGAGCCCTAGTAAGACAATAAAATCCCCTCCACCTTCTTTTTCCCTAACTTCCTCTTCTTGCTTCTCCTCCCTTCCCCATCCATTTGCTAAGGGGATGTGCTGAGGCTCAGCTTTGCTATGGGTCTCACAGTATCTAGGGGCTAGCCTGGGAGCCCACCTCCCATGTGGAACATTGCTTCCATCAAACATGCATCTGGAAGGCTCACAACTGTAATCCCAACACTTTGGGAAGCCAAGGCAGGAGGATCACTTGAGGCCAGGGTTTGAGACAGCCTGGGTAACATAGTGAGACCCCATCTCTACAAAAAAATTCTTTTAAAATTAGCCAGACATGGTGGCATGCACCTGTCGTCCCAGCTACTTGGGAGGCTAAGGCAGGAGGATCACTTGAGCTCAGGAGTTCAAGGCTGCAGTGAGCTATGATCACACCACTGCACTCCAGCCTAGGTGGCAGAGCAAGACACTGATTCAAAAAAATAGAAAATGCATTCTAACTCCCTGTGGATTTCTGGAGCCCAAGCCCTGTATAGCCAGAGCTTGTCTACACTGTTTGACATGCGCAACCTTGTTCCACGCTGGGCAGGACTCCCACGGGCACGACCATAGCAGCCGGGATCCCTGTCTCTTTGCTGGCCAGCTCCAGTGTTCCCAGAGTACCTTGCGCTCAGGGCACATACTAGCAGCTGAGGGAAAAGTGACCCCACACTGCAAGACCCAGGAATTTGTATATTTAATTCTCCCTTGCCTGGGTAATTCTAAGGCACGGCCAAGGGTGGGAACCCTGATCTTCATAACTGCATCTCGAACTTCAGTGGGCCCTTATCAGAGTCATCTAGGGCACTCAGTAAAACATAGACTCCTAGACCCCATTTCCAGAGATTCAGATTCAGGAGGTCTGAAGTGGGCCTGAGCATTTGTGTTTCTAACAAGCTCCCAAGTGCTGGATGCTGCAAGTCCATGGATCACACTTACAGTAACAACCTAAGTTACTCTGGTCTGATCCAACCTCCCATTTTCCTGAGAGAAAGACTGAACTGAGAGCAAAGCAGGGCAGGGGATACCAGCCGCCCACCCAAACGCCCAAACCTTTGAGGGCTCAGGTTCCCACTTTAGGAGGACAACAAAACTCAGGCCAAACCCAAGCTGGCCTTGTTGGTGCAAGCTGGGCCTCTGGCCTGGCCCAGATGGCTGGTCCATCAAGAGTGTTAGCCACTGCCATTGGCTGGTCCCTCACTGACAGCAGAAACTTGGCCAATGGCAATCAATCAGGGGGCCCGCGCTGCCTTAAATACCAGCAGAGCAAACAGCCTCAGACAAAGCTGCGCCATATATCAATTACCAAGAGGCTGCGTGCTCCTCTGGGCAGAGGGAGCCGAAGCGAGCGGCCAGGGCTGCTGCCCCAGCTGATAAGGGCCCGCATTGTTCGGGGACAGCTGGCAGCCCGATAAGGGCCTGCTCGCCCGAGATAATGGCAGTGGGCAGGCGCCTCGCGGCAGTTTAGAATTTCTTGGGTCTCCAAGAAAGGTTCTATTAAGCCCACTGACCCCAATTGAATATTAATTAGCTAATTAACGGATTTATTGTTCCACGCCATTTCTGGAGAGACCATTTTTTTTTCGAGTGCCATTATTTTTGTAAATGATTTTTCGCATTGTGCATAATTGAATCTTTGCAGCTGCCAGCATCTTCTGCATGATTTGGCAAAAAAAAGGAAGCAGAAGCACTTAGGGCTTTTTCCCCCCACCCTGCTTCTGAACAAATGTTTTCAGCCCCTCCTGCTGATGCTGGAGCGAGGGGGAAGTAGGCGGGCTGTCTCCGTTTCACAGGTTTGTTTTTTAAGCCTAACTGCAACGTCTGCACTGCTTTTTCCTTCCTTTTGTGGGCAGCTGAGGGCCGAGGCACTCCGTGCTGTCCCCACCAGCCCTTTGTCTGGCTGTCTTCAAAGTACTCAGACTTAGCTTTTCTCAGTCCAAACTTCTTAAGGCATTGTGCTTTCTATTAGGGAGAACACAGAGGGAACAAGGCCCTACCTTGTCCCACCTCGAGCTCCTGGTGGAGAGAGGCCAGCCAGCCCTGAACTGCCAGGGGAGGAGCTCTGGCCAGCTGAGGAGCACTCCTGGTGGGCTCTGCCTGGGTTCCTGCCCCTATCTATCCCACCCTTGCCTTTCCTAGCTGGAGCCCACCCCGGGTCTGGTTGCTCTGGGGGAACAGAGCCCCCATCCCAGAGCCTCTATCCACGCCAGGGTTGCTTGACTCCCTGGAGCTGGCATCTGCCCATGATAAGTTGAACCAGACGGTCCCACAGGCAAATGGCTGATTGAATCAAACCCATTCCTCTGCAGAGGGTCTAGAAGAGGGAGGGTATGTGTGCTGGGATGGGGCTGGCGCGGGCGGCATAGCAATATTGTCAGCCGCATTGGGGAGACCCGTTGGACCTCATAGACCCTTCTTCGGCATCATTAATGAAGCCAGGGGCAGGCAGGAATATTAGTCAGGGCCCCTCTGTGGGCAGGTCTAAGGAAGGCTCATGCCCAGGACCTGCCCCTGGCCGCCAGGGGCTGCAGAACTTTATTGGGATTTTTTATTAAGCTGCCTCATCCTGCCCTCATCCCTGTCCCTATCCTGCTGTTCGTGCTCAAAAAGAGGAATTCTGAGGGCATTTGTGAGCAGGGAGATGAGTCAGGAAGGCGTTCTTGAGTCTTCCTCTGCAGGCACTGGCTGGGACCACCCATTTCCTTTCCTCTGGAATAGAATCCAGCAGACAGACAGACTGTCCTGGGAATCTCCTCCAGGTGCAGAAGTTGTGGAAGACACTATATGAGATAATCCATATGTTAATTAGCCAGATTTAGTCACTCCACAATGTATATATACTTCAAAACATCATGCTGTGCATGGTAAATGGATACTTTTTTTTTTCCTGTCAAGTAAAGAAAAGTTGTAGAAGGGACCCCGAAAGTCTAAGAACTGAAGGTGGCCCTTAGAGTTGGGGAGGGGAGTCATTCAGCCTCTGAACACCTCCGGGGCGGGAAGCTCACTACCATCAAAGCTTTCATATGGAGAAGGGTCGTACTTACACGAAGTCCATATGCTCCTCCCTATATCCCACTCATACAGTCTCCCTCTGCTCATGACACTCATTCAGCTAATAATAGAAACAACCGTAATAAGATCTAACATGATGTGAAGAACTACTATGTGCCAGATGCTGTTTTAGGTACTTTCATGTATTACCTCATTTAGTCTTCCTCATGTCTCTGTGGGAATTTTTTTTTTTTTTTTTTTTTTGAGACAGAGTCTTGCTCTGTTGCCCAGGCTGGAGTGCAGTGGCACAATCTCGGCTCACTGCAAGCTCTGCCTGCCGAGTTCATGCCATTCTCCTGCCTCAGCCTCCCTAGTAGCTGGGACTACAGGCGCCCACCACCACGCCTGGCTAATTTTTTTTTTAGTAGACATGGGGTTTCACTGTCTTAGCCAGGATGGTCTCTATCTCCTGACCTCGTGATCTGCCCACCTCCACCTCCCAAAGTGCTGGGATTACAGGCGTGAGCCACCGCGCCCGGCCAGTAGGTGGGATTCTGAGGCAGAGAGATGTGAAGTAACCTATGCAAGGTCACTGATGAAAGTAACAGTGCCAGACACCAACCCAACGTTGCTGGATGCCAGTGCCCCCACGTTTGACCTCTCTGCTCCACAGTCTGGAAAGCCATGACTCTAAGACTGCTCTGCTGCAGGGAAGACAAGCTAAGGTGCTGTAGGTGCTCCTCATCTGACAGGGTCTCCCTTGCCTTTGTTGCCTTAGACCTTCTTCCTGAAGCCCAAAGTCCACAGGCGGTCTGGCCGGAAGAGAGCCTGTTCCTTCCCATGTTCTAGACACCATACTCTGTTAATGCAGTCTGGGTTGGGGATAAAGCTCTTGGTGAGGTGTTGCACTCCTCTATAGCCCCCCTTAACCTCCGAGGTTCAGACTTACTGTTTTGAAAAGGAGTCCCCCAAACCACCTTCTCCAGTCCTCAGAATTTTGGCAGAATTTGGTCTGATCCTCCCCAAGTAGGTTTTCCTACACCTCCAGAATCTGCCAGAGACTCCTTCTTTAATCCCAGTGAGCTGACAGCTGGAGCCCTCCTCTGGGAGTTACTAAGAGAGGGAGGCCTCAAGTTAGAGGCCGGAGAGGCTGCACAGACCTGGTTCTTCCCTTCTGTGAAGGTGACCCATCAGGACACTGGCACCTCCTGCTGGCTGCCCTGGGGGCTGCAAGCCACCCCTTGGGTGTTTGGGAGACATTCCTTCCAGTTTCCTATTTTGCAAAGAGGACGGGGGCTCAGCGACAGGAAGAGAACTGCCCAAGCTCACCCAGTCACACTAAGGGGGCCAGACCATACCCTGTTCTCCTCTGTCCCCAGGGAAGAGCCAGGTGAGTGTCTGATCAGGGATCCAGGAAGCCAACAGTCATACTTGGCTCAGAGGACTAATGTAATCCCTCTCAGAGCCTGATTCTCTGGAAGGGACACCTATTGGCCTACTGGCCACCCCAGTCAGGGTGCCTGAAGCCCTGCAGTCCTTCCATGGCTAAATCCTGGTTAAGTCAGTATTGCTTAAACCCCATCCCCCTGCCTCTTGGATCTTCCTAACTCAATATTCTCAAGGCTCTCAACAGGAATCTTTTCATCAGACAAGACAACCAGGCTCCAGCAAGCAAATTTCTGTCCGTCTGGGAATGCCACCACTGACAGGGCTTATGGGACCTGGGCAGAAGTCCCCAATCCGTGGGTAACCACTCATAGGCTTAGCAACCTTGGGCAAGTCACATCTTTATGACCATCAATTCCTTAACTGTAGAGTGGTAATAATAATAATGCTAGTACTCTTTCCATGAAATATATATATATATATATATATATATATGTATGTATATACAGTCTCTATCTCTCTCTCTATATATATATATAGAGAGAGAAAGAGATCCCTCTATATACAGTTCTATATAGAGAGAGAGATCAAAACCTGAATCTTAAAGGAAATATTGTTAGATATCACGTATCTATGAGGCTCTGGCTCTGTTGCCCAGGCTGGAATGCAGGGGCAGAATCATAGCTCACTGCAGCTTTAAACTCCCAGGCTCAAGCAATCCTCCTGCCTCCACCTCCAGAGTAGCTGGGACTACAGGAGCCCACAACAACACACTTGGTTACTTCTTTTGATTTTTTGTAGAGACAAATTCTCGCTGTGTTGCCCAGGCTGACCTTGAACTCCTGAGTTCAATCGATCCTCCTGCTTCAGCCTCCCAAAGTGTTGGGATTACAGGTGTAAGCCACCATACTCAGCCTGAAAAGATATATTATGAACTGGCAGGCAGGATGGAGGTTACATTTGGTAACCTGAAAGGAGGCACTGGGGACTTGGGGGATATATTATAAACTGGAATACATTGATGCATATGAACTTTTATTTTCTTTATTTCTTCTAAAAAAATGGGATACATATGCAGAACATACAGGTTTGTCACATAGGCATACGTGTGCTATGGTGGTTTGCTGCACCTATTGACACATCTGCTAAGTTCCCCCACTTAATCCCCAACCCCGCAGTAGGCCTTGGTGTGTGTTGTTCCCCTCTCCGTGTCCATGTGTCCTCATCCTCATTGTTCAACTCCCAATTATGAGTGAGATGCATGTGAACTTTTAAGACAAAACCTGAATCTTAAAAATCCTCTTGTAATATGGCAGACCACACTCCAAGGCTCCCTGATACCTCTGATCACTGGGACCCTTCAGAGGAAAATTGTGAGACTCACATAGGAAATCACTGGTGCACAATGTCAGGGCGCTCCCAATGGGATAACTAATAATAGTAGAATTTTGGGCTCCAGACAGACGGGTTGGGGGATATTCTGGGGTCTACGGGAGCCCTGCCAGATCACAGAAATGCTTCCATTTTTTCTGAAGGTAGGACCAGCTGCAAGCATCCCAGTACCAGGGGACTCATGTCTTTTCTAAGAAAAGAGAGTGGGGTGAGTAACTTCAGGCTTGCTCTAGCAAAGGCCCTGTGGCAGGCTCTTCAATGAACCCAACTGTTTTACACAGGATAACTCGGATTTGACTTCAGGAAAAATAACTTAGCTACACAGAGCTTGAGGAGCAGGGAAAGGTGGATGGAGATGGGGATGGTCAGAGGGAGACAGGGGCAAAAATGGAGGGGGAGGGAGAGAGAGAATGACAAGGAGGACACAGGGAGAGAGTCACAGAGGAGAGACAGAGAATATTGCCAGGAAAATGGCTTTTCAATGGGCAAGGCTGGACATCAAAACCACCAGCATAGGGCATCAGAGTCCCTTTCATGTGTCATCCAAGGCAGGGGAGGGAAGGGAGGACAGCTTTGATGGTTCTTGCAGTCCCAACTAGGCCAGAGCAGTTTGTACTGCACATGCTACCTTCAGGACCTGCTTCTAAGAGCCTCTTCTGGCTGCTGCTTCAGCCCTAGAGAAAGAGGGCTTCCAGTTTTTGCCTGCCTGCCAGTTGGAGCACTGCCTTGGGGCCTCAGCTAGGCTCTGGTCCCAGTTACCACTTTCATATTCACAGTCCCTCTCCTCAAGCAATAGGGTGAGTAGGGTATGAGAATACAAGGGTGGGTGGGAAGGAAAACAGTGCTTGGTGTGGAGAGGACAGCCACTACTAATCTGCAGCACAAGGCCCTCCCTTCTGGCCCTCAGGTGAGACAAGTACATGATCTGCTAATATTCTCTTGAGAGGAAAATCAGAGTATTGGCTATTAAACTCTCAAAGGCAGGACCAGGCCCCCATCAGAAGTCAAAGGAAAAGGTCCTGCCCCTTTCTCTGAGTGCCACCATACCTATTTTCCCCAGGTCTAATATATGCTCAACTCCAGTGGATGGAGGCATAAGCAGTTCTAATGAAGGCTTCAACTAGGCACCCGTAAAATCCATACAGGAAGCTGGAAAGACCAGGGCATGAGTTTATACAGCCAAAAAGTTCCCTCGTACTGCAACAAGGCTTACACAACTTTACCTTTGGAGTCCTTTGTAGGGTGTATTAGTAAAGATGCTCTGAGCTGCAAGTAACAGAAACCCCTGATTCAAAGGGACTTAAACAATAGAGTCATCTGGAGGTAGGGTGGGCCCCAAGTGTATACCACCAGCAGCTTAAAGAAGCCATTGAGGACATAGATTTTTCCATTCCTCCATTCTGCCTTCCTTGGTGCCATCTTCATCCTAAGACTGGTTTCCTTCATGGTCATAAGATGGCTAGCAGTGACAAACAGAACCACCTGTTTCCTTATTCACATATACAAAGACAGGAAACCTCTCATCCTGTCATGGGATATGAGTCCTTAGTCTGATAAGAACAATTTGGATACCTACCCACCCTAGACCATTAATAGGTTCCAGGTACACTCCTTTGTTTTAGACTTATCATCTGTGGAGTGGAGCTTCAAAGTCCCCTGAATATCCACCACAGAGGGTGTCTCAGGTAGATGCTCTCTTGTTCCTGTGAGTGAGGAAGATGCTCATGCTTTGGCTCTAGTTTGACCTCTAAACCAGACATGGATGCGTTGCTTCCTCCTGGATTTACCTAACAGACATTCACAAAATTCACAAAATTCAAAGCTGATTATTACCAGAGGAATACATATTCCTCCTGGTTACCTGATTTTAATTTCTCTCCAATAATTATTACCTGTAATTATTATACTAAATTAAGTGTTTGCCTCATTTCTGAACCTGTTGTTATTGTAGAGAGAACTTCCACTAACAGAAAATGCCCCATATGAGCCATTTGGGATATTGGCATTATTCTCAGTCCATTTCTCAATGAGCCCCAAATACCCTGGTGGTGGGGGGCCGAGGAGGTAACCACAGTTCACTTCATCTCATAAGAAATTATTTGCCCAATGTGAACACCTTTCCTTTGGCCATTTTACTCTCTGTGCTTGAAGATGCCTTGGGAGCAAAGAGTGGATAAAACTCAAAGCAGGCCTAGGATGCAATGACTGGATGGAAGCCCTTGCCTTCTCTATCCCCAAGAGAGTTCTAGTACTTATTGAATGGAGAGAAAAACAAAAAAGTCCAGCAAAGGCTCATGAAGAGCAAGTCATGAAAAACTCATTCCTCATCTGTGCAATAGAAGAAGCTGCAGGTGTCCTCACCCCTGCTGTCTGCTCTGTCCCCTTTCCTGGTGTCTGCTCCCAGGCTGGAGTGCAGTGGTGTGATCATGGCTCACTGCAGACTTGACCTCCTGGGCTCAAGACCTCCTACCTTAGCCTCCCAAGTAGCTAGGTGCACACCATCATACCCAGCTAATTTTAAAAATTATTTTTGTAGAGACAGACTCTTGCTATGTTGCTCAGGTTTGAACTCCTGGACTCAAGCAATCCTCCCACCATAGACTCTCAAAGTGTTGGGATTACAGGTGTAAGCCACTACTTCCTGCCATGATTCACTCTTTATATCACTGCAGAGTGATTTCCCAAAAAGTTCAGGTCTGATTGTGCCTTTGTTCCACTTACAAAGTTTTGACATTTCCTGGTTGCCTCGAGGGTAAAGGTCCATCTCCCTGGACTGGCATGAGAGCCCCTGCCAACAGGCTTGCTGCTTTCCTCCAAGGCCTCTACGTTCTGCGTTGCAGGTACATTGAGTGCTGGGTCACCCTCCAACTAAGCCCACTGTCTCCCACTTCTGTGCCTTTACCGGCTGCCGGGCATATTCATCATCCCATGTTTGATAGTTCAAGTGTCCTTTCCTCTGATACTTTCCCTTCTCCCAGGAAAAGTTAGTCACCTTCTCTTTCTTCTTTCTGAAGCCTCTGCTCAGAGCTCTGACATGATGCCAATCACACTGAGTTATGACTTTTTAACAGGATGGCTCCTGACTCCCCTCCTTTCTGTGAGATTTCTTGAGGGCGGGGGCTTTGCTTCATTTTTCTTTTCACCTTTCTTGCCTGATACTGCATTACACACTCGACATACCTTGGATAGACAGAAATCTGGATGGAAGGAAGAATGGCAAGAAGGATGGATGGATGGATAGGTTGATGGATGAATTAAATCAACATCACTTTTTTTTTTTCTGCCTAGGTCACTAGACTGCTCTCAGGCATGCTTTTCGGTGTCTGGATTCTTGGTAAGTTCCTTCATAACCTCATCCACACCTGTGATGGAAAACTGCATCTGACATGATACTACTCAGCTGTTTGAAGAATCAACCCCCAAAGAGCACCAAATAATGGTAGTCTGATAGGAAGTACTGCATGACCAGCCAGCCACAGGGCTTTGCCCCAGGCCATATCATGCTCAATTTTTAGCCAAGAGAGTGGTCACCTCCACTTGCAAAGAGCATTATTACCCCTTGGCAGAGGTGCATTTCAAGACATCACACCATTGTGCTAGACTCTGACACCTTCTGAAGCTTTCCGGTCTATTGGGCCTCAAAAGTCCTCCCCAATAAACAGTGCTCCTTAACCCTAGTTCTATACCCCCTGCCCCAGGACACAGACCATCCAATATCTCCATCAACTGTACTCCCTTTACCCATAGACCACTTCACTACTTCCAATAAGGCCCCTCGCCTCCCGGCACATCTGACTGTGTGCTCCTCTCTGAGCCTCCCTAGCACTGCTAGGTCTTAACATTTGCTTTTGTCTCAGCCTGAAGTGTCCTTTCTCCATATCTCCACACAGATAAATCCTAGCCCCAGCTCAAATAAGCCAGTTCTGCTCCCTGGGCCCCAGCCTGAGCCACCAAAAGCATTCTTCCTTGATACTCCTGCTTCATAGCAGGTCACTGTGCCCTTACGGAGGTAAGGCTACCTAATAAGGTTACCTATGGTACCTACAGGAAAATACATTTTGCAAGTGTCCGTAAGATTCACAACTTAGAAAACAGTGGACATGTGTGCTATGCCTGACTCACAACTTGAACTCTCTATTGCCTAGTACATAAAGGCTTAAACTCTTCTGCTCAGCTTCCAATTTCCTGTCCCCCACTTCCATTCTAGACACATTCCACTTCCCAGTGTCCCTTCTTCTGTTTTGACAAGTCAAGATTACAGGCTTCCCTCTGTACCTGTAAGGTCTTCCCTCATATTTCTAGCTAGTCTTTCTGTAAGAAGCAGCTCAGTACTTGCCTCTTCTCAGATATTTTCTGCCACATGGGCCATCTCCTCTTCAGAATTCTCGCAACACAATATCTATTCATCCACTCTCACCATGTATTGCTTCTATTAGTGGTCTACACCTAAGGTACAGAGCAGGCACTCTGTCCCAAGAGGAAGAGAGCTGATTCCTCTTCTGTCCTCTGCATGATCTAACTACATTACAATATATTTTATATCCTTCCCTGTAAGCTCGGACTATTAACCTGTGTACTCCCAGGGAGGCTGGGAGACAAAATATAGCAATGGGGGTTATAGGGCTTTAATAAGCAGAAACATTTCTATAATGGGTTGTTGTCTTCTGCCCCACTGCGGGGGGGTGGGGGGTAAGTTCCTAGAGGGTAGAAACCTGTGACCGCTAATATAAAAACGTAGATTGCCCACTAAAAGCAAGGGGCCCTTGATATTGTGCCTCTAAGGTCTCTTCAGGCCCAAGGGCATTATTTTGCTGGACAAAGGGCTACTGGTCAGTGGTAGGGAAAGGTAGAAGTGTGCATTCTAACAGGGAATAAAGACAACCAGCAGTATAATGGAGATCTGGTCCTCACCCAGATGGGATCAGGAGCCCAGAATCTGCATCTATCTTGGGACTCTGGAACCTGTGCCCCTTCCTTTACATGAAGTCTTTTTCCTGGCCTAAATGTTTATCTGCAAAAATCAGAAAGCAAAACTTGAAAGGTGTACAAGACTAGGAGAGTGTCTGAAGGGGAGTGAGGAATATGGTGTCCCATTCTTCAAAGCACTGCTGGTGTTGAGGGTCACCAGAGACAAACTCGGTGGTGGAAGGCAGAGTCTATTCCTTCTTAGCCCTGGGCTCACACTGGGAATGCCTTGGGGATCCCCAACAAAATAGATCATGCAACTTTTTTGCTTTATATTCCCCCTTCGACAAAGCTTGGTTGTGAGCTAAATATTGTGGTCCATCTACTGCACACCACCAATCTAGAGCCCTCTACCAAAGGCGGGGTTGGGAAGAAAGCATGCAGAAACAGTCCACACCAAATGTCCCATGGAATGGGACTCACCATTTCCCAGAATGTGGGAGAGGGATGAACCTCAGAGATTATGTTGCACAGCCCCACACTGCATACAGAGAGAGCAGAGCTAGATGGAGTCCAGAGCCTCGGTTAGAGGCCCTACGCTAAAGAAAAAAGATGAGGCCATCCAACCCCATATGAGATTTAAAATAAAAATATCTAAACCGCAAAATAAAGTTACGTGTTTGAAATGAAACAAACCTTTATATAATACATGCGTGACACACACACATACATATGCTGAAATTTTTAAAGTGCTCCTTTTTTGATAGCCTGAGTTTTTCATTTGGTTTTTCCACTTTGCTGGTCCCAGGCAGGGGGCAGAGGGGAACAAGACAAATGTCACAATAAAGGATAATGTCAGCATCATTTTCTGGAGTCAGAGGCACCTGGGCAGAGGCCCCCCTTTGAAGAGCTGAGCTGCTTCTGGAGCTAGTGAGTGCTGGCTTTCCAGGGAAAGGCCACGCCGTATTTGTCGGGGGTGCTTTCCACCGCCTCTTCCGCTCTGTATGTGCTGATGAGCCCAAGGGGCTCCATCTTGGAAACTCCAGGACCACAAAGAGCTCCGGAGAGTCCTGAGACCTGGCCTGGTTCTCCTTCATGTAGGACATGCTCACATCTTGGACTTGGTGGGGAAGTTCTGCAGTTCTGCAGCCTGACAGCCCCAGAAGGGGTGGCGCCCACCATTCAAACCTGGTCTTCTCTTTGCCCTTCTCAACATTTCTCCATCTAACCCCCACAACCTGCACCCATCCTGCCTCGTGCTGTTTCAGGCCCAGTCTTCCAGAATTTTCTGGGATGTCTGCCTGGAGGGAGAAAAGCCTCTGATGCTTCCCTTGCCTCCCTTCCCAGCCTGGGGAGGCTTCTTTGGGGAGCCACCGCTGGAGGTGGGCATGGATGGGAGGACAAGAGCAGGCCCCTCTCAGGTGGGCAATGTTTTGTAATTAGCCTTAATGAGGAGGGAAGGGTAGTCTATTGCATTGCAGGGAAATGGGATTTTTAAATCATTTTAAGGGCCGCCTCAGCTCTAAAATGGCCTATAGGGGGACCTCAGAGGGGCCAGTAATTAGCTCTCTTGTCTCTAATGAAAGCAGAGGGGCAGGAGGAGGGGTCATCTAATAAGCACGGGGATTAGCTTCCAGAAAGGCCCTAAAAAAGAAGGCAGGTGCGGGAAAGGGTGAAGGACAGGCTTGGGCCAGCAGAGCCCCCGGCTGAGAGGCAGCAGCCCACGGGAACTCAGAGAATGGGGTCCCATGGAACCAGTGCCCACCCCAACCCTACTTTGTGCAAAGTCACCCTCACTCCTTCACTGTGAGAGAGGCTAGGAATGGATGGTGGCCTGATGTGCCTGGACCAGGAGCAAGGGGCCCTACCGTCACCTTGACTGATTTCAGGAACCGATAGCCCTGAAAGCCCAGGTGAAGCAGGGAGGGGCGTCTCCAGGACGCAGACAAAACAACCCTTCCCTCAGGGGGTGCCTACTGGGCATGTCATTGGCAGCAGACAGGAGCCACCACACCTTGGCCTGTGATGCACAGCTAAGAGAAACCCACCTGCCTCGGCCCACCTCTGGACCCCAGGAGCCAGGAAGGTCCAACAGAGGCCCCAAAGCTGAGCCTCAGCTCCTCCCCCATCAGAACTAACCAGCAGGGCTGAAAGAGGCAAGGGCTGGAGAAAAGGAACAGGAGAGCTGGTCCTGCCAGTTCCCGGTGTCCTGCGGCCCTTAGGGCATTGCACATTCCTGCTTTTACAGTGAATTGTTTTTTCCCCAGAACACTACTATGCTGAGTTTGCAGAGAATCCTGCCTTCTTAACGCATACGCTATACAGGGCAGTCACTCCAAGTGTCTGGAACAATCCCTCTAGAATCCCCAGAAGCCATGGATCTAACCAATGTGTCCTAAGTTCGTGGAATTATGGGGCAGGGAGACTGGTGGTCGAAGCCAAGAACCCAAACCCAATTTCTCGACATTTTAAGGAGTAATGTTTCTTATTAACTGGAAAACAAGGAAGAGAAGCCCTGAGCAGGTGTCAGGGCTGAGTGGTTTCGTTTCTCCACCCACTGTGTGCCCGAGGAGGATCCTTGGCTGGAACGCAAGTCGCAGGATGTAGGAGACAGAGCCCTGGGCCAGGCTGAGGGCCAGGAACCCAGACTCCCAACCCAGGCTGGTTCCAGTGTGCCCCTGGCCATCACCATCTCTGGGCCCCCGTTTCCCCAAAGTGAGCCCATCGGATAAGATGGTCTCTAAGGGTGGTGGGCAAGACACTCTCATCCGTGCCCACTCTCTCTGAGTAGGCTTCCCTCCAGCTTCTCCCTGCTGCCCGGCACTGTCTTTAGCCTGTTATTGATCTTTTTATTTGTTTATTGTCTGTCTCCCTCACTAGACTGTAAACCACACAGAGAATGACCTTGTTCACTTGTGTTTCCATCCCGTAGCCTCCCTCCAGCACCGTGCCTGGCGTATAGCAGGCACCTGACTCATGTCTGTGACAGACTGACGGAGTAATGACGCACTGGGACCTGTCCCACTGATAAACCTTCAGTTCAGGCATGGGACAGGCTGCCTGCACTGCCTCTGCTCAGCATCTGGAATTGTTCCTCCCACCCAGTGGCCAGCACAGGCCAGGCCCAGTGACATGCTCACGCAGGATGTGCAGTGAGGAACATAAGTGTCCGAGGACTCTTCCCCACTGTGCACCAAGCCCTCGCTAGGGCATGAGTTGTAGAGAGCAAAGGGAATGCAGACTGGGAGAGGATCTGGGGGTTTAGTGAGGATAAAATCTACTTCTGGACTCCCAGATCCTTCCACTGCCCAGAGCGGCCTCTAGGTGGCAGTTTCACATGGACTCGAGTCAGACCGGGCCTGAATTCAAGTCCAGATGCTATTGAATATTATTTAACTAGAATGGTTCTTTGAGCCTCAGTTTCTTCAACTGTAAAATGGGGATGATTCAACTGTAAGACAGAGTTGCTGAGAGGCTTAAGCGGGTTGGGCATGTTTTTATGAAAGCCTGCCTTGTCTGGGCTGGATTTACCCCATTGGTGCCAGCACGCAGTGCCCTCTCCTGAGAGCTCTCAGATGCCCAGGAGTCGCCTGTGACGCAGGACTCTGCCGCGGTGAGCCAGGCCTCAGACCAGCAGACCTAGTGCTGGTTGTATAAAGGAAGGTTCCCAGCAGCAGTTACACGTTCTGGTGTTCACCAGGAGCTGCTGCAGCTGTGAGCACCTCCCATGTGACGGCTCATCTACCACTGGGAACAGCCTGAGGTGCAGGCACTATCATCAGTCCCCTTTAAAGATGAGGAAAGGCCTAATCTCTAAGATGAAAGCTAAGCAAGCTGCCCCGGGCTGTGCAGCTGCCAAGTGGAGAGCTAGGATCCGCACTCACATAAGCTGGCTCCTGGGCCTGTGCATGTAACCATCATGCCACGCTGCCCTTTCCTCCGCACTGCTCTCACCTCACGCCTTCCCTGAAGTTAGAAACTTCTTCTGGGATGCTTTTCCCATTCCCTCCCCGTCTCTCTCCTCTCCTGCCCTCTGCCTCATTTCTTTCCATCTCCCCCTCTCTGTTTCCATCTCTCTTTCTCTCCCTCCACCGCACCACAGCCTATTCGTTCTCATCTCTTCCTCTGTCCCTCTGTGTCTCAGTGCTCTGTCGCTGATCCCTGATCCCACCTAGTACCTGGCAGATGGGCCGGGGGCTCAGGGAGCAGGGTGGCAGCCGGAGAAAGAGGGCCCGGGCAATCATGAGGAGCTCTCTGGGCCCTTGTCAGGAGAGCCCTTCAGTTCCCCCAGTGCAGCGGACAGACCCATTAGAACAACAAATGTGGCCCAAGAACTGCCTCAGTTCCCTAGCACCTTTGAGCTCTGGAAGACAAAACTGGACTTGCTGGAACTTCAGGAAACCCCAGAGCTGTCCCCTACCCCCACCCCAACAGGCTTCACTGTGCTTCCAGAGCAGATCCAGGAGGTAAGAGTCAGCAAAGAAAGTCCCAGGCAGGAGCCTGAACCAGCTCCTCTCTGGAATGTGGTGTCCTGGAGAAGGCATGGGGACCACGGAGGCACAGACCCCAGCCCAGGTGCCACAGGCAGCCAATGGGCTCTGGAACCTCTGAGGGGCCCAGGCTTTCTTGGCAAAGGCAACAAGCTCTGCAAAACCCAGTGCCGGGGGATAGTCCGAGGACCTGGCTGTTTGTCCTGGGCTCAGAGCACATAAGCTCAGACAGCTGGGGTCTAGGCAGCACCCACTGGAAGTCTTGAGTGTTTTGCAGCCTGGGCATCTGAAGAGAGGGAGAAACTGGTGTTTGGGGGAACCCTGGCACACAAGAGACTTTCCATCAACTCTCATGAAGGAGAAGGATGCTGCCCTAGAATAGAAATCCTGGCCATGAATGGTCTCTGACAGCTTTAAGGGAAAGAGCAATTGTCTCCTTGTAGAGATGAGATCTCCCAGGCGGGAATGTCATGTGGATTGTGCCTGTGGCCTCCGCGTGTCTCATGATGTGGGGGAAGGTTTCTGGGAGCAGGCCCAGGAGGAGACAGGATTCATAGAAGATTTCATAATGGGCTCTGCAGCAGTGTTAAGATTGGAATCAAACTTCTTTCCAAACATGGGCTGTGCAGTCCAGCTTCAGGCCAAGGAGTGGGAGCATAAGCAGGTGCCATATTTCATGGGCTCAGGCCCCCTGTTAGGGTATCTCTTCCCCAGGCCACCAAGGAAGGCAGGCGAGGGGATGAGGTCCCAAGATCTGGCTGGAGGAAAGGGAGATTTGTGCACAGCTATGGTTCAATGCTGGCCCACATTCCCCACCGCCCACATGCCCCCTGAGATGCGAGCTGCTGCAGCCTCTAACAGTTCACACTCAGCTCTCCCTCCCTGCACCAATCATCTGTGGTGGGTGCAACCCCCAAGGAGAGCCAAGTCCACACAATTCATGCCCTACACTTAACCAAGTTTCTCCTTTGCAGTGATGGGGGAGAAATTCAGGCTTCTCCTGTGTCACCCTTGGGTGTTCCAGGGTGTTGTGAATTCTCTCCAGGTGCATAATCCCCAGACCTTGGTAGCCATTCCCGCTATCCCAGTTGCTCTGTTACAGAATGAGCTTGGTCTCTCTCTGCTTCCTCCCTACCCTCTTATCAGTTTCACACTTGCTAAGATGAGGCCCATGTGGCCTCTTCTTTGGGATATCTGTGGACTGATACTGGACTTTCTGGGTGAGGGTCTCCTACTGAGGATCTCATGATGTCCACAATGCTGACTGTAGCTCATGAAACCACAGCACTTCACAGTGTAGATCTGGGGCCCGTGGCTGACCTGGGAATCAGATCGTCCCCATTTCCCAGATGAGACAGTGAGAGAGCAATAACTGGGTCCATGATGCCAGACTTGGCAAATTCCATACCATGTTGAGCTGGGGAAGTCTGTTGACAAGGTCTGGGGTGGGCAGGATGGGGCTGGGGTCTTCCTTAGAAGTCCAGCTCTGTTCTTGGGGGCTTGCAAACCCCGCCTGCCTGAGTTTTACTCTATCTCATTGTGAGTGAATTAATTGTTGTGCAACCTAGAGTGGTGAGACAAGTTAATTACGTAATTACTGCAAAATGACATGTTATTTCATGGCTGCAATATGGTAACTCTGTTGGAAACAATTGTAATTGCCCAGAAACTGCATTCGAGTGGCTCCGTTATCTCTCGATAACCATGTAATTAACTTGTGTTATAACTTTATCTCCAGCAAACTCGAAGCAAGAGTTGGGGCCCTTGGGTTGGGCACAGCCATCCTAGACCTAAGGGTCCAGGGAGAGTCTGGCACTGGGGACTGTGCTACAATGCAGGAAAATCATTTGCTTTTTCATGTTGAGCAAGAAAATTCCTCATTATAAACTCCAGCCCTCTGTGTCTCTCCTCACTCAAACTCCTTCACAATCCCATGTGCTCACATACAGACAGCTCCCAGTTTCACCATCCCCTTGAACCCATGGCTCACACAAACACCCACTGCAGCCAGATCCACCGGCCTTCGCCTCTCTTCTCGCACATACAGGGTGCAGCTCCTTCACAGAAACCGGATGCCCCCAAAGCTGAGAACTCCTGCCCCAGGATCCTCGACTCCAGCAATCCCTTTTCACAAACTGGGCCAATGACCACAAAACCACAACTTGGAGAGGTAGCCTCCTGCGAGCCCCCAGGAGGGCCCCGCCATCTTTTCACTTTCAAGTGGAGGAGTAGGCCTGGGGAGGGTGAGGTGGGAATCCAGCCCAGCCTAGCCTAGCCCAGCCCAGCCCAGCCCAGCCCAGCCCATTCCCTGCCCAGGAGCAGGCAGGGCTTGAGGCAGTAGTCTGGCTCCATGTGCCCTGGGCTCTGGGCTATGGCTAGGGTGAAAACAGCCCCTGGGAAGGAGGAGGGAGCAGCCTGATAGTGAGGGAGCCTGTCCGTGCAGCTATTTCTGTTTAGGCTGGGGACTCAAGAAGCCTCTCTTTTTAATATTGCCCAGTGAGAAGGTACCTTACAGTTCCAGACTTTGTGCTTGGTACTGTGGCTGCAGCCAAGACCAAGACAGCACCCCTGCTGCCTTGAGTGAATCTAGCTCAGCGGGGGAGGTGGAAAACGCCCTGATGTCTGCCTGTCTGCTGCAGCTCTGGCTGGGGGTGAGTGATGGGGCTTGCCCACCTCCACCTCTCCTGCCTGTCTCTGCCTACACACTTGTCTACTTGTGTGTCCATCCTTCCTGCCTGCAGCACATGTCTGTCTGACCATATGTGCATTGACTTGTCCATCCATGACTCTCTTAAGTCATCACAAGTGGCCTTGTGTCCCCCAGAGGGAACTGGCCTGTCCCAGGTCTCTGCACAGCATTCTGTCCTCACAATGATGTGCTTTGTTTTCCTGGCTTTCCCCGCAACATGGCTTCCACTTTCCACGCCCACAGCAGGCTCCCTAAGGGCAGGGACAGTGTCTGATGTATGATTCATTCTCACATCTGATTTGCTCCAGGACACCCCCGGTTGCAGCATGGGATTGAGACATGGAGTTTGTGGAGGTTTGCTGACTGAATACATGGATGCCTCCAGACTGCATGGGCTGAGTTGAAAGGAAACAGGATTTTTCTTGCTCACTCAGAAGAGCAGAAAGCTGGGACCCAGCTGCTCGCAGAGACAACAACAAGTACTGTCCGTCACCCTAAAAGGCAAGAGAGGTTTCAGCATAGTGCTCCCATGGCAGAGGACACAAGATTTGTGGTCCTACTGGGGAAAAGGTCAGAGCTGGGTCTCCATCTGTGCCCTCAGTTGGGGGTCTCAACAGAGGGGATGGAACACAGGGCAGGGAAGGCTTCATCTTGCCCCTTTTCTTGGGGACCTACTCAGGGCCAGAGTGTGTGCTCTCCCAGAGGGAAGATGCCCCAGGTCTCACCTCTGGCTGGGGCTGGGGTCTCTGAGTTGTCTCGTTCCTCCCAGCTTCTTCCCCTAAAGCCAGCCTGTTGCTCCCCTGCCCAGCAACAGCACATGCCGGAGACCCCCACCCTGCTCTGTGCTCTGCCCTTGAGAGGCAGAGGGGAGGCGCCCCAGGTCTGTGTCAGTCATGTGAACAACGCAGAGTAACCTCCCGGAAACATTCATAAGTTTAATCCACGCCAGTAATAAAATCGCATTACATTTCTCATAAAATAAATGTTCCCATTTATATACAGAAGACAGACTGTACAGGCCCGGCCTGGCCCCAGGAGGGGTCATACACAGACGGGCGGTGGTGGAGGAGGAAGGGCCGTCCCTCCCATCGAGGACGGAGAAGTTCTAATGTGGCAGGAGAGTGGCTGGCCAGCCTGCACTGGCAGAGTGGCTGGCTGGCTGGCCGGCCAGGCGGGTGGGCAGGCGGGCAGATGGACAGACGGGCCTGGAGGCCAGGCGCTGGGTGTTACTGAACTTGGGATTCAAAGGTGCCATTGAGCTGCCCCTCCTCATAGTCCATCTGACACAAGATCATGTTGTTCTTCAGGAAGAATTTGTCTCCCACACAAAATCTAGAAAATCCAAGCAAGAGAGAGAAGCCATGGGAAGGTCCCAATGAGTAAGAGGGGGCTGCAGACAGAACCCGGCCTGGCCTAGGAGGTGGGCTATGTTGGAGGTGGTGGGGGTTCCTTGAACCTTCCAGAGGGGACTGCCTAAAGTCCCCACAGCACACCTGGGCAATTCCCCCAGGCCAGCCCCAACCTTGGCCAGGCCCTGTAGCCTGGGGTGGTAGGACAGACAGACAGTTGGGCCACAGGCCTCCACAGTCAGGTCTCCTGTGGAGGTGAGTGTAGGGTTACGGGGGTTGGGGGAGAGGTGCAGGAACAGCCTACCCCAGTCCCAGAGAGGGAGAAAGGGAAAGGACAAACAGAAAAAGACCAAAGAGGGAGACAGATGGAGAAAGGCAGAAATGGGGCCGGGCACAGTGGCTCATGCCTGTAATCCCAACATTTTGGGAGGCTGAGGTGGGTGGATCACAAGGTCAGGAGTTCAAGACCAGCCTGACCAAGGTGGTGAAACCCCATCTCTACTAAAAATACCAAAAGAACTGTAGCTGGTCATGGTGGTGGGCATCTCTAATCCCAGCTACTTGGGGAGGCTGAGGCAAAGAATTGCTTGAACCTGGGAGGCAGAGGTTGCAGTGAGCCGAGATCACACCACCGCACTCCAACCTGGGCAACAGAGTAAGATTCAGTCTCAAAAAAAAAAAAAGAAAAAAAAAAGGCAGAGATGGGTAAGGAGGGAGGGATAAAATGGTTGTTTTTTCCATCCCTCTATCCCTCTCCCCAGTTTAAGAGGATGGCTCAGTACAGGGCATTCTTCCTCTAAACAAAATCGGTAGGTTACCTAAAGCATCGTTTTAGGGGATGACCCTGTTCCAGTATCTCCTTTCCTACCCAAGGAAGACCCTTCGTTGGTCTCCTAGTCCTCCCCAAGTAATGGAAGATTCCAGTCCTTTCCCTAAAGATGTCCCCAGGGTGGGTGAAGCCTTTAGTGAGACCCCAAGGATCGCTGGCCTAGTTCCAGCAGATTCCAGTCGCACCACCAGGTGGCGCTGTAAGTTCACTGAGCCCTCCTAGCACCAGGTCTGGCCAGAGCCCCCAGCCAGACCAGCCTGCCCTGTAGGTCCCTCTGAACCTCACTTCGGGAGCACTTGTATGCGTTCCTACCTGACCTGGGGGCTCCTGAGAAAAGCGCCTGCCTTCTGGTGCTAGGCCCCAGCCAGGACTGAAGGGCTCTGGTTCCTTAAGTCCCCAGGGACTCCCACAGGGCTAGGGCACAGAGTTGGGGACAAGAGACCAGAAAAGAGGCTGGGCTGGAACCAGAATCACAAGGGTTGGGTGAGGAGAGAGTGGCCACTCCCTAAGGGGACTTTGCCCTCCAGATTTGGGAACCCCTTCTCACTGGAACGTACATGCACACACATACACATACTACACACTGGGTACGGGGGTGGGAGGATATGTCATCCCATGCACGTGCACATTTCAAACACATATACAGACTGGGCGCAGTGGCTCACACCTGTAATCCCAGCAATCTGGGAGGCAGAGGTGGGCGGGTAACCTGAGATCAGGAGTTCAAGACCAGCCTGGCCAACATGGTGAAACCTCATTTCTACTAAAAATACAAAAAAAAAAAAGAAAAAGAAAAAGAAAAAAAAAATTAGCCGGGTGTTGTGGCACACGCCTGTAGTCCCAGCTACTTGGGAGGCTGAGGCAGGAGAATCACTTGAACCCGGGAGGCAGAGGATGCCGTAAGCCAAGATTGTGAGATCATGCCACTGCACCCCAGCATGGGCAACAGAGTGAGACTCAAAAATAAAATAAAGTGTATCTCAAAAAATAAAATAAAACATGTGTGCACATGCATACTCACCTCATCGTGCACACACATTGCACATACACATACACCCCCATTTAAAAACACATGTACAAATGCATATTAATTCCATCATGCACATGTGCCCACTTGCACATGACATTTACAAATACACATGCATGCACATGCACACTCGCTATGCATACACAGTAAACTCATGCACGCCTTCATTATATTCACACAGAAATGTGCCACACAGATGTGCACACCCAGTATTAAAGTGCACACATTTGGCTACCAAGCTTACACACACACAAAACTCATAAAGCACATGCACGCTCATAACCTGCACGCACCACCACATACACACATGCAACCCGCATTTGCTTGCACGCCTCCACCGTGCTCCTGGCCCATCCCAGCAGGCCTCAGACTGGCATCTGGGGAGTGTGTTGGGTCTGCCAGTCCAGCACTGACCTCTGGTTGCAGAGCTGGCAGGCGAAGCAGTCGAGGTGATACACGTTATCCCGGGCTCGCATCACCATCTCGAAGGCTGGGATCAGCTTGCTGCAAGCAGCACAGTTCCCTGTAGTACCAAAAAGCCTGCCGAGGGAAGGGTGCAGAGGACTCAGCAGCATTCTGGGGAGCTGGGTCAGCAGGGGGAAAGGAGTTGCCTCCATCCAGGGTCCTTCCCATCCTCCAACTTGTGGGCTTGGCAGGTGGGCTCATGCAATAGGATGAGAGCACTGAGCGCAGCATCTGGATTCCGCCCAGACATCAGGCTGCCAAGAAATCAGCACATCCCCTTCCAGGGAGGGTGTGTAGGGGGTCAGGAGTCGGCTGTCACTGCCTATCCCAAGGCCCCCTCCCAGGCTCCCACAAGGGTCCTCAAGCCCCGGAGCCACCAAGAGAATCCTAGGCTGGGCCCTGAGCAAGGGATCCAGAACTACACAAGCCTGAATTTCAGGGGCAGAATGTGAATCTTGGGTTGTGTGCCCTCAGGCAAGTCAGTGAGTCTCTCTGAGCCTCATTTAAGTCATCTATAAAACAAAGTCCGAAACATACCCTTCACGGGGTAGTTGTGAAACTTGTTGTAAATTCTCAGTCACGACTCACTAAGCAGCCCCCTAGGGTAGTGTTCACTGTGTGTCAGCCACTATTCTAAGAACTTTACAAAGATTAACTCTTAATCCTCACAGCAAACCTAGGAGGTGGTACTATTGTTATTCCCCATTTTAAAGATTTAAAAAATGAGTCACAGAGAAACAACTTGGACAGTCACAGGGCGTTGGTCCAGAAGGCATGCTCTAAACTACTGTGTGACGTGCTTTTCCCACCTTTGACGTTACAGTGTTTATTATTCTATTTTTTAAAAATACAGATGGGGTCTAACTATGTTGGCCAGGCTGTTCTCGAACTCCTGGCCTCAAGTGATCCTCCTGCCTCAGCCTCCCAAAGTGCTGGGACTACAGGCGTGAGCCACTGTGCCTTGCCAAAATTAAAGTGTTTTATTAAATCCTTTTTCCATGACAAACTCATTGTTTCACTTGCCTAAGTCCCTTTTTTTTTTTTTTCCTTTCTCTGAATCTCAGTTTATCCTTCTGTAAAATAGGGATGGATGATGCTATTCAAAGATGCTATAAAACAGAACTGATGCCCAAAGGAAGCACCAAGGACATCTGGCACAAATGCCTCTTTGAGGCAGGCATCCCTCCTCTCATCTGCTGGCTGTAAAGCTCTAGGGACAGGGAGTGTACTCCCTCCCCATGCAGGCCAGCCCTTGGCTGGATGTCCCAAAGGTCCGAGCCATCCCGGCTCCTCCTTGCTTCTTTCCTACACACAGACAGAGCAAGCCCCAAGTGAGGCAAGGAGGCTGAGAAGAGGGGGGCCCCTCTAATCCCCAATTTGTCCAGCTCAAGCTGAGGCGCCTGCAGATGAGCTTGGCTCCATTATTCATCAGCTTGAGCTGCCTGGTGGCTCAGATTAAGGCAGACAAAGGCTGGGCCACAGCATCTGCCTGCCAAGAGGGGCTTTTCTCGCCATCAGCCCAGGAACAGTTGCTGCAGAGGGCGCAGGCTCTGGACAGCCATTCTCCCGGCCTGAGCAGCTCAAGGAAGCCACGCTCCTATCCCAGCCCACTGGTCTAGCTGGTCCTACAGTCATTCCTTGCCTCTGCCAGAGGAAAAAAAAAATTACCTTCCATCCCTAGTAGCTGGCAGGGCCCTGTATGCTTGTGGGCGCTTTTTCCTGATAAGCCCGTTCTGCACTGTGGCCTCTCTCTCCAAGTCATGTGGGCCCATCAGACGGTCTGCCATGTTGTCCTAATCTGGTAGGGTCAGCCCCCGGGTGATGCCCTAAACCTCCAGACACGTGAGGCCCCTTCTAGGTCCTCAAGGGGTGAATCCCCAGGAACATTCTTTTCTTTTTTGAGACAGGGTCTTGCTGTCACCTAAGCTGGAGTGCAGCGGCGTGATCACAGCTCACTGCAGCCTCAAACTCCTAGGCTCAAGCAATCCTTCCACTTCAGCCTCCTGAGTAGCTGGGACTACAGGCGTGCAGCCACTACACCTGGCTCTTTTTTTTTTTTTTTTTTTTTTTTTTTTGTAGAAACAGGGTTTCACCATGTTGTCCAGGGTTGGTCTCGAACTCCTGAACTGGAGCGATCTGCCTGCCTCGGCCTCCCAAAATGCTGGAATTATAGGCATGAGCCACCGCGCCTAGTCTGAACATTCTTCCTTAACCCCTGCTCCTGGCCTCAGCCTCTCCCCTCCAGCCCTGGCAAGGAGCATTAAGTCACAGATTCTGTTTTACTACATCACTTTTAAATGCAGGTGTTAAAAGAGAAGGTGCAGGCAGGTCAGTCAAAGAATCTTTGGGGAAGTGGGGGAGCTTCCACTGATAACCTCCCCCTTGCAACATGCCCAGACCTGGGCAGAGGGAGCCCCATGAAGCCCTTGCCCTGACCTGTTAATTAATGCGATGAGCCCTCCTTCCCCACAAGCCCGGCCACCATCCAGCAGCCTGTGACAGAGCCAAATGCAGGCGCTGGGCCTCAGCCAAGGCCCTGCTTTGTGGCCTCCTTCCAGCCTTGCTGATGCCGTAAATGGCCTCAGGGAGGGTTAATTGGGGGAGGCGGCCCCAGGGAATGGGATCCAGGTTGTAGGGAGGGTGAGTTAGAGCTCAGAGGAATGCAAGGCAAGGAAGCATTGTTCTTCTACCCTTCACAGGGAAATAAACTGAGGCTAGGAGAAGATTAGGAGCCAAAGGCTTAGAGCTAGTTCCAACCCAGGTCTTGAAGCCCCAGCATCAGTGGCCCTGCTCCTAGGATATGGCTGCCTGCCAGTTTCCCTGGGCAAATGGACGCCTGCTCCTAAGGACCACCTGGAAAGGAAAGTTGGGCACTGGGAGAGGGAAGAAGACTGCATTAGGGAGGAGGGGCCCGGGGAAGTCAAAGCTTCCACACCTGTTCTCAAAGCCCCTCTGAAGTATCCCCTCCCAGATTCCAGATCAGGTGGGTCAGAAGCACCTGGCCAAGGCAGGGGGTGGGGGGCGGTGAGGGGGAGCAAGGCTGGGGCCCTCGGAAAGCTTAACTTAGGAGCCCCAGGTTACAAATGCCTGCCCTGAACCTGTGCTGAGCACTGAATCCAAGGGCATAAAGACCTGGGCCTTCCCTCAGGTAACTTCTCAGGTATCTGGGGCAAGCAGGGCAGGGGCAGGACAGTCAAGAATGGGGGGACACACAGGATACTGGGTCTAGGGCCGGGGCACAGTAACACTGGGGCTGAGGATGGGGGGCTTTCTGAGCAAGACAAGGGCTTGTGAGGCCAGGGGTCGGCAGCCCACCTCAGGTAGTCGCGTCGGCACAGGATGAGGTTGGCCTTGGTGTAGAGGGTGGAGCCCACCTCGCCCAGGCGACAGTCACAGCAGGCACACTTGAGGCAGTCTTCGTGCCAGTACTTGTCCAATGCCTTCAGCAGATAGCGGTCCTTGATCTTGCGGTTACAGCCCGCGCAACCCTTCTGCTTCCCTTTGGGCTGAACGGAGAGCATCGGCACGCCTGCAGACGGACAGACAGACAGGAACGCAGGATGGGCCCCGTAGCTCTGGGCCTCAAGGAATATCCCCCAAGAATGGGGAGCTCACTGCTTCTCTCTGCTGCCCCCTCTAGGTTTGGGGCTCCCAGGAGCCCTCACTTTCTCCCCAGTAACCTCTTTCCCTGGCTCTGGGTCCTGTCCTTTGGGCTGCGTGGCACAGCCTGTTTCCCTGGCCCTGTGAAGGTCCCTCCAGAGGCTGCTCTGCTCCAAGGCACGCACAGACCCCAGGACTAGCCTCCCTGAGCTGTTCTTCCCCACCCTGGCCTCTATCCCCTGTGCGGTCTCGCCCAGAGAAGCCTGCAGCTCGCCTTGTGAAGCCACCATTGCATTGGCTCTTTCAGCAATAAGCCTAAGAAATGTAGTCTCCTCAGGCCCATGAGGTCCTCTAGAACCCCCAGATTTTTTTGCCAACTCATGTGTCTCCAGATGAAATGCTACAGCCTCTTGGTCTATCCATGTAGAGCTGTGAAGGCATCAAGAAGGAAGTGAGACACTCTTGGGACACTCCCAGGAGGGAGCAGAGGCTCTGGGGCTCGTGGCAGGTAAGAGGGGGCAGCTGGCAGGGCCTGGCTGGGGCTCCCCTTGGGAATGCTTCACACCTCACCTGCCCTGGCCTGGGGGAGGGCAGGCTCTGAGCCTCTGGATCCTTCCTCATTCTACCAGGATTAGGATCTCTCAGCCATCAGCACCTCCCAGCGTCCATACCGGCTTCCCAACATACACACAGGCACCAAGTACAAAGGGCCCAACGTGATGTTCACCACAGGGCAGAGCCTCCCGTCGCAGCAGGTGAGCATGTGTGCTCACGCACACCCCTCACACACAGGCACGATATGCAGGTGTGGGCATGAAGTGACAGAGGCATGGATTCCTATTCCCTTCTCCTGGGACTACAGGGACAGTTGAGGGGGAGATGGGGACAGATGTCGTCCAGCAGCCTGGACATCCATATGGACCCGTGAGGCTGGGAGGGAAGTGGAGAGGACCTCAGAAGCCCTGCTCTGTGACTTTACAGGCCTGTGGGAGTTGCTGAGAATCCTTTGAAGACAGGGAGGGTGTGCATACTCTGTTCCTGACCAAGGTGCAGGCTGGATAGGGGCCCATCCCTCCCCACCTCTCCGGCTTTCCAACACTCCCCTGGAGTCGGTCCTTCTACTGGCCCTGTCCTCTCCAAAGGGCTCCTGCTCTCTGCAGGGCTCTGGCCTTCCTCCCATCCCCTGGTGTCCCTCCCATTCCCAGCCCTCCTCACTGCCCTCAACCCAGAGTCTGAAGGGGTAGGCTGCTTCCCTTCCTTTTGCTTCCCCCCTCCTTGGGCGTCAGGGGAGGACCAGCCACAAGAGGCCTTGGTCTCAGAATCCACAGATGTAAGGTCAGAAGAGCCCTCAGAGTTCTTCCAGTTAAATGCTCTCATTCTACAGATGGGGAACCTAAGGCTCAGACAGTTACAGGGCATTGAGTCAGCCACCATCCAGCTGGCCCCAGGGCTCCTTCCCCTCTCCTGTGCTCACTGTCAGCCCAGCTGGCTCCTCAGACTTCTCCTGGACAGGTGAGGCTGGGGAGCAGGCACTCACCCACAGGCTGCAGTGCGCAGGGCCAGCGGGCTCCCTCCTCCTCCTCCTCCATCCAGTCCCCGCAGGGCCTGTCTGTTAGCTGGGGAGTTTGCTGCCTAATTTCCTTAATGCAGTTCTAAAGGTTACTTGGTCTGAGAGAGGGATGGGATACAGGATGACTCTGTCTTCGGGCCTGCTTGTGTCTCTTCCAGCAGGGCCCAGCTGGCACAGAGCTCTGAAAGAGCCGAAGGAGGGCAGCTGGGGAGCAGGTACCCCTGAGAACTGAAGGGGTCTGCAAGGCTCCTTCCAAGTCCTGACCTACAGGGAGGTGTGGGGACATGGGGGAGGAGTTAAAATAGCTGGATGGGGAAATGAGAGCCTCCCAGGGTAGGACCTGGACCAGGGTAGGGCTCCAAGGGCAGGACCTTTGTCCCTAGGCCCTGTGCAGGGAGCGTGCAGCCAACAGAGCTATGCATTCAAAAACCGACTGGGAAGATCTTGGGCCAGGCCCCCACTACAGCCCCTACAAGGCTCACATTCCTTTTGCTCAGCCAGGCTCACGGCAGGCCTGGCTCCCTTCCCAGCGGTCCTGAGCCCCTCCCAGGACTCTATATTTGGGCTATTACCAGAACATGGGTGAATGGCTGGAACCTCTGTACTCAGGGGAGACCCTAGCCCACTAAATTATAGCCTAGCATGAAGGGAGACAGTGAGAGAGCCCAGCACTTGAAGCAGCTGTCCCAGTCTCTCTTCCATCTACCCTGGCTCTTGGACAGGCTGGTCTTCCAAGCTCGGACCCTAGCATGTTTGTCCTGGCTCCTGCAGGGCTGAGAACTCCAGCACTAGTCGAGAGTCTCTCCACTGGAGGGATCTGGCACCTACAGGGCCCTGTGGAAGCCATGAGGGGTGAAGCTACCAGCGGCTGCAAGTCCCCCTCCCCGCTGCCTGTGCCCAGGCTGGCCTCTGCACAGGCAGGTTACCTTAAGACCTGGACACCCCTCTTCCGGGATGCTGAACTGATTCCTGGCTCTGGAAAACTCTTATAGAAGCCACACAGCTTCTGCCAAAGTGTACCGAGGAGGCCCCAGGGCATCTAGAGACCCTTGGGTCTAGAGACCTCCTGGCAAGAAAGGCTGGCATCCTGGGGGAAGCCTGAGCCAGGACAGCACCGTGGGATGGGCCTGGGACCAGACTCCAGGTCTGCAGTCCTCTGGCTATGGGGTCCAGAGCATACCCCCCGGGCTCTCTGGGCCTAACTTCCTTCACCTGCCCATAAGAAAAAGTGAAGCAATCCCTCGCTTCTCACAGGAGAGTGGAAGAGCTCTGGGTGTCAGACAAAACAGTGGAGACAGCCTTCCTTCCTCATGGGGCATCCATGCTGTGTCTGCTCCCACCAGGCTGATCCAGGAGACTTGAAAACACTCCTGGAAAGGTGGAGGGGCTTTCAGGAGGGGCTCTGCAGTCTCCTGTTCCCCAGATGGAGGGATCAGCTCCCCACAGGGTCAGGGCCCTCCCTCCTGCTCTGCCTCCTCCATTCCCACCTAGCTCCCCCCCCCCCCCCCACCCCCCCCACCCCGCAATCCGCCAGCCTGCCCTTCTGCAGACACCTCTTCCCTCCCTCCTTCCCCAGCCTGGCTCTGGGACCTAAGCCTCGGGCCATGCACTTTCCATTAAGGAGATAGCATCCCTTTGCTGAAGTCCATTTGGGATCCATTTTAGTGTTATCTAAAAATCAAATCTACATGGTAATCCTTTTAATGTACTCCTGACTTTAGAAAAAAATGGCTTTGCGCTCCTTCAGGAAAGGTTTTAAAGCATTACCCAGTAATTACTACTCACCCATGAAAACACTGATACTTTACAACGGATGATGTTTGCGCCGACACGCACGCCTGGGCACACACTCAGATACATGCGCTGGGCCCAACAGAATAAACGAGTCCACTCAACCCAGGGTCACCCTTAAGTCTCAGGACATGGGGGGAACGACATTGGAGGGGAAACAGGCTGAACTCCAACCCGTACCTCTAGCAGGGGGTGGAGGCAGGGCTGCTGGTGGAAGGAGGCAGCCAGGCTCGGAGAGAAGCCTCCCAGTCTGACTCATCTGGCTGCCAGACACTCACCCTCCACTCTTTAATCTGGGGGGAAGCCAGACAGTCCAGGTGACGGGGAGGGACTGCCAGAGGTCATCCTGCCCCTCCCACTGTCTTCCTCCAGCAGGGAGGAGAAATGCCCTCATCTTCACATGGACCCCAGAGCAGTCCACCAGGCCAGACCCAAGTCCCCAGCAATTCCTACCCACCTGTCCCAGCCCAGTTGCCCCTCAGCTCCAGCACGTGGACTTTCTGAAACTGCCAAGCCCACAGGTTCCAGTACTGCCAGTGCCTCTGGTTTGGATGGCACCCTGGGGGGACACCTACCCCAGTGAGCGCCTCCAAGGCCAGTCTTCCAGCCCAGAACATCTACCCCACCCAGTCCCAGGTCACTCCAGGCTCTTCCCTGTGGCTCTCCTGCTGGGAGCCGCTGTAGCCACACCCTGGCAACTCCACTGGGCATCTGCAGCCCCTCCCGCACGCCAGTGTGTCCTGCTTGGCACCGCTGGCTCTGCTCCCTGCAGGATCCTGGAACACAGCTCCTCTCCCTCCAGCAAATGGATCTTCTTTGCTTGTGTCCCAGGGCCTTCACTCTGTTACTACTCCAGGAAGAAATGCCTTTGTCCTGCCCATGCCCACTCTCCCCAAAAGGTCAGAGTCAAGAGCGGGACTGAGGCTAAGAGTTCAGACCTTGAAATCAGAGAGCCTAGTTTCAAGTGTGGGAACTGCTCCAAGGAGCTGGGGGACCTGGATTAAATCCTCCCACCTTTCTGACTGGCATGTGTGTACTGGGGGCCACAATGGTCTCTTTCCACTCAGAATGTGGTGAGGATAGAATGAGGTTATGCATATGAGGCCATAGCACAGAGTCTGGTGCCCGGGGCACAGTGAACAGGAACTGATAGTATTAACACTCACCCCAGGATACCATCCCTGCTCAGCACTTGCTTTCTTTTTCTTTTAACATTTTGTCTCTTGACATAATTTTGACACTTGTAAGAATAGTAGAAAAATATTAGAAAATATTAGAAATATTAGAAAATAGTAGAAAAAATTCCTGTAAAACCTTCACCCAGATTCCCTGCATGTAACATTTTACCACATTTGATTTATCCACCATCTTTCTACCAACTCCTACCAACTTACCTATAATTTTTCCCTAAATCATTTGCGAGTTGGTTTCAGACAGGAAGCCTCTGTATCCCCTAATACTTCTGGTTTGCAAATGCTTTACTGAAAACAAGGACATTCTCTTATATAACCACAGTGCAATAATTGAAACCAGAAAATTATCATTGGCATAATATTATTATCTAATCTATAGACCTCATTCAGATTTTACCAATTTCTTCAAAAATATCTTTTATGGAAAAATCCTGGGCCCTGCATCGCATTCAGTTGTCAAGTTTAGTCTACTTACATCTGGAAGAATTCCTAAACCTTTCTTTTGTGTTTCAAGACAATGGCGTTTTTGAAGAGTACAGGCCAGTCATTTCATGGAATATCTCCCAGTGTGGGTCTGTCTGACACTTTTGACTGTGTGACCTTAATTCACATTTTCTCAAGTTTCTTTTTTGTAAAATGGGTATGAAAACAGTACTCATTTCAGAGTCACCATGAGGAAGAACGGGGTTAATTTATGTGATGTGCTAAGGTCTAAGGCCACAGTAAAATGTGAACTCTGATTAGTGTCACCCTCCTCAACATATGGGACAGGATAGTGAGAGACACTTATTTTGAGGAGCAACGAACTGATTTGATTGTTCTACTGTGGTTAAAGTCACCCTGGCACTGGCCATAGTCCAGCTCCACCCAAAGGCCAGTCCAGTGGTCAGTGCAAGTATGTGCAGAAGGAAGCGAAGGAAGCCACCATATCTGTCCAACAGGCTGTTCCAGTGACCAGCCGTGTGGGAAGCAGTTGCTGTGGCCATGCAGAGGGTGACAGCTCCAGGGCAGGACCCTCTGGCTGCTCTGGAAAGAGCCCTGGAGGCAGGTGTAGCCTTTTTTTTTTTTTTGAGACAGGGTCTTCCTCTGTCTCCATGCTGGAGTGTAGTGATGTGGTCACAGCTCACTGTAGCCTCACCTCCCGGCTCAAGAGATCCTCCTACCTCAGCCTCCTGTGTCGGTGGGACCACAGGCACATACCACTAAGCCAGGCTAAATTTTTGGGGGAGGAATTTTTTTTATTTTATTTTATTTTTAGAGACAAGGTCTCAACTATGTTGCCCAGGCTGGTCTCGAACTCCTGGGCTCAAGCAATTCTCCCACCTCAACTTCCCAAAGTGCTGGGGTTACAGGTGTGAATCACTGTGCATGGCCCTTGGTATTTCTCATAATCTCTCAACAAGCCTCAATACTGGTTCCAAACCAGCACCCAGGCATTCTCTGGCCTGGGCTGGGGAGACTGAGCTGCAGGCCCTCTCCAGAGCTCACACAGCACAACACAGCTGCTACTGCAGCTTTGGGGCTTCCCTTTCTCACCATGGGTACCCGAGCCCTCCTCTGGGGCCAGCAGGGAGCCTGCACTGGGCAACCTGCAGGGAGATGACAGTGACTGAGCACCTCCCAGTGCTCTGCCTCCAAGAGCTGTACCCACAACCATTATGACCCCCATTTCACAATGGGAAAACTGGGGCACAAGAAAGCTTGCTAACTGATCACAGTTAGTAGGAGAAAGAGCTGGCATGTGAACCCTGGCAGTCTATCACTAGGGCCCAAATACTTGACTCCTGTGCTGTGCTGCAGGGCTGCATGCTGAGGGAGCTGTGCTGCAGGGCCACAGCTGAGGGGAGCTGTGCTGTAGGGCCGCATGCTGAGGAGAGCTGTGCTGCAGGGCCGCATGCTGAGGGGAGCTGTGCTTCAGGGCCCATGCTGAGGGAAGCTGTGCTGCAGGGCCGCATGCTGAGGGGAGCTGCGCTGCAGGGCCGCATGCTGAGGGGGGCTGAGACCCAAGCAGGAGACTGCACAGAGATTAGGAGACACATGAAGAGCATGCAGATGCTCACCACACAGCTGCAGGACGAATGCACAGCAGCACACAAATACTTCCCCATGTCCACGTGATCACACACATACACTAGGTCCATGTGAGGAGGGACTGTATCTGTTTTATTCTCCCCACAACAGTTTTATTTCAGTTCCCAGCACAGTGCTGGCATACAGTAGGTGCTCCGTAAGTTACATTAAAATACATACCCATGCATCTAAGCACACACATGCATGTGTGTGTATGAGCACGCTTTTGGGTGCACTCATGTAAATATACACTTATGCATAGATGCGCACATATGCACAAGCAGCTGCATGCACGTTTAGTGTCTTAAAAGACTACAGTGTCAAAAAGTGGAACAGCCCTTAGAATCAAGCTCTGATTTCAACAAAACCCACAAGTAAGAGACCTGAAGATGGAAGGAATTGGAAGAGCATGAACTCTTAGTGTTACCCTCATGGACCCACGTGCAACATCAGACATTACCCAGAAGTTCAGTCCCACAATCCTCATGCCTACTTCAGCTGCTGGAGGTGGAGAGACTCACTCTCCGGGTCCTGGGGGTCTGGGTCCCTGTCACCTATAAGGTGCTTTGCCCGCCTGGGCCCACACCCAGGCTTGGGAACTGCAGAGTAGGATCCCAAACCAAGCCTACCAGCAGCCCCTCCTAGGCATCAGTCCTCTTTAATAAGGAAATTTGAAAGTGTAATCTAATTCTGCAGAATCTCTTTAAATCTCGTTTTCTCAGAAGTAACTTCATTTCACACGGACACATCCAGCCTTGTGAGAAGGCCTCCATTTCACACCAGTTTTATCTCCACAATTTCTCGTCTCACTGCACTCCTATTCCAGGGCCTTGCCATGCGGCAGGCGAGGCCTGAACTAATAGCATTTCCTACTCATTTGGAATCAAAAGCCAATGAGAACAACTGTTGAAACGCGCGGCTACGGCCACCCAGAGCACGCTCATTACCGGCCCTCTGCACGCCCACTTGCAGGCAGCGTGTTCACTATGAGGATGAGGGAGAGAGGCAGGGGCTCCTGTGGCCTGCAGCTCCCCACTAGGGCAGGGAGAGGAAGGCTGAGAGGCTGGGTTCAGCCCATGGGGTGGCGGTCAGCTCAGTGGAGGGACTGGCACCTTTGACTCTGGTGCTGCTTACCCCTCAAGGGAGCCTGTGAGAAGAGGCGGGGTAGTGTAGGCCCTGAGACTGTGGGCCTTGCAGACATACACCCTCGGCTAGAATTCTGGCTTTGGTACTTCCCAGCTCTGCCTCAATTTACTCACCTGCTAAATGAGGACAGCCCACTTTAAAGGATTGAGGATTAAATTGGATGATGAACACGAAGTACTTATAAAAATGTTTGGCATAGTAGCATAAAGCAATTAGCTGAGAAAATTTAGGTGTATCTCATGACCCAACAATTATATTCCTAGGTATATGCCCAACAGAAATGAGAGCTTATGCACATCAAAACAGATGCACAAAAATGTTCATTGACGTTTTCTTCTTAATAGTCCTACACTGAAAACAACAGAAATGCCCACCAACAGTAAAACAAAATAAATTATGGTATATCCATACAGTGGAATAGTATGCAGCAATTAAAGAGAATGAATTACTAACACACACTACCTGGGTCAATCAGACAACATAATATTGAATGAAAGAAGCTAGACACAAAAAGGTACATACTGTATAAGTCCATTTATATGTAGTTCCCAAACAGGCAAGACTGATCTGATGTCAGAATAATGGTTACTTGGGGTGAGGTGGGGGGCATATTATGAGCTGAGAGAAGGACGAGGGGCCCGAGGTACTGAAAATGTCCTATGTCTTGATCTGAGTGTTCATATGGGTACATACCTGTATAAAAATTCACTGAGCTGAACATTTGAGCCTTGTGCATTTAACTGCATATATGTGATACCCAATTTAAAAAAGGAGCTGAGATGGAGATGCCCTCATCAGAGCTCTGTATGCCTTTCATAAACCCCACCATTTACTCAGCAGTCACTGTGCCAGGTGCTGGGCTAACCATCTTATAGTGTTGTCTCAGTGAATCTTCATATTAACTCTGATACACTAAATGATTACCCCCATTTCACAGATGAGAAGACAGTGGCCTGGGAAGTTTCAGGTCATGCAAGGTCATGCAGCTAGAAGACTGCAGGGCAGAGATTGGAATCCTGGCCTGTCAGACTCCAGAGTTCAAGTTCCCATCCAGCACATGCCCAGGGCCTCCCTGCACATCCCGGATTCTCTGGTGCAGCCTGGATGCCAGATGGTGCTGGGGTCGGGGCTGGGGCCATGCTTAGATCAGGGCCTGGGCTAAAACCAAGAGGGATGACTGTCCATGCAGGGCACTGTCTCTGGGTGGACCACAGGACTTTCCCACTCATCTATTGGTCCTTCAAATGCTATGACTGCTGTGGGATCTTGAAAGGGCTTCTGGGCAGAGCCAGCAAGGGGACATGGACCAGAAACTAAGTAGACAGAGGGCACAGGGCTAGGAAGGGAGCAGAGGGCCATGTAGAAGCAGAGCCAAGATGTCTGCATTGCAGCTTTGAGAAGGACAAAGAAGCCTTGAGATGGCACATGTCCTCAGGAGGAGGTTGAGCTGGGGGCTCCAGATCCAGGGCTATAATGATAGCGGGAGCCTCAACCGACAGCCAGGGCCTTGTGTGTGAATGAGGGGATGGGTAGGGCGGGGAGCAGAGAGGTCCTGGAGACAGGCCCAGTTCAGGGTGAGACGTTTGGAGCAGAAGAGGTCCTGGAGAGGGGACGGGTTCAGGGTGAAGTCCAGCAATGCTTGCCTGCTCTAAGTGCCAAGCTCCTCCTGCACGCTAGAGCCCATCACAGGAGGGAAGGCCTAAGGGAAGCACTGTCCAGTCGCACCCCTAGCACCTGCAGCCACCGTAGTCATGTTCAACCGGATGACAGTAAACCGCATTACCCCTCACTGAGTGCCTGCTCTGTACCAGGAACATATCCTTGTCATGACCCTGAGTGCAGAGAAATCATCAACTTGCCCAAGGGTAAAGCCACCAGCAGCCAAGCGAGGCTGCAGATCCAGGCTGCTGGCCAGGAGGCATCCACGCCCTGCCTGCTGTGTCCCAGAGCCAGAGGCAGCATCGCATCATCTTTTCCTCAAGCAATGGGGAAAGTGAACTTTCACTGGGACCCAATCTGGACCCTACCAAAAGAAGACAGCTCTGAAACACTCCTTGCAGGAATACAAAACACCCCTTGTCAGGGAAAGGTTGGGCCGCTGATCCCCAGAGCGCCCCAGAGGGGCCATTTCCTGTGCAGGAGTACAAAGTGGGAAGCTTCATATGCTACATTTTTGCAGCGCGTTTTGGCGAAGAATAACCTATCCTTAGGAATACTGCATCTAAAGCCTGAATCCACCATGACATAAAGGGACTGAGGAGTTTCCACACGTCCCCCACAGATCTTCCTTGTTGAGGGAAGCTGAGTCTGGTTTGGGGCAATAGCAATAGCCTAAGGGACTGTCTTAGTCTGTTCAGGCTGCCATAACAGAATACCACAGACTGGGTGGCATATAAACAATTGAAATTCATTTCTCACAGTTCTGGAGGCTGGGAAGTCCAGAGCAAGGCACCAACAGATTCCATGTCTGCTGAGAGTCTCTTCTTGGATCATTAGATGGCCATCTTCTTGCTGCATCCTCACATGGCAAAAGGGGCAAGGGAGTTCTCTGGGGTCCCTTTTAAGAAGGCACTAATCCCATTCTTGAGGGTTCTGCCCTCATGACCTAATCACCCCCAAAGGCCCCATCTCCTAACACTATCACATTGGGTGTTGGGACTTCAACATAAGAATTTTGGGGAGGCACAAATATTCACATCATAGAGAGCTTACAGGAAGGCCTGGATGTGATTCTGGAGCAGGTGTGATGCAGTCTGCTCTCGCAGTCTCACATAATTTTCTATGGTTCTTTAGTGGGGGAAATTTAGAAACATCAGAAGCTGCATGTGCTCACTGGAGTTTGTCACTTGGAATGAGGCTTACGTTAATTGCATCGTTATCTGTAACGTGTTCGCCTTCTCCAGGATGGGTATTGGCATTTTCTTTCCATTCTTTGGTTGTCTCTAGAGTCTCAGACATAGCTCAAAAGCAACAGGTCCAAAGCAGGATTCCTGATTTCTTCCCCAAACCTCGCCCCTGTACCCTCACCCAGACTTCCCTCCCTCCCACACCATCATCCACCCAGTGCTCTGGCCAGAAACTCAGTGTCGTCCTCAGACTTCCATCCTCCTCACCCCTTTCCCTGCCAACTCTTGCTCCTCATCCCATCTGCATCCTCCATTTCCACAGCCATCACAGTCTCTCGACACACTATGAGCATAGCATGATGTCTGGTACCCATAGCCCATTCTTCACACGGCAGTTGGAGGGATCTTCCAGATAAACCAGGGCAGGTCACTGCTCAACTTGGAACCCTTTCATAACATCCAATGGCCTGAGAATAACATCCAGACTCTTCATCCAGCCTGTAACATCCTCATGTGGTCTGGTGTCTGCCTTCCCCTCCCACACTGTGCTCCAGCCACACTCCAAACTCCTTCCTGCCTCAGGGCCTTTGCACATGCTATTACCTTCCCAGAACACCCTTCCCTGCCTCTGCCTTTGCATAGACTTGGCTCTTTCTCATCTTCAAGCTTCAGCTTAAATGTTATCTCCTCAGAGAAGCCTTTCTTGACCTCCTTATTTCCTTATTTAAATGAGCTCCCCACACTTCAGTAATTTCCTTCTGAGTTTTTCATCACAATTTGTAATTGTTTTAACTTTTCTATGAGTTTCCAAAAAAAAAAAAGTCTGATTGGGTACTCTCCTAAGAACAAAAGCCCCATGAAGGCTGTTCTTGGGGCCCTACATGTCTTGTCCACTATTGTGTTCCCAGTGTTGAGTCCCACAGCAGTCATTGTTTAGCCATCAGTTCAATTCATGCATGAAGAGACTGAATGGATTCTATCCAGATATTACTGGCAAGAGTCCGCTGGCCAGAGTGGGCCAATTTAGATAGGCAGGGCCGCCAGAGATGGAGCCTTAATCAGGCTTATTGCTGCCCCTGTGCCACACCCCCTAGGTACCTGTAGCTATGTGGCCCTAACGAACAAAGCAGATTCAACCACAGCAGCTCCTGGGTCATGGCTGTCACAATCCAGGCTTTTGAGAAGCCATCCCAGGGCTCCAGCTGAGGCACAACAGCTCTCATGCAAATATAAACCCTTTATCCTTTAGATAAAAGAGCAGCAAAAACACATCCTCCAGCCCCTGCTTCCACTGCGAGCCTCCCTTTACACATAAATACCCATCTCAATCCTCAGGGAGTACCAGGTGTCTCTGTAATTCCACCCCTGGCACAGACCTAGCCTTCCCAACTCCCTACCTGAGGGTCTTCTTGGCTTACAAAAATGACTACTCTTCCCTGTCAGCATAGTCTGAGTCTCCGGGGGCCAGTGGGAGAAAGCAGTCCCTGGAGTTTGCTACAGAAAAGCCCCAGGCCCAAGCCTTTCTCCATCTGTAGCCTCCACCAACCCCCATCCCATCCTGGGCTGCTGGAGCCAGCCCCTAGGTTCCTTAACAGAATGCTGCTTGAAGCTACACAGCTGTGGGGACTGGTGGAGAAGTATCTGGAATCTGTGTTCCCCTGACAGCAACTCAGCTGCTCCCTGGGCACCCGCAAAGCCCGCGTCACCCATCTAATGAAACAGGGCTCCCAAGAGGCCTGCAATCTCCACAGAGGAGGAGGACATGGACTCTCAGACGAGGCTCAATTTCACAGCATCAGGGACGTGAGCACCAGCGCGCTGAACCAGAAAACGAGAGTCTGGCAGGAGCTGCAGACACACCGTGAGCACCAGGGGATGGGAGATTAGGGCCCTTCAAAATCAATTTTGAATTCAAACTTTTAAATGCGTTCTCCAGGCACAAAGAGGGGACCCTCCCAGCAAGCTGAGCCTAGGTAGCTGCTGGGTCCTGCTTCCTTCTTGAAGCTGCCAAAGCCCATCTGCTACCCACTGGGCTGGGTGAGGGGAGGAAGGGCTGGGGATTAGGAGGGAGACTCCAGGCCCCACCCCCAGGGATGGGGCCCCACCTCCAGGCCCCATCCCATCAGCAGGGATGGGAACCCCTTTGGCTGTGGCTGAGACAGCACTGCCTCTGGGATGCCTGCCTGAGGCATTGCCCCGGGGCTTCCTGTTGAGGCCCTGGGGGTTGCTTCAGCACTTCTTTGCAGACATGGATAAGAGAGAGACACTGAAAGCAAGGCCCACGTGGGCCAGATCTCCCTTCAGTCTCCCGCATGACTGAGGAGGCTTAGGGAGCAACCGTGGATGAAGCCATTTAGAATAAGAGCTTTGGAATCAGACAGTTTGGGATCTGTATCCTAGACCAGCCGTGGGCTCCCCGGCAGAAGATCCTTGTTCAGAAGTGAATGTCTCTTCTGGAAACCTGGTGGGAGAAAGCCTGCTGTGTGTCTTGCAGTGCAGCCCCTGTGAAGTGAGAGTGGTCTGAAGCCCCCAAGTGCAAAGGGAAAGTGTCATCCTGTGTGAGAGTCAGCAGGGTGGGCTGGCTGCTGGGCAAGCTGGTGTGGCCGCAGGCCACATTGTCCAGAGCACAGAGTCTGCAGCCAGGGAGCCGACAGCCATGCCGTCTGTCATCTGTCAGACCATGTCTGGAGTACAAGTACTGCCTGGGCCCTGCACCCAGGTGAGGTGGACAAGGAGGCACAGGGCAGCGGGCCTCACCAAGCCAGAACAGACTGCTCTAGCCAAACCCTGGAGAGGGCCCCAGGCCTGCAGTAGGAAGGCCTTTGGAGGCATGAGCCCACAGAGGATGTTCCCGGCAGCTTCGGCTGCAGCCTCCCACTCCTGCCTGGGTCTCTGTTGAGCCCCATTTGTGCCTCCCAGCCTATCCTTAGCTCACAGTGCGTGCATTCGCCATCTCTGGGTGGGGAAGCTGGTCTATGACAAGACTCTTTGAGATCACTGATTCCCTCAGCCCCAGCCCCAGAGTTTTCCAAACCCCTGGCTAGCTCCCAACTTTAAGCCATACTCCTGACACATAAACATGAATGAGTGTGAACCACCCTGTGGGTAAGAGACAACAGAATGCAGCCACCAAGGCCTCGGGCCTGCAGGGGCTTCACAGGGAGCCCTTTCTGGAATAAGGAGCACTAGGAAAGGAGGCTGGGGTCACCAGATCACATATAGGAGAGGAGGCAGGGACTCCCCAGCTCCCCCCAGCCCCCAGCTTGGGAGTGGGCTGCTGGCTTTGCAAGGAAATTATAACATGGACCTGATAATGCTCCTCTTAGTTACAGCATAAACTGCAGCAATAAAGCGTACCTGGGGAATGCTTAGAGAAAGCACTAATGATTTCTTCCCTAGTGGTTAATAAATTCACTTCCAGATCAATTTGTTCGCGATAGAGCCCTGTGAGCGGAACCCGCACGGCGGGCACAGCCGAGTGTGTCTTTTTCAGTATAAATGATTTATTACGATGATTAGCGGCACATAAACAATTTAAAATACAACGCTAATTAGTTTGGGGAAGAAAGGAGGGGAAAAGCCACACTGCCTCTCTCCCCATTATGTTCTACTTCCCTAAGTGTGTACTTTTTAATTAAATCCAAATGTCACAATAAATTTAAAGTGTTTTATTACCACTCGGGCTAACTGAGGCAGTCACACAAGCCCTTCTCTCAGGCATCTGCAGGCTGGCCTGGGGGTAAGGGCTGGGGGCACCAGCAGAGCCTGTCCACAAACTCCCAACATGGGAAATCGCTTGAGAACCCTGGGAACCCCTCGTGGTTTTCAGCAGCACCAGGTCAGAAAACACTGGGCCTTCCCAGGGGACTCTCCAGCTTCTGCTCACCTTCCTGGCCAGCCCAAGTGAGGTCTCCTCCTTAAAGCTCTCTCTGACCAGCCCAGAAGCCAGCCATTTCTCCCCAACAGTCCCACAGTGCCCTGCATCCTCTTCACTCCTCCTCGTGTGCCCTATAAACTTCTACCAACTACTTTCTGTGTGCCTGGCATCATGCCGAGCACTTCATGTACAGCATCTTCCCAAGTCCTTGTTGCAGTGCTGTAAGTTATAATTATTGCTTCCATTTTGTGGATGGGGAAACTGAGGCTTAGAGAGGTGGAACAACTTATCTAAAGTCACACAGCTAAAAATGGACTTTTGTAGCATCCTTTTCTCTCCTACAGCATGCTCTGCTTCAGAGCCTACAACTGGCCATGTCTGGGCCCTGCCTTGCTTAGAGACACATCGGAGGCGAGGGTTCAGGCCAGGGACTTGGACTCTGGTAAATCTGGGTTCAAGTTCAGGCTCTGCCATCGCCCCACATTGTGAACTCAGTCAAGTCATTTAGCCTCTCTGAGTTTTGGCTTCCTCATCAGCAAAACTAGAGCAATAACATTCAACTTGCAGGGCTGAAGAATGAAAGTACCTAAAGCAAGCGGAAGTCCTTTGCTATCCATGACATGCTATGCAAGTAGTAATTTTTTTATTATTATTATTTTTGAGACAGAGTCTTGCTCTGTCGCCCATGCTGGAGTGCCGTGGCGGAATCTCAGCTCACTGCAAGCTCTGCCTCCCGGGTTTATGCCATTCTCCTGCCTCAGCGTCCTGAAGAGCTGGGACTACAGGCATGCGCCACCATGCCCGGCTAATTTTTTGTATTTTCAGTAGAGATGGGGTTTCACCGTGTTAGCCAGGATGGTCTTGATCTCCTGACCCTGTGATCCACCTGCCTCGGCCTCCCAAAGTGCTGGGATTACAGGCATGAGCCACTGCGCCCAGCCCACAAGTAGTAATTATTTACAGAAGCCCTTGAGGTGAGCAGAGATCCGTACTAACCCCACTTCACAGATCAGAAAACTGAAGCCAGCAGGCAAAAGACTTATCCAAAGTGCCAATGAACCTCAGTACCAAGCTAAGGGTGCCTCCCTTCCAGAAGCCCAGACAACTAAGGATGGCTTCTCTCCTAAACACTCATGTACTATTCACTTGAATTTAAAAACAAATATCCCCAAACGCAGAGTTTTCATATGACCCCGTGTGTTAGTCTGTTCTTGCGTTGCTTATAAACATAGCTTAGGCTGGATAATTTGTAAAGAAAAGAGGTTTAATTGGCTCACAGTTCTGTAGGTTGTACAAGCATGGCTCCAGCATCTGCTCCTGGTGAGGCCTCAGGAAGCTTCCAATCATGACAGAAGAGGAAGGGGAGAAAGCAAGTCACATGGCAAGACTGGGAGCAAGGGAGATGGGGGAGGTGCCACACTCTTTTAAACAACAAGATTTTGAGTGAACTGAGCAAGAACTCACTCATCACCAAGCGGATAGTGTTAAGCCATTCATGAGGAAGCCATCCCCGTGATCCAATCACCTCCCACCAGTCCCCACCTGAAACACTGAGAATCTCATTTCAACGTGAGATTTGGAGGGGACAAACATTGAAATTGTATCACCCAGCAATTCCCCTCTTAAGTATATCCCCAAGAAAAATGAAAATATAGGTCTTAACAAAAACTTGTACATGAACGTTCCTAGCAGCATTACTCAGAACAGTCAAAAAACAGAAACAACCCAAATGTCCGTCAATTGACAAATGAATAAATAAAACACGATATATACATACAATGGAATATGATTTGGCCACAAAAAGAAATGAAGTACTGACATATGCTACAACATGAAGGAACCTTGCAAATATTATGCCAAGAAAGAAGGCAGATACAATAACCACATATTGCATGATTCCATTTATATGAAATGTCAAGAATAGGCAATGCTATACAGACAGAAAGTAGTTTAGTGGTTGCCAGGGAGGGAGGAATGGGGAGCGACTGCTAATGGGGTGAAGGTTCTTTTTGAGGTGATAAAAATGTTCTCGAATTAGATAATGGTGATGATTGCAAAACTCTGTGAATATACTAAAAACCACTAAAGCATATATTTTAAAAAGGTTAATTTTGTGGTATGCAAATGATAAATCAATAAAGCTATTATAAAATGAGACAAACAAAAACAAAATAAATATTCCTTTGAGAACAGGAGAAACCAGTTCATAAAATATTCAGTCCTGGGGTCAGCAAAGGGGGGCAAAAACTTGTGGCAGCTAGAAACTGCCAGGTGGGGGGACCTGGGAGGCCCCACAGCCACACTCACAGGCCGCAGGCCCTGGTCACTCCATGCCCCTGCCGGGATGAAAGTGATGAAAGGGCTCCAGAGCACCCCCTTACCTCCTTCCCCAGACCCCCCACATCCAGAAATCTGACTCCATCCACTTTTCCAGCCCTGCTCCCCAAGAAACTGAAACCTTACTGGATCCATCACTCCCCTTGGCCCGCCTGCTTCCACAACTGCATTATCATTTTGTCTTTCCAGGTGTCTGTTGAAATTTCTGCATCCTTCAAGGACCATGCCCTACCTGCAAACTGAGCATGCCCATGGCAGAGGGGTCCCTCTTGCAGGACCTTGAGCTTGTCCGACTTTGGATACCACAAGTACATAACAGTATGCGCATAATGGTACATGCATAATGGATAGCATCCTAGTGAGGACTTCCAGGCCCTCAGGCAGGGTTGGGTAAGGGATGCTGCCCTCTCCCAAGGCCTGTGAGCCCCACCTGGCACAGGGATGTGCCAGCTTAGATCCAGGCCACGAGGCTAGGAAGGAAAGCAACGAGGCTGCCTTTGGAAGGGGAGAGCACCATGCCCAGACTAGGGACAGTACCCTTTGTAGCTAATCTGAGAGGATGACCCAAAAAGATGAAGCATCCTGGTCAGCAGGGGGAGCTGGGGCTGCACGGGGGCACGGGCATTTGCCTGCCCCCGAGTTGGGAATGAACGGGCATAGACTGAGAGTAGTCACAGCGGCTCAGGCCTCATCTCTGCAGAGGCAGACCAGCCTCCAATTCTCCCGCAGTGGAGAGAGCCCTAGGGAGGAGACAGGACAGCTCTGGTCACTTGAAAGGACTATCTGGGCCTTGAAGCAAGTGGACACATGCTCATTTTCTAGTCATGAGGCTAGTTCCCTGAGTCTACATGGATTCAGCATGAAATGCTGTCTTGGGAAGTTGCCCCTTAGGGAAACTACCCTTGAACTTCTCTAAATTTCTCTCCCAAAGTTCTATGAGGCCCAGGGATGAGAAGCCCTCTCAAGGTAAGGGGTGGCAGGAGCGCATGTTGCAAGTACCCTTCCCTTTATGCAGCCACTGTGTTCTCACCAACACTTCCTTGGGTAGGCCAAAACACATGAAAACATTTTCTCTCGTTTGAGTTCTGTGCAGGGGACAGGGAGGATGTTCTGGGTCTTAACTTATGTGACCAGGGCTCAGAAAAGTTAAGTGGTTTGCCCAATAACACCCAGTAGCACTGGGTGGTAGAACAAGACTTGCCGGAGAGCCCACAGTCAGAGGACCGCAGAGCAGGACTGAAATCCACAGTTCATGCTTGTTATCTACCAAGTCAAAAGACAGCTACCCCTGCAGCAAGTGGTCAGGTCCTCATGCCGCTGCTGTCGCTTTCAAAGAATTCTAAAGATTTCACATCTGTGTGTGTCTGAGCTGGTGCTCTTGGGGGTTCTCTCTTCTTGGGAGAGTGAGTCCAAAGCCTTTACCATGGAAGGGAGGGCAGGATTCTCAGTAGCATGGACCACAGAGAGAAGAGTGTGTGCCCTTGAGACAGCATGGAGTGGGCTGGTGGGTCTCCAGACCCTGGGCAGCCAGGCAGGAATGGTACCATGCACCACTATAGACACCTCAGTCTACAGACAGACCACTCTACAGACCTCTCCCCCGAGGGACAGCTCATTGCAGAGGCAAGACCTTAGGCATAGTTCCCAGACCACATGGAGGTGCTCTGAGGCCTCAAACAAGTTCTGCCCTTCTCTGGACTGATCCTAGTTGAATATAATTGAGGGTGGACTAGAGTAGAAACAGGTAAGGGTAGGGAGACCCTGAGCCACGCCTCTTTCCCAGAATCAGCAGCTTTTATGAAAGCCAGTCGGGAGAAAGAACTTTGGCCCAGAGTGGGAGGGCCAAGAAACACTTTACAGACAGATCACAGGAGGCCAGAGGAGTCAGGGACTGACTGTCGGGTGGCTGGATAGGTCTGGACTTGCTGCCTCCCAGTCCTGGTGTCCTCCCACCTGCCTCAGGCCCACAGTTTTTGACTCCCTCCCTTAAAGCCTAGAAAGCCAGGATCATGGTCCAGTCATGACAGCAGCAGAGGAGTAAGTGAAGGGTTGGGGAAGCCTTCAGGCCAAAGCTGGGCTGGGCAAGCAAGGGCCTCGGGGACAAAGCTGGGCAAGGACAGGCTTGCAGCCAGGGCCTCTGGTCTACCTTCCCTGGAGTTCAACTCCAGCTCTGGCCACAAGTTCAAGCCCTGCTACAGGGAGCTGAGCAGCTCCAGCCAGGATCTTGATCACCAGAAGACCTCAGATGAGCTCCCATTCCTAAGGCCACAGCTTCAGCACCGTTTCTCTCCTAAACCTCAACTGCCTCCTCTGACCAACCCAGATCCCCACCTGCCTCACCCTGCACAGACCCAGTCTGCAAGCTCTGGAGGAAACTGAAGGGAGGCAGGCAGGAATGTGGGGCCATCTGAAGCTGGAGGGATGGGGAGAGGTCTGTCTGTACAGCTGAAAAAGAACCCCTCCCTCCCCATCATGTGCTGCTTTCTCTGCCTCTAGTTTTATCCCCTCCCATTTGCTCTCCACAGAGTAATCCAAATGGTCTTAATGAAATGTAAATTTGAGCAAAAATCTTGCTTCCACCTCAAGCCATGCAAAGGTGTCCTGTTGTACACGTGGACATAAAGATGAGAACAACAGACACTGATGGGTGACAGGATCTGTCATACCCTGAACCTCAGCACCATGCAATATACCCATGTAACATGTAACAAACCTGCACATGCGCTCCCTGAGGATGTAGAGAAACTGGAACTGCTACCCGCAGCCTGCAAGGCTCTGCACAATGTGGCGCTGCCAGCCCTGACCGCCCTGCAGCCTCACTGATGATGCCCCAAGCTCCAGTCACAGTGGCCTCTGCAGTCTTGAACCTGGGGTTCCTTGTTCTCTTTCTGGGACAAAGGAATCCTTTTGATTCTCTCTGATCCTCTCCTGACCTCCTTCACCTATAAACTCATTCATTCATTATCCGCTCAACAAATATTTACTAAGCATCTACTAGTAGGGGCTAGCCCTTAACATCTACATTTTGATAAGAATTATACCAACACTGAGAATTTTTCATCAATAAAGTAACTCTTAATGAGCTTCATTAAGTCAATTTAATTCCTTGATCACTTTTCTATTCATTCATGTTAAACCATTTCTTCACCCTTCCCCATTTTTTTTGAATTTTGTGGAGAGGTTATTTTCATCGGGATCAATTATTTTTAAATTGTTAAAGGTGACTATTGGCTTATGATCAGCTTTTGGCTCACATCAAATCTCACAAATTAGAGTTTTTGCCACTGTTGGGATTTCTTTTCTGGCAATTATTTCTACCAGAAAATGTTTCCTGAGCCAACTTCAGCAGATCTAAATTTTTCAGGAAGATTTGATTCTTCTGTCAATTTTTAGTCAGTAACATCCTTTACCAGGTGCAGTCTTAGTTGTTGCCAGTTTTACTTTGTGTTAATTATTTCAACCAATTTTAATTTTTTCGTGGATCTTTTTTTGGAGAATAATATCTCAATAATACTAATGAGATCTTATGCTCATGTCGAAGGCATATTTTAGCAGTGATCTGATAAGCACTCTGAGGATCAAAGAATAGCATGAAAACATCCTCAGGGCACAAAGGCAGGTCAAAGCATTGAACTCTGCATTTGGGTGGAGTACCAACTTGGAACCAGGTGCCTGAGGGAGCCCTGCCCACTGCCCACTGCTCCCCCAGAGCCCTGGCCCCTGCCAAGAAGATGCCTCACAGATGGGAAACAGCTTCTGGCTGGGGGAGAGCGGCTGCCTGGAAGAGATGGGCTCTGACTGACAGAGCTGGGGTGCAGCCTCAAGGCCCCATGCCAGTCGGATGCAGCGTCTGCTGGGCACAGATATTTCTACTCAGAAAGTATCTCAGAGACACTCAGCTGAGAAAGGAAGCAGACGCTTCTCAGTGCCTTAGTTTCCCCAGCCATAAAAGGATGTAATTGACTGAGGTACTCTCAGTCCAAGGCTATGACTTCCACTCACTGGCCTCGTGTCTCTGAACCCACTCCAGAGGTCCCCTCTGCCTTCTAATTGAGACTCTACCTGCAAACAGCAGGGGACAGGGCTTTACACCTGGATTGAGTGTGACAAGACCAAGTGTGGAGGGCTGAGGGCTACAGATGCTCTCACCTGGGAAACTGTGTGTCCCGACCCTAGGTGATCAATGAAAGAGAAAGAGACCTCACTGGGAGTTCCTTTCTGCTGGCCTGGCCCTGCCACACCCATTCCCCAATAGTCATGTCTCCATATACGCTGCCACAGGGTATGAAGCCGGCAGGCACTCTGGGAATGCAAATGGAGAAACCAAGACCCAAAAAGGGAAAGGGACCAGCCCAAGGACACACTGTGAGGTGGTGGCAGAGCTGGGATGTGGATGCAGCAGTTCTGGCGCCCGGCCCCGTGCTCACCAACCTGCTTACGGGAGTGCTCCAGCCCGCAGGAGAGCCTCCTCCACCCTGCTCCCACGTGAGGAACTGCCGACACTACCTCTGCCCAGGCTGCCTCAAAACGCCGCCTCCGTTGCCCCTGTAACAGCCAGGAAAGAGGTGGGGCCCTCAATCCAACAGCAGCGGGGAGGCTGGCTCAGGAAGGAACCACCCTCACCTCTGCGGGTATCATCCCGGCTGACTGAGAAGGGAGACCCTGGGGTGATAGACCCCACTGGGGTGGCTTTGTAGGGCCGTCCCAGCCTTGGAAAACTGACCACCTGTGAGAACAAAATCCAGCAGCTCCCAGCCCTGGTCCAGGTGTGTGTGTGTGTGTGTGTGTGTGTGTGGTGTGTGTGTGTGTGTGAGTGTGAGAGACAGTGCATGTGTCTGCCTGTGTGGGTAGGTGTGCATGTGTGTGTGAATGTGTGTATGTGAGTCTATGTGTGTGTATAGGTGTGTGTGTGGTGTGTATGGGGGTGTGTAGTGGGTGTGTAGTGTGCATGCATGTATGTGGGAGTGCATGTTTTTGTGTGTGTGTGTGTGTGAATGTGTGAGTGCGTGTGGTGTGTGTGTGAGAGTGT